>NC_052016.1:36973514-37280579 GCF_015832195.1 Motacilla alba alba
GAATGGAAAGGAATAATTGAACCATTTACTCTAAATATTCATCTTTACCAACATTAATGCTGGCTACCAATATCAAATGACAAGGTTTCTACTCTCTGCTGGAAAGTAACATTTGAGAAACAGAAGAAAGTGTGCTAACGGGGGATAATAGCAGTGCTGGAAAGTCATTGCTTAATTAAAATGTTTCTTATGTTAATTGGCGTGACACATCAGAAAGCAAATAACACAAATACTTATTTGGTATATGGTGTAGATCTTTACCAGCATGGTGTTCGGAAGGGAAAAACAAAATTTAAGGCTCTCAAACTCTGTTCATCTTTTTGGTGCGGCACAAAATAGAGAAGACAAATTGGAGATGATGTTTAACATCCAGCACAGAAGTTAAACACAATAGATTATTAAAGGCTGTAGATGCAGATTAAAGTCATAGATACAGAAGCCTGATGCAAGCATGGACCTTGGTAAATGAACAAAATGCAGGCACAGGTACCAAATATAGAATCAATTAATGCACAGTGGAAACAGCAATTGAGAAAATATCCAGAGGAAACCCAAGGAGAATGGGCTTGTTTAGATTAAGTTTTGGGACATTCAAAACAAGATGAATTTCTTTTGATCATGGAATGTGAAGAAACTGAAAATATGACCAACTAAGAAACTCAGTGTCTTCATGCTAAATTATGGTGGCAAAATGAGCTACAGAAGTAGTAAAAAAAGGAGTAGTAATAGATCAACAAGGTGAGGTGCAATCATCCAGATGATTTTTGTATTTTTCCAGTGCATTCATCAAAATGTTCCCTTTGCTTGGGAATGCTTGCTACATATATTCCCTAGTTCCTGGGAGGCAAAGTTATGATGCTTAGAAAACCCAGAATAAAGCAAGAGGTGGGGAAAAGGATAGTTTCTTTCCCCCACATTTTTTTCCTCTTTAAATGTTTTTTGTCTTTATTATTTAGAAAGACTTGACTTACATATTGATTTTTACCTTAACAGTACTGTAAGAGAAAGGGGGATGATATTTTCCTCCAAAGTCTTAAATTACTTGAGTTAGAATGTTATGTCAGTTGTAATGGAGACAACTTTTTCTTATGAGTGTTTTTGCAGACTTTGTTTTTATCTAATTTGTGTTAAAAATACAAAGCAGCCATGATCTGAAATAGTGTGGCTTAATCTATTTCGACAGCTTTCATTTTCCCTCTCTGCTTCATGTAATCAGCTTCCTACTTTTTCTTCAGCCATCTACTGAGTCTTCCAAAACAAGGATGAAATCTGTGATGTTGAAAAACCCCAAACCAAATAACAGATTTTTAAATAAAATGAAGACAACTTTTAAAAGTTCAGTGAAAATGAATCCCCTCTATATCCTTTCTATATGGAAACAATGACAAGGTCAGAAACCCAGTTATCTTTCAACTTCCATCGCCTCATTTCAGAACATCTGAATGAGAATGATAGCATGTTTGTAAAAATTCCACTTTAAAATTAGCTTTATGACCCACTCATTTTAAAATTCTTATCAGCTCTATATGGTGAAGACCAAATACTATTCTGTGATTGATTTATAGAATTACAAATGGAATAGTCGTGATGATTAGCAGAAGCTGGAATGGGAGATGGATAAGAGAAATTATACTGGAGAAGAAACATACCATTACAGAAGAGAAAAGCTCTGTACTAATTGCAGGGAGAAAGAGGTTGACAAGAGACTGGATAAAAAGAATACTAATTTACAAAGTACTGCTTTCAGTTTCTGTTTTCCCACTTCCCTCCCCATACTTTTTTTTTTTTCTTTCCTTCCATTTGTCAGAGCAGAACTTGTTTTTTCATGGCTTGATCTAACATGGGTTAATGTGGCTCTTGCTGTTTCTAGCAGGAGATAAAAAAAACCTACTAACCTTTATCCAACTTTCAATAAGAGAAAGTAATGTTGCCCCGGGCCCAACATCAGTTAGACATTTTCTTTTCAACCAGTGCGTGATGCTGTAACTTTTCAGCAGATATGACTGCATTTAAAACCATTTAACAGATGTTAAAGAGTTATTTTCTCTCAATATATTTCTCTCTTAGTGCCCGTGAAACTGTTTAGACCAAGAATTTATTTTCAAAAATTATTCAGTCTCTATAGAGCGTGCAGAATCACATATTATGCATTCTTTTTCCCTGAACTAGGTTGATGAGCTGTTTCAGCTGGAGAGAAACAGTAGTAAATAAATTCTGTAGGTCTTCAGTTCTGCTGTTACAGAACAGGTGTGGACTTAGAGACAAATAATTTTTTGATGTTCGTCAACCATTTGATGCTACCATCTGCCAGAGTAGTATTGATACTGGACAAGACAAAGCTCCTGAGAGACCTTATAGCACCTTCTATGGCCTAAAGGGGCCTGAAAGCTGGAGAGGGACACTTTACAAGGGCATGGAGGGATAGTGCCAGGGGAAGTGGCTTCAGAAGGGAAGAAGGTTGGTTTAAATTCGATAATATAAATAAATTCTTTTCTGTGAGGGTGGTGAGGCACTGGCACAGGTCGCCCAGAAGAGCTGTGGGTGCTCCATCCCTGGGAGTGTTCAAGGCCAGGTTGGATGTGGCTCTGAGCAACCTGATCCAGCAAAAGATATCCTTGTCTGTGTCAGGTGGGTGAAGCTAGATGATTTTTAAGATCCCTTCCAACACAAACCCTTGTTTGGTTCTGTGAATATTTTTCACATTCTAACACTTCAAGTAAAACCATCAGTGGGCTTGCAGCGTTGAGAGCAAAGGCTGAGTGTCATTTGCGGAACTTTGGGGCTGTCAAGTGACATGTGCTGAGCAAGAGGCTCCTCTTTCTTTGGCTGGGGCGGAGGTGTCTTTGCAGTGCCTGCCCAGAATGGTGCTGCAGCCTGCTTGCAGTGTGTGCCAGGGTGGCTCCAGACTTACAGAAGGGCCACAGCACTGTGCTCAGAAAGAGCTGACAGTACAGGAAAAAGACCTCGGGTAAACGGAGATAAAGCAGGCGTGACACTGTTACCTGCCCTGAAGGGTTCTGTACAGCTGCCTTCTGCTCGGGAGAGGTGACATCTCTCCTGCCTCTCCAGCATCCCTGCCTTGTTCAGCTCTGTGGCAGGAATGCCCCAGCTCTCCCCTTCTAGTGTGCAGGGTTCCAGGTGGAGGGAAAGAGCACAGACGGGAAAAGGCAGCTGGATCCCAGTGTGCAGGGGCAGGCTCCTGCTCTGCTCTTTGTACCAATTTCATCCTCCCACTGACCTCTGTTGGAACGTCAGTCCACCCTGATCACAGTCTACCCCTCCACTCCTTCCTGGCAGTGTTCCCTCCTTCTTCCCTTTACCCCTTCCCTGTTCAGGGGGACTGAGGACAAATGTATTCCATTCTAAGCCAGACCTTACAGCTGATGGTGCCTGGGTCTGTCTGCTGGGCTTTCACAGCTCTGCCTGGACCTTCCCTTTGCCAGAGAGACATCTAGCCCTAGAAGGTTTACTTGGACCCCAGATATAAGAGGTTCCCAGTCATGGTGGCAACAGGCAACTCACAAATGACCCATTAAGCCTTGCTCCTCTTGCTTGAGTATAGAAATCCCCACATCTCCCTCTCTTGCTTTGCTGGACTCAAGGTTGCCAGTCCAGTCCATGGCCGTGCAGTCAGCAAGAGCTCAGTGAGGCCCAATACATGGATGTGCTTGTCAGGAAAACCAGTTAGGAGGATCACAGCCCTGAAGGGTGGTGTTTGTCATGCTTGTCATAGCCATGTCCTGCCTTCTCTGGAGATCTGGCTGTGTCTGACCTCTGTGCTCACCTTTGGAACATGTAGTACAGGAATCCTTTTTCTTTTGAGTTCCCTGAGTTGCAAGGAGCTGCAAATCCGAGAACAGCAGCTTTTCTCAGCCTAATTAGAAGCATATGGGGGATGCTGTTAAAGCACTTGGTTCTGATGAACAGAAACATACTTTGGATGTGAAGGAAAAAATATCCCTTCCTTCTCTCAGAAATGGACCTTCCTGCACAGCAGAAGTTTGAGATGTGAAGGTGTGGTGGGCACCTCCAAATGCAAACAGCGTTGTCTTTCTGATGTTTTTCTTATTGCCATGTTTAGCCTTTTTAGGGGACAAAATCAGGGGTTTTTTTTTGCATTTTGAATTCTAGGTGATGAATGCCTCAGGTTTCCCCACCCTTAAGTGCCTCCATGGCTCCTGCAGGCCTGTGTGGGGTGGAGTGCAGCATCTCTCACCTGTCAGAAGATTTGTACTGGGGAAGTGCAGTGATGAGCACTCTATAAATGTGCCAGACCTGCTAGAATGAGCAAGGGGCTTTGCATATGTCTGTGGAGGAGAAATTTGCTGTAAAGAGGAAAAAAAGGAGTTAGAACCATTCACAGTCAATCCAATCAGACTAGACCTTGCTGAATTGATCCCATGAATAGGTGATCATTTTGACAGCTTCATTTCTTGACAGATTCTAAGAGGCTCAGGTTTAAGGACAGTACAATGGTTCCTCCATGACATGGGAGCAAATAACTTTAAGCAGAGTTTGAGGATGGCACACAGGCTGAAGACAGAGTAAATTGCTGACTGCAATTTACTGACAAAGCAGTCGTGCTTACCTGGCTGACTACTTACATGTGCTTCTTAGCATTTAGTTCCACTTTTTAAATGTATTAATATTTAATTTTTAAATCTTAATAAAATTTTATCATTTGCATTTTGTGTTATTGATATTTAAAATGTGAAGTGTAATGGCAGGTATTACAAAGGTCCTTTGTCTTGCTGAGGGTGGCAAAGCAAAGGCTCCAGCAGCTCTAAGCTGATGTCCAACCAGTTCGAGCCATAATGGTGAAATTCCTTTTTCAGGGATGATGGTTTAATATTGAAGGGGGATATTAAGGGAATTGGTTCTTTCCCAGTCACCCATCATGACTGGATGAATCTGTACTTTAGCCAAGCATACATCATGCTTGAGAAAAACACAAGTGCCTAGTCTTCATATGGAGAAAGCTGTGAGAAATGTAGTAGTTGTTGAGCTACAGGTGGTCTGACTACAAATGGAATATCTGATTTAATTCTGTTGTGGCCTTAAACTCAATGATTCTCCTGCTTGTTTAGCTGAGTTGGCTTAAGACTGATAGAACAAATTGTAGTGGCATTCAGAAGCCTGACCAGATGTGTTCCCACAGGAAACGAGGTGATTGCAGTAGACTGGAAGGGACTGAAAGATGTGGACCAAATCAATATGGACAGCACGAGTTCACTGCATGGCAGCAGCTTCCATCGACCTTCCACTGAGGTGAGTGCCTGGCCCAGAGCTAATGAGCCAAGGGGATGAGAAAGTTTGAATTCTGAGTTCAGAAATGGGTGTTGTGCATCACTGAGGCATCATCTGTGAGAGGACTGGAACGCTAGTGAGCTCCTGAGCATCATACCTGGGAAGTTTGGCTTGCTCTGAACAGAACTGAGTCACTCCCTTCACAAGATCCATAGTGAGTGAGAATTTGCAAATGAAAATACTTTTTAACCAGTCATGATGGGAATGGAACACGACATGAGAAAAACAGTGACAGTTCTGACAAGCCTGTAGGTATGCATTCCTTGGATTAGGGATTCACATTGGAATGTCCAGCACTGTGTCTGTCCCATCTTCTGCAGCACAGCCATGAAATTTTTTGAAGAAACACATTTGTCTGCATTTTGAATTTTAGAGATGCATTTGCTAGTAACTCACAGGCAACTGACTTGCCATGCAGTATTTTAAGGGCTGGTTCATTGAATTACTGCAGCTTCTACATTCTTGGATTCCTGAATTTTCAGCTTTTAAGGTTCAGAGTATGCAATGATGATTAATAGAAAGATAAAATCTATTTTAAATGCATAATTTTTGAAGAATCACAAATAGTGTTGACAAATAAGCTTAACAAATAACATACAGTTTGCAAATCCTTGAAAAATGTTAATAGGTGTACATATATATGGTATTTTTATTTTTTTTGGTGTACCTTGCTGGCTTGGAAAGCACCTTCAAGACACTTAGAGTTTTGTGGAATTCTGGCAGGAAATTGTTGCGCCCAATCTTGTATGGAGAATTCAGTCAAATCGAAGCAGATCTAAAAGTCAGTGAGCATAAACCACACCTCAGTGAACATTTTGATTTATATGAATGGCTACCATAGGTGTAACATGAGTCATCTAAATTTTCCTGAGTGTCTCCATCCCCAAACCCAGGATGTTGAGATGAGTCCTCCCAGCTGAAGGAAACACACTCTGAATTGGTACTGTGATGGCTGATGTGGGAAATGTTTCTGGCTTGCAAGGGGCAAGTGAGTCAGAATGGACAAACCAAAACACTGCAGAAGAAAATAATTTCAGCAGAATTGAGTAGCTTGCTGTAAGACACTCAAAATACAAAAGTGGTGTAGCTCCTCCTTGTGTTGACCTCAAAGTGGTGCAACCCACATTTAGGAGGAGAACCTTGTGAAAAGGTGCTTTTTTTTTTCCTACTCTGTCATCCTGTTCACTATTTCACCTTCAAACACCATGACAGTTACAGGCACCATATTCACCAGCAGGGAATGAAACCATCTTGAAAGAAACAAGTTTTTGGAACGCACCAGATAAAGTAGTGCCTGTTGATTGTGGCAAACTACTGGAGTTGCTTGGCTGCTTGCAAGTTGTTTTTTACACTGATGTGGTGCCTTTCTTTGCTTCCTTTAGCAAACACGGACGGATTTCTCCTGGGATGGTATCAATGTGAGTATGCACTGTGTCATTTTTCAAATTTCTAGTCATAGGAAGACCAGGATTTGTCTGACATTGGATACAGTGGAGGCCAGAATGGAAACATGGCTGAAAGGCCTTAGTGCCGCTGAAATTCTTGAAGTTGTCTACAATTCAGAGGATGGTGATAGATTTTTGTTCTCTTCTGAGTCTTTTGCTGTCTGGCAGGTATTTTGATCTGTAGGTGGCTGTTGAATTGCTTTCATCCTTTTGGGGACAAATGTGTGCCATTTCATATGTTCTGTTTTTGAGATTTCTGGGCACTGCTGCATAAAAAAGGTGTCTGTCCAGCATATTTAAAAAAAATAGTAGTCCTTGATTAGAGCATCATTTGATCTTCTTCAGGGAGAAGTTTGGTAGAAATATCTCCGTCATTTTCAGTTGCACACAGAAGTAACAGAATTCTTTATGTCTCCTAGGGTAGATGGCGAGTACCAGTTAACTTCAGTTAAAAAGCAGACGAGAAACAAGCAAACATTTTAATTACACATGCTCCTTTTGCTCTTAATACCTGTGCCATGCAAAAAAAAAATCTTTCTCACTAATGCAGAAACAGCATCCTGAAAAAGGAATAATGCATATTTGTTCTACTGGACTTTTTTAAAGGGTACTTATAAAATATTTTCACATAAGTTAACTTTGTAGTTTTGTACACTTGGAAGGCCAGTATTAGCAGCTTCATTTTGAGTAGTATAAGTGTTTTCAAATTGAAGATTCTTTCAAAACTTTTAAAATACATGTAGCTTTCTTCTTTACTGTGATTTGAAAGCACTTGGGACATTGAATACAATTTTTCACTAATTCTCACCTCTTTCATTGTGGCACTTATGGCTTGGGATCTTTTGCCTAGGATCAATTACAAAAACAAATTGTGTTGGAAAATAATGATGCATGCAGCAACTGTCTAGAAGAAATTTTTCGTTTTTTTTCCTCACTGCACCTATGTCTAGCTGAAAGCAAAGTACTCAAGGTCGTGTTTCCTTAAAAAAAGTAGAAGACAGTTTCCTTACTTGCAGTTTCCCATATTCCAGCCCATACAGAATCCTTGGAGCTCTTCCATGAGGCAGCTCTTAGCCAGTGTAATTCTATAGCTCTTCTTTGGTACCGAAGCTGGATCATGAATTTCCTTCCCTTCCCATTCATTCCTGCCTTCATGTCACAGCTCTTCAACCTTGCAGTAGTGGGAGCCCTCTGCAATTTACTTTCTTTTTTTGATGGGTTCCATGAGGCGGCTCACAGCACAGCCCCCAGGCTGTCCTGGAACAAGTGGGTGGATACTGAGCAGGAGCACCCAGGCAGGAATGACCAGTGGGGGCATAGATGGACTTTCTCCAACAAGCTTCATCACCAAAGGAAATGCTTCATGGAACAAGGGTTGTGCTCTCACTTTTTACTGTTCTTCCTCTGCTTTCTGATTCCTTCAGCTCACGTTACACACGGCACGTTCCTGCCTCCACAGTTACAGGATGCCTTAGCTGCTGCATTTACACTCAGTTTCCAGAAAATCTCACCTCTCATGTTTTGGCACCTGACTGGAATTATACACAGTGTGAGATCTTTGCAATGCCTTCCTTTGCCTCCAGTTATTTCACTGCCCAGTTACTGCTCCACTCGCTTTTTGTGAGGTCTGCGCCTATGACCAAGTGCTTGTTTTGTGTCAGGATTTAAAATTTCCAGTGTCATAGTCACTATTTTGAGTATCCTTGTATTTGAAACATTCTGGCCTTGATTTTCAGAGAGGTTGAAATGAAGAGCAGAAGCAATGTTTATTTAGCCCTTGTGAATGTTAAGCCTCATATGCAATGCCTGGCATCTCTGAAGAAGCCTGATGAATTCGTCTTGAGAGATTATTTTTGTGATGATGTTTGTGACGGCTGCCTGTCCCAATAGTGCCCTGTCCTTGTTTTTCAGGGACTGAGGATAAACACAGAAAAGACAGTCAAGAAAATTAAGCAGAGCTGTAGAGCTGTAGACCAAATTTCTTTACAGATGTAGGTGCTTGAAACAGGACCCATCACATAGTCATGATAATTTTATTAAGACTATATAAGAAGGAAAAAAAAACCCAGATACCAAAACATTGGTAGTATGATGCATGTATGATACATTACTGTGGCTTGCCTATTGCACTGGCAGCTCCCCACTGCAAGCTCCCTGAATTGTCCAACAGCCATGTCTTGCATCTCTAACAAAGAGTTGGGAATGGTGCAGCGTGTCTATGGAGGACTGGCAGCTGCCAACGGGAGGCTTCTCACAGCCTCTTCTGCCTCTGCCTCTAGCCTTCCCTCAGTCAGTCCCAGTGCTGTGCAATATCCAGTCCTGTTTAAATAGCTTCTCATTTTCCTTTCCTTCTTTTGTTCTTACTGCTTGCTTCTGCTCCTCATCTTCCAATCACCTACTGTTTTCTCACTTCACTTCCTTTTCTCCTTCCTGTATATCATTTCTTCATATTCTCTCTCTTTTCAGCTCTCCATGGAAGATACGACCTCCATCCTTCCCAAGCTGAAACGCAACTCCAATGCTTATGGGATTGGGGCTTTGGCTAAATCATCTTTCTCTGGTGAGGTCCTCAAAATTTGACTTTATCCTTGGCAGCTTCTCTCCACAGGCCTTTGTGCCTCTTCCCATATCTCTCTGTCGCTCTCACAACTGCTCCTTTCTGGCTTTCGCCTTTTCATGGCCTTAGAGGAGTCTCCACCACCGTGGTTCTAAATACAGAAATCTCACAGTTGTTGCCCTTTTAAAGAACAGATTTGTCTTATTCCTGTTGGCTTCTCACTGTGCACCCCTGCTCAGACATCTTCAACTGCTTCCCCTCAGTCTTGGGTTTAACCCCATTTTCTGTTTCTTAGTTTGTTCACTTCCAGGCTTCATCCTTCATGCCCAGCTCTATCCTAAATGGATTCTAGGCAAGGAAGGAAATGGTCTTTCATATTTGGGGTTCCCCTTTTTCCCCCTTCTGAGAGGTTGTCCAGGGAAAGATGGAGAAACTCCCCTGGAGAGTGATGCAGTGAAAGGTGGGAGACACCCAGCCCTAAGTCACGCATCCTGTCAGGAAAGGAGGGGAGAAGCTCCACTTCTAAGAGAGGTAAAAAGCACGGCCGAAAATGCTGGAGCTGTGTAATAGCCCTCCCTCGTTTCCCAATGTCTGGCCCCTTAGGGATATCTCGCAGCATGAAGGACCACGTGACGAAGCCGACGGCGATGGGCCAGGGCCGCGTGGCTCACATGATCGAGTGGCAGGGCTGGGGCAAGGCCCACAGCCAGCAGCAGCAGCACACGCACGAGGCCGCGCGCAAGGACGCCGACGCCTACTCGGACCTCAGCGACGGCGAGAAGGAGGCCCGCTTCCTCGCAGGTAGCCGGGCCTTCTTTCTGGCACGTGGGTTGGATGGGTTGGGGTGCCCCCAGGGCTGAATCCCTGAGAAAATCCAAAATGGAGAAGCTTGAGGAAAGCACTCGGGAGAGGCTGTGGGTGGTTCAGGTGGCTCAAGTAGAGAGAGACTTCGATGGCTGGGATATTGCCAGTGGAATGCAGGGTGGAGAGGGTGAGGGTCAGTTGTGGGTGATGGGTGTTGCTGAGATAGGACCAGAGTGGGACAGTGTGACCGAAAGATGGGGTAAAGGATGATGGCGAGAAGTGGAGACTAATGCATCTTTGCTTCCCTTCCGTGTTTCCTTTGGCACAGGGGTGATGGAGCAATTTGCTATTTCTGAAGCGACTCTCATGGCCTGGTCCTCCATGGATGGTGAGGATGTGAGTGTAAACTCAAATCAGGACAACCCAGCAGGCAACTACTCTGAGAACTATCAGGAGCTGATGGAGAGCCAAGGTGAGCTCTAGTGCTTCTTGCTAATTTTTAGACACCCCCTTCCTACTCTGGTTGTCGTGTTTCTCTCTTTTGCTCTACCCTGTTTTGTTCTGTAGCCCCGGTCAGATCTGCTAGAGTCATCCCTGTTTGTGGAGCTGTCCATGGAATCTAATCTTAGCAGAGAGTTTCCAAAGCCCAGTTCCTTTTGCCTTTTTGGAGCACAGCTGTGGAAAGCTACCAGCTCTTGCAGTCAGTTGTGGGTATCAAGGTCACCTGCCAGCTGCCCAGAACTGTGTTTCCTCTTTGCCCTCCTTCCCCCTGAAGGATTCACCCAGCCTGTGCAGTACAGTGCCATGCTCAGGCCCACAGGCTACCTGGATGAGCCCGCCTGGTCTAGGGAGAGTGTCTAACTGTGTGTTGTTTGCCTCCTTTGCTTGCAGAGCACATGGCCCAGACGCAGTATGACAGCTGGCCTCATTCCTACGTCTCACAGGGCATGTATTGCTTAGGCTCCTCCGACGCCTGGGAGGCCAGTGACCAGTCCCTCATCGCCTCCCCAGCAACTGGCTCCTACCTAGGCCAGAATTTTGATGAGTCCCAGACAAACCTTCAGGAAAGCATTTTGCTTCAGAGCAGCTTTCTCCAGCAGCAGCAGCTGCAGCAACAGCGGCAGGAGCAGAACTTCATCCAGAGCACGGGGCTGGTCCACGTGTGGCCCCTGCAGACTGCTCAGGGTGGGGGTGGAGCTGAGTCCAGCACGTACATGGAGGACCACATTGAGGATGAAGGGAACCCAAGGCTGGAGAAAGCTCCTCTCCTAAACAAGAAGCCTTCTCCAGAGGAGGATGATGCAGTGTGCCGGGACCTGGAATCTTTGTCTCCTCGAGAGGAGATGGAACATGCTGCACTGAGCCGCAAAGTCTCAGATGTCACCTCCTCTGGGGTGCAGTCCTTTGATGAGGAAGAGGGAGAAACAAACAACTGATGCTTTCTGTGAAGTTCTCATCATTGCTGAACAAAGAGAGGGGTGGCAAGGAATGCAGTTACAGGGATTCTTCTCTCCAGCTCCCCATATTTCCAAGCAGACACACCTTCCATTCCTGACATTTAATTATTTTTTTAAACGAGGAAAATCTCAAAGTGATTGACACATAAAAACTTATTCTTCCCCTCCCCCATGGACACATATTTTGGATTTTCATTGCTCTGGGCAACATGTGATGTGCTTGGAGAGATCTGGATTGGTAAATAATTTCTAAATCTTTTTAATACAAAGTCTTGGCTGTGGATACAAACTCTTCTGATACTGGGGATGCGGCGGATGAGACAGGCTTGGTGTAGGGAGCAGCTTTGTAGCTAGAATTCATCTTGGCAGAATGGACGTTGCTCTGTGGACATGGCCCCCTTCTATTTTGTAGAATATATGAATATAAACTGGTTTAAAATGAAGATGCGGCTTTGCAGATCTAGATTGCACTAGCGTTGGGATTGTGGCTGATGCAGAGGATCAGGCCATGAAAGATATGTTGTGTAAGCAGATCCTCAGTAGCACTTTGATACAAAGCTGTAGGTTGATGGATACGAGCTGCGCTCCTGGGGCCCGGGCTGTGCTGCCAGTGTGGCTCTGTGGGCACGGCTCTGCTGTGGCATGGAAGCATGGGTGCAGATACGAATCTAACCCTGCTCTCAGATACTCATGCTTTGGTCTCTTTCATTTATTTGTTTCTCTCTTTGACATTTCTGCCTTCCCAGGAGCTGGCAAGAGTGGCGTGTCCTTTTGGCAGTGGGCACTGGAAGCCAGTGGAAAGGACATTTTCAGCTACAGAGACAGTCATAAAAAGCTGACTCTGGCAGGGGTCATCTTGGTGCTGCTGCTGTGTCCTTCTGTCTTTTCCTTGCCAGCAGAATGGGGAGACCCAGAGAGTAGGCAGCAGGTCCAGGAACAGTGTGTACAGCTATGAGATCACAGATACCTAGTTTACATTAGAGTTTTCAGTTTTTGCGCTTTTTAAAAATCTTTTTATATGCTGGATAAGTGTTCATAACAAAGCAGTTAGTAATGGGAAAGGCCTGTACTCCAGTCATGACTTAACAGAAATACTGCACCTTTCCCATTTCTGCCACTCCTGCAGTGCCAAATATAGCTGGATGAAAAGGGGTGAGAGGAAATTTTCTCCTCCTATTTGTCTTTTGCTTTCTCCTGCCTATGTTTTCTTCTTTTGTTTTCCTACCCCCAAGCAGTGTAAATAATGCTCAGTACTTGGTCTGTTTATTTCCCTCCCATCTCTTTTTTAGGTGTGGAGAAAGCTGATTTCAGGAGTTTCCCCTATTTGTATGGGTTATATATTTTTTGTTTAAAAAAACATGATTCTTTGATTAGGGGGAATTTGGTCTCTTGCAATTCCTCACCATTTTTTACAGACCTCCTTTTGGGAGGGAGAAGTTTTGAAAGGAAGTTGTTTCACTTTCAGCTCTCACCAGAAAAATAAACAGGGACAAAAGCAAAAATTGTATAAGGTTATTGATTTTGCTGGAGGACTGAACAGAACCAGCAGAGATTACCCAAGTGCTGGGTTTTAATTGCAAGACATCTTGCAAGGAAGCATCAGCAGAGCATGGATGTAGATCAGATGTTGGATCTGATGAGCTAGAGAAAGGAATTTGCCTGGACACTGCCATACTGTTCCAGGAGCAACTCTTTCTCACTTACTCTGACTCATATTTGCTCTGTTTAATTCATGATACATTTGTCTCTTCTTTGCCTCCTCTTCAGGCTTGGTGTGTTTTTTGGATGACAGGAGAGTGATACATGCTTCTTTCCTGCTTCAGGTTCAGTTCCTGCATATTTTCAGGGAAGAATGTCTAAGGCGAACAAAATGTGACTGAAGGAATATCATCAAGTCTCAGAGTTTAGACAGCTCCTGGCAAGAAAAGCAAATGATGTCCAGGAATTGTGAAAAGTAGGAATGGGACTCTCAGGAAGAACTTTACCCAAATCAGCTTTTTCCCACTGACACAGGCAGCTGCAAAAAGAGGGACTCCTTTTTCAATACCCAGGTCTTTCCAGCCAAGTCCACTTCAAGCAGATCTGTCTTCCCTCTCCATTGCACCTCTAAATGAAAGACCTCTGGGATGTTTAAGTTACACTGGTAATCTGGTGTAGGTAAGAGAGAAGAGTTTTTGTGACCCATCTTTTTTTACGTGTTTGCTTGGTCTTGCTTCTGTCTTTCTAAGGAGGTTCGCTCTTCTCCTGGGTGATGAGCTTTCAGTATCTCTTCAAAGATGTTTACACATTCAGGTACTAGCCTCCCCTGGGCAGCAAGGCTTGATAAAAATGATCTCCTATAGTTCTTGCAGGGCCAGTGGTAGCTCATTGTCCTGAACTGGCTTGGGTCCAGCTGTAGAGCAGGGCCTGGGAAATCATACTGGCCAGAAAAGCGAGATGGGGCAAGTGCCAAGGGCACTTCAGCAGATGAGTAAATGAATAAGTTTAAAGCTATTTTTATTTCTCTTTTGAAAGGTCTTTAGGGAAACAAACATGGTTGGGTGTGTACCTTTGTGGGAGGTTTGGGTGGCTTGTTGTTTTCTTTCTCCAAACCGTTTTGTTCCCATGTGCCTCTCCAGGACCAATCTGGATGTTTACAGTAACTTTCAGAGTAGCTTCTAATGATCCCTTTGTGTTGTTTACAGGACTGGGACAAGTGGGTCAACTTGTCCAGGGCTTCTTTTTGTTTAATATGCACATGTGGTACGTTTACTAAGATGTCTGATTTCTGTCTAAAAGATATTCCTTATCTCCATGGAAAGCAGGGACAGGGAGTTATCTACATAAGGAAAAGTGTGAAGAAAATTGACCATATAGAAAATTTTGTGGAGTCCAATGGGAAGAGAAAATCTGTAGGTTCTTATAGCCTCTGTGGAACTGGGATAAAGAATTATACCCTGCTATATAGTTCCATAACCTGCTGTCTTAGAAACTTATAGAGAGCCTCATTCTCTGTGAATGCAGACTGGTTTGAACAGCACTCTCTGTAAAAACCTTCCAGCTTACTAAATTCCGTTTTGGTTTTTTTTTTTTTTTCCATAAATGTCTTAACATTCTGTAAATAATAAAATGTCAGCCTTTTCCTGAAAGAAAGAAAAAGGCTATTTTCCATACCTCTCCATAATCCAAAAGAGCTAATTGCTAGGAGTCTGACTAGAGAGAGCAGGTCTTCCTGTCCACACTTGCCACTCGAGTGAGCAGCCTGAGCTGAACTGGAAAGGCAGTTTGAATCTCTTTGAAAGTATAAAATTGTTTGTGTAATCTGGCCTTTTCTTACATAACAGGCCTGCTGCCTGTGTGTATCCAATACCAGAGAGAGAGACCTGGAACCTACTGTACGTTTCCCAGAAAAGCTATCATTATATAGATACACCTCTTCAAGCATATGGGAGGCACAGGTGCTCTGTGAGCGAAATTTGGCCTGCAGTCCCTTTATCCTGGTGAGGAGGGATGAGTTGGAGAGAGTCCAGCCAAATAGTCAGAGCCCAAATTGTGTTTGTGAGGCTGTAAATAAGAAGGAAAGGTGAGCTCAGTATCCCTGATCTGCAGTTACTAAGAAACTGAGCTCTGCTGTTTGTTGCCACAAACCCATTGTGAAGCAAAGCTGCACTACAGAAAATTTTGGCTATTCTTGAAGTTGTGGAGATAGAAGATTCCCATCTTTCTGCCAAGCCTTTGTCTTCAGTAGGAACTTGTTGAAATTACCGTGCTAAACATGAAAGAAGGCTTGAACAGAAGTGACCCTAATTTAAAATCTTCTGCTGGAAGAAAATTCTCTCTTGTTCCTTCTCCCATGATTGCCCATGCCTGATTAGTTATACTCTTTCATAACCTTTTCTTTCATATAAATCTGAAGCTTTCTTTACAAGCCTTCTGGGTTGTCTACAATTCCATTACCTCAGGCTCTGGGACAGAGAAGTTTATCTGCTTCTTTCAGTTTCTGTGCCTCTAAATCATCATCTTCTTTTGGAAAGCTGCTGACAAGTCATCCACTTGCTTTCCCCCTTAAAAAATGGTAACATTGCCTTTCAGGACAGGCTTGCTGCAGAGAACAGAGTTTAGCCGTGCTTCTAAGCTGATCCAGTGGTGAGCTGCTTTGAAGGAAGAGGAGCTCTGCTCTGACCATGCTCACCTCCCACAGCCCTTGGGCAGGTGCTGATGCACAGCTGGCCCACACCAAGCCAGGGACTTTTGCCCTGCTATAAAAGTGAAGATGGAAGAGCTGTGAGCAGAGGGAGAGAGAGTGCTGTTTTCAGCAGCTGGCCTTCCTTTATATCAGGTTGGAGAAACTGGGAAAGTGCACTTTGAAATGGCATCTTCATGATGGAGTCTAAGCTGCTCAAAGGAGCTGTCCTGCCTCCTCTCTTCCACCACCACCAGCTCTGTACTTCTACTGCCTAAAAAGCACCAGCACTAACACTCATTTGGCTGCTCAGGAACTGGCCCCATTGAAAACTGACCCAGTCCCCTACCTAAAATAAAGTCCTCTACCTAAATGAAGGTTTCAGTGGGATGAACTCTTCATATTGCTTCTCTTGGTGAAGCTGGCATCACTGAGGGCTGGTGAAATGTGCAGATGGCCATGTGGAAGACTGGTTGCAAATGCAACTTAAATTGGCTTAAGCTGATTGTGATATGTCTGTCTGAAAAGAGTAAGACCCACTGGGGTACCAGGAAGGACATTAGTCCCCATTTTCTTCCTCAGTGTTTTCCTTGGAATTTTTAGTATGCTATTACTCGATTTGGTCTTTGTTATTTATGCCCTGTTGTTTCCCTCACTCTTCCCTTCCACAGGCTTCCACACTTTGAGGTAAACCCTGGAAACTGGGCAGGAGGACATGAGTAACTCAATATATGCATGAAATTAATAAAATTAACATGCACAAATCGTGTGTGCACTCAGTGATTAAACTCCATGGCAGCTAAAGATACTGACAAGTCTTATCCTGTAATTGCAAGAGGGGAGACTTGTTTAAGTGTGAAGCATAGCTGTTGGAAGGGATATTTATCCCTATTTGCAGGCCAGTTCCAGTCTGATGTGAAGTACATAGGAGTACTTCACTCCTAGGCAGAGCCTGTGCTTGCTGCACTGTGTGCAGCAACAATGAAAAATGTTCAGTGTAGCCCTGGAGAACTGGAGGAGGAAAGTCATCTCTCTGTTTGACAGAGGTAGGAGGTGTCTATTGAGGCAAGGTTGTGTGCAACAGCACAGGGCTGTGCACCACTGTGTGTGGCAGAAAGGGAAAGACATGGAGAGGAAAGGCTTGGAAAAAGGTCCAGAAGAGCTTGATGTCTTTTGTTTACACAACACAGGTAAGAAGCTTCATGGCAGACTCCCAGCAGCGTGGATTGAGGTACAGAATTTCTATACAAGCTGTAAGTCCAGGATTGTTGCAGCTTATGGTACTCCTTAGCCCAAGCCACACTTTTTTTCTTTTTTTTAAGACAGTGATAGGAAAGAGACCTCCCTGAATTTGGGTACCTGCTAGCTTCTTCTTTGTTGTCTTCAAAAAAAAAGTTCACAGTGTGCTTCATTTTTCAGGGAAATTGTATGAGAAATACACAAAATAAGAACTTACTCCTTGCCCAAATGAAGTTAGTGTGGGTTCTGATCTCACTGGAAAACCAAAATACCTAAATTCAGCTTAGTTTGCCTTAACTGTTGTATTGATAATTGCCTAGAAGGAGAAGCAAACTCAGATAACCTGCCTCTAAATGCTATAAAAAGTAGAGCAATGTTGGCAAAGTCTAAGCTCTTCCTTCTAATTTCTCCCAGGTGGATTTTCCAGTGTTCCTTGTTCATACAACTCTGGCATATCTTTTAAAATAACTGTTTGGCTTTTTCTAAAAGAAAAAAGAGAGAAGAAAGGAAAGAAAAAAAAATTAATTCCAATACAGAGATTATCAGCAGCTTACAGCTAGAAAAATGTAAATAAGTAATACTTTCATCTTTGATTTTCCTCCCCTGTAGCAATCTGACAGGGAAAGATTTCTATGCCATGGCTCAGGGAAAGGAAAAATAAACAGGGAAAATGTGAGTAAAATGGTGCCTATTAGAACTAAACGTATGTGTAGGACAGCCTACAGTCATTAAAGCACAGTCTCAAATACGATTGCAAGCCGTAAAGTCAATGTCAGGTGCCTCTTTTGTACCATAGGCTTTTCCCAGGCTAAGTAGTAGTGAACCTGTGCAGAAGCAGAAGAGCTGCACTTCTGTGCCAGATCAGTGTCTCTCTCTGTCTCAGAATATGTCATGGAGCCTGGGGGCACTGTGCTCCCTGAGCAGCACAACCAGCTCCATGGACTGACTGGGGTAAGGCGTGGGGGTTATGATGTTAACAAATGGACATGGAAGATCTGCGCTTGCAACATCAGGGTCTATTTACATGCTTGCACTGACATTTTTCCCCAGCATAGGCAGACCAAAGTGTTATTTTTCCCTTGGAAATGAAGAGAAGCTCTATGATTGTCAGTGTTGGTCTGCACAAAAGGAAAGAAATATGTGCTGTATTTTTCCAGTGCAGATACACATTGTTGGAAGAGGAAAAATTCAGTCAGGCTGTGATTCTGAGAAAGAGCATGTTTACTGAAACTGTAAAGACTTGTTCAAGAATGTTTTCAGTGCAGATACCACAGAATCGCAGAATGGTTGGAAGGGACCTAAAGATCATCAAGTCCAACCCCTCTGCCGTGGGCAGGACCTACCCACTGATGTGTGTAGTAGCTGCTGTCTTCTGGGAAGAGAGGGGTTGCAGTGTTCTGTGGAAAGAATGCTCCTGCTAGGATCTTCCTCATCTCTTTCAACTGGGGACATTTTAAATGCCCTCTGAAACCTAGTCTTGTTTTTGCTTTCCCATAAGGGATCAAATGTCTGTGCTTGCAAGACAAAAACATCTAAAAAGGCTTTTCTCCATTATGGAAACAAGATTGTGCATCAAGATTTGCTTCTAATAAGATAAAGGCATGTAGTCCAGATTCATTGGCCTTCTGGATTCATTTTCATTGGGCATGGAAATCCAGTCATGATTGGATTGGAGGCCACAAGGTTAAGAACCCTCTTCCAGAGTTCTGCCATGTTCCCATGAGGCAAGTGTAGGTGGACTTCCCTTCTTTTCAGATACTGCATGCTTGAGCAACGTAGCAAGCCAAAAGCTCTTTTGCAGGTATATATTCTTGTTTGGCTTTAATTTTTCTTCTCTGATTTGTGGATGTTGTGCATGATTGGAGGTCTCTGGGAATCCCCACACTATAAAACTGGAACTCAAAAGTAATTTTACAGGGAACAAGATTCCTGTTTCAGCTCTCTTGTTTCAGCTCTTTTCAGACGTGGGTGGGTATAGACAGAGGATTTGGGAGGTGCAAGGGTGGTGGATGGGAATCTCCGGGGTGGCATGCAGAATGGATTCCTGAAGCATGTGTAAAAATAACTAAAGGCTCGGGTCGTCAAATGTTGTATTCTCAGTATCTGAAACGACTTTAGCATAAGCGTATGGGACAACAGAGGTTGCTGCAAAGCAGTGTTCAAGGGCTTCCCCCAAGCCTGTACGTGTTTTCTGTAGCGGGGAGGCTGCATGGTGATTGTATCCTTTTCAGATAGTGTTTACAGAGGTGCATTGATGTTTCGGGAGAAGGTACTGAACGGAAGTAAAACAAAAAGGGAGAGGGACCCACTACTGAAAGCTTTCGTCCTTATATTGTCCCACACTAGCCCTTAATCTAAAATGAGTCTGATTTGCCTTTGGTCTTCCAGCTCCAAAACATGTTTGCCTGAAAATTTTTGTTGGATATACTTCGCATGTTTTGATAATGTGACTTACGAGATAAACACTTCTACAAAGCTATATATAAATACATCCATGTGCAACCACCTGCATACATGTGCACACATTACATATAGACTTAGAGAACTATATGGCACTACACACCTCCATGCCTGTACGTGGCAGCAACCACAGTAAAGGAGGGGAGGTAGCTCAAAATAGCATGTACAGTCCTTTATGGAGTTGTTATTAAACAGAATGTGGTCTTGCCCTCCTGGCTGGTGGAAGTGTTTTATTTCTGTGGGACTGGTTCCAGGGGAGTTGCGTCTCAGGAAGGAGGATCCTAGGAAAAGGGGGTGGGTTTCAAGGAGAGAGTCTGATGGAGCACATTGAAAAGGATCCACTGTGGCTTGGAGAAGCACCCCAGAATAGGAAGTATCTGATTTCTCATTAAGAAAGAACATCACATATTTGACTATACAGGGCTAAAATCTGATGTGCGTCTGTGACTACCAGGACATGAATCCTAGGCCAGATTTGAGGATAGAAACCATCACATCAACACAATCCTCTAATTTAGCCCAGAGTGAGTTTTCTTCTTCTACTGAATAAGCATTTTCCAGGTCATACGTAGTAGTTTTGTCCCAATACTGTTGAGGTGCAGACACATCTGACTCAGAGTTGGACAGAAATTTCACAACAGCCCATTAGGACACAGAAAGGTGTCTGATGCTTAGGTTGTAAAAGGCACTGACATTGGGTAGCACGACTCTGGGTTCACATTTCAGTTTTAAATGCTTCTTCACCTGCTGTCCTCGTAGCAGACTGGGGAATTGGTCGATCCAGAGGGAAGGAAACATCTCTGCACTTCCAACATTGTTGTGTCATCTGCTTCTGATGCAGGACATTAGGTAAATCCAGTAGCTTGTTTGCCATAGTTTGCCATATGAGACTTTTAAATGCTAGCCATAAAAGGTATTAATTCCTTGTCAAGATACTTGTGCTTTTCAGACTCTGTTTCTTCCAGGAGATAAGTAGTGTTTCTTTCTCTTGCCCTGCTCAAGGCATAGCATATTTTACAATCAGGGCTATTGCACTGTTTTTACTTTCTGTGTTCTATTTGAATTTAATTTGCTTCTTTCCAGTTTACCTGCTTTTGCTACCAAATAGATTGCTACCCACCACTTGGTATGTATGTCTGCATAACTATGTTCAAAGAATTAATTGTGACTTGCATAAGACACACTTACTTAACTGCTTTAGGATTTTGTTTGTTGTTTTTTGAGGGTTTTTTAAAATTTTATTTTTGTCAATCCTTGTAAGTCTCCTCTGTACTCTCTCCTGGTTATGTGTGGGGTTTTTGTTTGTTTTGGTTTTTTGTTGTTGATGTTGTGGTTTTTGTTGTTTTGGTTTTTTTTCCCCCAAAGGGCCTCTAAACTACTTTCTTTTTGAAATGTGGTGTGTCAAATGAAATCAGTTATTCCACATATGTTTGAGACTTGAGTCCCTGGGAAAACAAAATGTTTCTGGTCCTGGAAGTCATACCTCTGTATAGGAAAAATGTCTTTTTTCCTTAAATTCACATTATGCTGCAAAGATGCTGTCCAGCTGCTGAATGTTTCACCTAAAAGAACTCTTTTTTCATCATACTAGATTAGACTTACCCCTCAGTTCAGCTCATCTTCTCTGGATTTAGCTCCTTAGCCCCAGCATGAACCTTATTCTATGCTATCTGCCTGAGGCTCACATCTCCACTTTCTGCTTATTTCTTTGTTCAGACTAGATGGCAAACCTGCCATATGTTTCTCTCACATTGCTGTTTTACAATACCTCATATGTTACTTCTAAGTGATTAATGAGGAGGGTAACTAAACAGGGCATAAGAGCGTTCTTGCTGTACACCTCACTGGATCTGCACTTTGCCAGCTGCAAGGGTACTTTCTGCACGGTTCCTCAGACAGATCCTATCTTCTGTGCCAGAGAAATTGCCAGTTTGAGTTAAGCATAGGATTCTGTGACATGTTTGGTCACAATCCAGCCATCTCAGCTCCCATTTCTTTTCACAGCACTTTGCTTAAGTGCACTATAGAAGCTTGAGGGGAGAGAGAAAAGCAGATTTTTTTCCTTCAAATCTATTTCTCATAAACCTTCCATTACTGTCTTTTGCATTTGTTTCTGTGTGGAAAAAAAACTGAAAAGTTTGTAGTTCTGAATATATCTCAGTATACCTTGTAGCTTTACCTTCTGTTCTTCCAACTGAGTAGCCATTCAGTAAAGAGTCAGATACTAGCAGTACTTAGGTTGTTGTTCCTCTAAAGTAGGCAATTCACATTTTCATTTCTCTGCATTCTGTTTCATTTATGAATTTGCTACTGGACTTTTCCTCAGCTGGACATTGTCCTCCATATCAGGTGCAATTCTTCAGGTTGGCTAGATATGTTTCTGTAATTGGTTTTACTACACACAAGATGTTTGCACTAGCAGCACACTAAAAAGGCTGGGATGGGAGCAGATGCTCATTTGTAAGTCCAGTGCTTGAACTAGTAATAGGTTTGGGTGAGACTCTGCCTCATTTAGCCATCACACTAATCCCAGCAGTGTCCACAGCAGTCTTGTCTGTCTTACAGTGAAGCTGCACTGGGACTTTGTGACATCCAGCAAGCTGAGGGAAGGAGAGATGTGGCTCAAGGCACAGGAAACTGAGTTGACGAGTTTTCTGTTACTGCACAGCCATGATTTGACAGAGGTGATGTTTGTGTGTGTGCCTGAGTGCACGTGCACAGGGTTGTCTGTCCAGTGGCTGGGAGGATGCACAAGAACAGCCTGTGGCTCACGGTCAGGACCAGTTTAAGCTTGTCTCCCACAAACACAGCATTAAAAAGTTTTGCATCATGTCTTAAGACCCTAACCCCAAAGCTCAAGCACAGCTTTTATGTGTAAATTTTAATTATTGGTCTCTAGTGTTGATTATATTTTTACGAGAGCTGTGCCCAGGTATCTGCTTATGTGGCCATGAGCAACTTAGTGCTTGCTGTGACTGTATTTTTAATAGTGTGTTTTTAATTATACCCTTCCTGGGTTTGGAATAATTTGGCAAAGAGGGATCTTCTCTTGCTCGGCTGGTTTTTGCTGGTCTCGTACTCTTTGGCCACAAAACACGCACTTCATTCAGTATTTGCATAGCTGTTGTTTTTATGGGCTCTATCTGTCTCTCTGTTTCTTCCTGTTCTAATTGGTTTTGTCCATAGGCTTAGAAAACTAGCATTTCCTTAGTCTCAAATGGCAACCAAAAATGTTACTTTGTTGAGGCAAATCTTTCTTGTTGTTCAGCAGTTCATCTCCATGTGTTTTCTCCTTCATTTGGCTCCTGGCCAAGTCTCTTAACTGTGTCATACCTACTTAAAGCTCCACTTGTTGTCTTACCAACCTTAAGTCTTCTCTATTTTTTAAATTCTTTATATTGATGCACTTAAAAACAAGACTCTGCTTTCACCCCTAAGTGCCATGTGAAAGGAAGAATTCAGTTTTTTGCTAGATGTGAATTTCTATCTGAATGGGAAGACCTCACAGCTGATAGAAATTCTGGGGGTATTTTGGGTTGAGAAAAAAAGGTTTTTTCCCTGTAGCTAATCAAATCTGTGCTATTTGGATAGGATGGGAGATGCAGGTTTCAGAGTGACAGATCAGTGTGACTGTTTGCTGGACAAAGGTTTCAAGTTTAAACTTTGAGGGGGTGTAGTGGGATACCCTGAGAGGACACAAGCTTAAAGTTCCCCTGACAAAAGCAGGCTTAGTATTATTTTACTACACATTTTGCTCCTGTTAATGTACTTGGCATCAACTCAGTGAAGATTCTAGTTAAGATGGAAGTGGAAACAGCTTCAGACTTTGCAGACCATCTTTGCAAAGTGTTTTTTGTCCCATCCTGGCTCCTTATGCACTTTCATGTATGAATAAAGGTAAGAAAATGGTGCAGGTGGATGCTGCTTCTGTTCCATGGGTGAAGGCAATACCCGGAATGGATCTTGAGCAGTGTCCACAAAGAGCAGCAGTTAGAGCCACCTTTCAGCTCCCCCCCAGAGAGCAGTCCTGCTCCTCACAGTAACCCAGGGACAGCTAAAGGCAATAGGAGTGGAGAGGTACCCGTGTTTGTGCATGTGTGGGCACATGTGTGTTCTCTTGCAATCTCAAGTGATGAGCCTCAAGAAGCTTTCCAGGTTAGCCAGTGTTTCACTCCCCAGGCCTCTCCATGTGCATCATTTTTTGTTCCAGCTTCATCTCCCCCAGCTCACAATCTGTCTGTCATGACTCACACACTTGCTGGCTTTGATTTAGACTCCCATCTGCTTTCTCAGCCAGTCACATCCCAGTTTTTCTGTAACACACTGTAGGAGAAGTGTGGGACAGGAGCAGAGCATATCTCTGTAGTCAGGAGAGAGGAGGGGGAGGTGTGCTGACTCCAGCCTCAAAGTTTCTCCTTGTCTCATCTGTCTCAGTGGAAACCTGTGCTTAAGCTGTAAAATCTAAGTCTGCACAGTAAGGCTGGGGCTGACTTGGAGAAACTCATTCTTCTTGAGTGTGCTTGGACCCTCAGACCAGATCTGGTCTCTGTGTTATCACTCACTGAATATTTATACTTTTATAAAAGGAATGTCCTTTCCCTTCTGCTTATATAATGGACTATCACAATTCCCTGAGAAAAAAAAAAAAAAGGCAGTTGTTTTGCCTCTTCCCTGCAGGCAGCAGAAGGTGACTCAAAGGTAGTGTGGAGGCCTTGCTGATGCCTGGCAGACACAAACGTGCCCCTCTGGTGGAGCCAAGCAGCTGTTGTGTGCAGGGGACTTGCCCTCAGATCACCACTGTCTCCTCACAAGGACAGGGTGGCTCCCAGAGGACAGACCATCATTAAGGCAGGAATGGCTGTCCCCACTTAGCTTATCAAGGGTGATCTTGTGCCTGAAACAGAGCAGACCTGGTGGGCTCTGAACTCCAGACAGCAAGAATAAATTTCTCTCTCTGCAAGAGACTAGCAGGGAAGATTTCCTTTTACTGTAAGCTTGTCACAGACTCTCCCACCCATAAGCATCATCAGAGAGGAATTGGTGCAAGGTCAATCCTTGGAATTAAAGCCAGGAGGGAATTTTCCTTTGGTGACTGGGTTAGAAGTAATGGTATTTTTGACTTGCTTTTGAGACAGCTTATGGAAAATCACGTGTTAAAGTAGAACTGGCCACTCTAAGTTAGAGAATGCTTTACAAATATCAGGAAGGGGAATGAGAATACCCCCATAAACGTATTTTCTGAGCCTGGATTTCTTCTCTGTTGCTGATAAGTGCAAACACGTCTAATAGGCTGCTTGGGACTGCATCTAAGTGGTATGAGACACCAAAATATGGTAGAAAAAGATGTAGACTGTTAGATGAAGCTGCAGAATACACAGAACTTGGTTTTGCCTGTTTACTGAGAAAACCTCACGAGAGCGGTGAATTAAACAAAGCAGCATCTTACCTTTGGATGCCAAGGTTTTGCATGCATGACACGAACTGACAAGACGTCTTTTTGCAAGATGCAGAAATGCTCCAGATTTAGAACTGGAATAGAGAGGGATGCTGCAGACAAGGGTTGAGGTCTCTGCTGTTAGTCACAACAGAGACAAGCTGGCAAAAGTGAGAGCTGGAATTCTCAGATCTGAGGTATGCAGAAATATGTGGAAAGTAGGTAGGGTAGAATTACCAGGAAAAGAGAGCAGGAGTTTTCAGAAAGAAACCTGTTTTCAAAGTGTAGAAAATGCGTCTTCCCTCTGCTGTATTTCTTGGCAGCCTGCTAACACTCCATAATTTTTTTTTTCTTGAGTTCTTATATTTTAAGACTATAACTGTGGAAAATTGTGAACAGTGATTTAGAGAGACAAACAGTTATTTGAAATATAGGTACATACATGCTGTTTTACTCCTCTTCCCCCAGCACTGAGGATGCCCTCACTTAAGATTTTCCCACTCTGTTTTAAAATTTCAGAGATGATGGGGAAACAGAGAAGCTTTTCTCTCTTCCAGTGTTTTCTAAAGCCTTGGCTGAATTCAAGACATGAGACATATACCAAATATTTTCCTCCCATCTCTTTTTAGGGCATGGCTCAGCTATAGGACAGAGGAGAAGCTCCTAACTGCATCCCCATCCAGGAAAATCCCAGAGTAAAAATTGAGAAAGAATAAAAATGTTCTATGTGGGAATGTTGGGGGGAGGTGGGGGTGCAAGATAAGAGCCAGTGAAAAGGAGTTGCAGCAACATGGACAGGGTGGCAGTCAGAAGCAGCAGTATGCTTCTAGGCTGGAGGTCTGGCTGTGTTATACTGCTGCATGCAGGCCTGGTGTGGCTGGAAGGATGGCACCAGTGGTGAGTGAGAGCTGATCCTCCTCCTCTTTCCACATGGCAGATTGACCCAGGGCATCCTGACTGTGTCAGCAGTATCCATGTCCTGTTACAGTGTGCTCTGCCCACACTCAGGCTCCTTGCAGTCCACATCTGACACCTGCACACGCCCCAATAGTCCAGCAGCCCAACAGTCTGCCCAGAGGGAAAGCATCAGAAGAAAAGGGTCAGTCTGATGTCCCTCCTCCCAGCTGAATCCATCATTCCTTCCATCATTCCTCTGTGGGGATTGCAAAGAACATCCAAAAGCTTCTCTTGGAGGAGCAAACACAAGAAGACTGGCTCACTGAAGAGTGTGATGGACTGCTACCTTCACACCAGCTATAAGGGAACATCCTCATCCTCATCTTCATCTTCATCCAGGTCAGTGGTACGTAGGTTTATGTCCTTGAGGATGTCTGAGATGTTTTCAGCAACTCGCCCTGTCAGCTCCATCTCTTCCAACTCGGTATCTGTGGCATAAGCGGAGCTGGGGACTTCCCCCTCTTCCTGTGAGTGTGAGGGTTGGGGGGAGTGTGAGCTGGGAGGCAGAGGGCTCTCGGTGCCCAGGTTTGCTCCTTCCTCTGCTGCCACCGTGCCGTTGTCTTCCCGGCTCCACGCCTGCGCGCCCTGCCCGACCTTGGTGGTGCTGGAAGTCCGGTTGATGTCACGGAAACTGGCAAGGGGTGGTCGGAGACGAACCCCAGAGCGGGTGGAACCCTCTATTGCCTTCTGGAGCTGAATAAAGAGAAACACTTCAGAGAAAAAACATGAAAGGGAGGCTGGCCTGGCCCTACCCAGCAGAAGTTCCCTACCCAGCAGAAGTTCATCTACTCCCCAGGGTAAAGGGATCACAAATAGAGTCACAGCTCCACCTCTGGGGCCTGTGGAGATAATCTTTTACACTGGTGATGTAATGAAAAATTCCATGGTAAACAACAAATTCCACACTTCTTTCAGAAACAGTAATAGCCACTCAGTTGAGAGTGGCTATTAAGCCTGCACTCATGCAAAAGATGAACCTGTTAACATCCCTGTAAACAACACCTGCTGCCTCCTCTGAAATGCAGTCATCCATTCCTTTACGTGGCTTCCAAAGAGCAGACTCAGAATTCAACACTGGACTGAAAATGTAGCGCTTGCAGTTATATATATTCCCAGCTGGAACTTGCAGCACCTGTGAGTTACTGCAGTGATCCACAGGACACTTGCAGTTATTTAAGAGAATGGCAGAGGATGTGTACTCACCTCTTCCAAAGCCAGCACTCCCCTCAGCTTTCCCATGCTGGTTACGTAGGCATGGCTGAGGCCCAGCAGTGAGAACAATGTGTGTGTCTAGGAGCAAAACCACAAAAGACCGTCTCAAGGGCTTTGGAAATGCGCAACACAGAACTTGGTGCAAGAGCTGGGACTCAGGATTTAGAAATGGAAATCACAAAGACACAAAACTGCAGTTATCCCAGTGAGAAATTACGTCTTCCCTTCTTCCCCTTTTGTATCTGCCAAATACTGCTCTTTGCTCCTTCTGCTGTGCAGCCGTAGTTGGGACTGTGCTGATGATTGAGAGCACATTCTCAAGGTCATTCTCATCCTGCAGCTGGTGGAGATTCACACACAACACAACAGTCTGTGTTGTGCATTTGGAGACCTATGGAGATCCTGTTGCATTTTAGTGCTGGAAACTGAGCTACCATATAGTAATATGTAAAGTCAAAACCTGCTTATGTTATTTATTGCAGTGCTTTCCTTATCAATAGAGGATTTCTTTTTTCCTGTCCTAGAATATTTTCTGTGAAAGCTTAAACTTGTTGCTGCTTATCCAGTGCAGTGAGAACACTGAGAACAAGTTATTCCCTTTTTCTACAAAGTCTCCTTGAAAGGACAGATATCACTCTGCTATCAGTCTTCTTTTCTTCAGCCTAAATGTACCCCATTATTTTACTATTATTCACAGATCTGGGTTTCTAAAACTTTCCACATTCTCAGTGCTCATCTCTGGTATATTTCCAACCTCCAGGTTCTTGAAGCTGAGCTCTAGCTGGACTTTACCTGCAGCCTTACATGAAATCATTCTGTCACAGCTAGTGTTTGACCTTTTTTTTTAGCATCATGAGATACTGAATGTCATATTCAAGTGTAAACTAGGAAAAGTCTGATTTCTCAAGAACAAGACATTTTACTCTAATGTAAAAAAAATCCAAAAACAAGCAGACTGGTTAAATATAGTTTGGTCATGATAAACTGTGAAATTCTTTTCATTGTCAGCAGTCTCACATTTAGCTCTAACTGTGCATACTTCATATAGTTTGATTATTTATTCCTGGTTTGGGTTTGGGTGGTTTTTTGTGCATCCAAGTTAAGTTGATTTGTCTGTTATTTCAGAGTTTCTCACTTGCTCTTTTGTATGACAGGTACGAAACTTTCCCCATGATCAGCCTTCAAGTGTATTTTTTTGTAAGCCTATATTCTCAAAGATAAATGCTAGTGGTTTTCAGATGACTTCACCTACCCCTTCAGAAAACTCATCTGAACTATATGCTAGCTTATTCTTGTTTTGCTCCAGGCTGAGACCTTAACAGTAATTAATTAATTTAGTACAAGGCTTATGCTGGCCATTCACATTAAATATTGATAAAAGCATGCACTGTGCACTTTTGCTTCAGTAGACTGCTTTCCCTTTCCACTGAGTGAAAACCCAGTCCTGTCTTCCTCCTGATTGCTTTACTCCCCAGTCATCCTATGCTGACTCCAGGTGTTGCATGATCCAGCTTTCTCTTTCCTTGTGCTTTAGTTCCATGAAGAGCCTGTGACACAGGCAGACTCTACACCCTGACAGAAGCACCCTGAGAAATCCAGGAATGCTCATTCCAGTGCTGCACACTGACAGGGCAGACTGTCAATCTCAGTGTAATGCCCCAGCCGCAAGGCACACAATGCTGCTATTAATGTAGCAGATTTTTTTTTTTCTTTTTTGTCCAAAAGCGTTTTAAATAAATGGATTCAGACTTCTTATCACAAAGGCTTTCATTTTGCAGGAAATTGGAGATACACAGAAGATTACAGGAACAAGCTCACTTCTGTAGCTTGATGTGAAAGTGGCTGGTGATAGTAGATGTACGTGAAGACAAGGAGAAGAATCAAGTCACAGGCTGGACTTGGAATGAGTGGAGAAAAGTGATGTATGCCTCAGGGAGACATCTGCACTCACCTTGTGCAGGGAGGTTCTCTCCACCAGTTGGAAAGGGGAGGGATCTACGCGGCAGCTGTCAAAGCACACATTCTTGTTCAGCTCCTCCTGTTCCCAGGCATCTATCTGACACAGGAAAGAAGGGGAGTCACTTTTTACAGCTACCTGCAGCGTTGCTGTCTTGTGTACCCAAACTAGTCCCCTCATCCTGTTAATGCTTCTTCCTTCCTATGCACAGCATTCATCTTGTCCATTATATCTCACCCCTTAGGTTTCCCATCCCTTTCTTGCCAGATGTCAAGTGCCTGTGGAAACAGGGCAAGTCAGAGATTTTCTGAGAAGATGGAGTTGTGTTTTTTCCTTCTTAAAGAGGGAGTGAACATCTTTAGCTTTCCTTTCTGAGTGCATCTTCCCCTTCTTGTTGCAAGATAATTGATCCATTGTGTAAGAAATGAAGGAACAACGAGGGCCCGCAGAAGGACTTAGATGAGGGGGCACCTGTGGAGGCCTCTAGTCTAAAATCCTGCTGCAGCAGGGCTGACTTCAAAGCTAGATCAGATTAGGCAGAGTCTTACTAGCACATCTAGCCAATCTCTTCTCGTATGGGTGAGACTTGCCCACTGTGCCACTCCAAGAAGAAAATTACTTTGGCTATGGCTTTATCTGGCAATCACTGAGGTTCCTGGAGTATTGCAAGTGATAGGAAACGGGTACAAGAAGCACTCATATGACCTTACTCCATTTTTGCACCTTGTCTTACCTCTTCTGGTGTCATTGTCTCAATGACTTCCACGGGCTCCTGTAGGAGAAAACACTGTTTAGGACAGCCAAAGAACCCACAGTTTCGCTGAGTACAGAAAGGGAAAATCTGCACAGCCTCCTCACCCCATGCGGTCCACTTTTTGTTCCAAATGGTGTATTAGATTTTCCAAGTGCTTAGATTTTCTTTATACTCATCCATTATATACAGTGTACTCTGCCCTTGCTGTGCTTCCCTTGCCAATGACAATTCACCATGGAGTTCTGCTGGAGCAATTCAGGTGCCTAAATATGGCCATCTAATACTGATTTGGATGCTCTCAGGATATCCCCCATGGGGTCCAACCACTGCCCTGGAGTGGATGGGTCTCCTATAAGCTCTATCTGTTATCCCCAAACCCTGTACAGATGTGTCAGATAACCAAGGGCAAGTTTAACATGGCAAGAGCCAAAAGCTTTTTTTTTTCATTTTTCTCCATCTGTTCAAAACTGTTTGCCAAACAGAATAGAACTGTATTTTATTGCATGTTAGCCAAAATATCATTAATTTTTTTCACTGAGAAAAGATGCCCAAACTCAATCATGCTGGTAGCCTGACACCTGAGCACAGGTGACTCTTTAGGAGGATGCACACTCCTTTACAATAATCACACCCTTTCTCCTTGGAGGCAGTTCCCCAGTGATGCTGTCAGTTCAGGACCATAACTGTGTCCATGCTTTAGCCAAATGCTGAATGTCTCAAGTAGTAGTTTCTAGTTCCATTGCATTCCCTTCCTTCTTCAGGGTACTACCAGGCTCTCTGTAGCCCTAACCTGGATGGTGCTCTCTGTTTCATGTGGACGGCTGCAATGGCACAAGAGCTGCTGGATCAGTTTCCTCAGACTCCTGAAACTGCCTGAAGGATGAGAACAAACACGTGGATAAGAGAGAAGAACAAATGAGAGACAAAAATACAAAGCCCCACACCTAATGCATCCTCTTAGCCAAGGCAGTCTGGGAAATACTGTGAGGGACACGATAGAGCTGGGCTGGTCACCATCTGGCATTCAGTTTGTAAGATGATGTCTGGGACATTCCAGAATTAATATTCCCATGCAACAAAATGTATCAACAAACTGGATGTGACAGGTGCCAAGGGGTGAGGAGTCCATGTGTTGTGCCAGCAGTGGAATGATAGGAATAGAAAATACCAGAGTTATACTCCAGGGCAGGGAGGTAGCAAAGAGGAAGATAAGGGCCTGGTGCTGTTGTGAACAGAGCTATGGAGGAAGTTTGGTCAGAAACAGTGATAGCTGTGAGCCAAACTAAAAAAAGAAAAGCAAGGTCTCATGAATTCATTCCTGTTCCACTTCCTTTGTCATTCCTGGGTCACCCAGTTCTAGCTTCACATAAAATGTTTCACTTACTGTCCTTGTTTTCATATGTGATTCTTTTTCTGCTTTGGTAGGATAGGTGGATGGCTGACCCACCACTCCACTGCTCTGGAAGCATAAAGTGGATTTTTCTATGCCTTAGAGGTTTAGTCACACATGAGGGGTGTTAATAAACCAGAATGTGCTACATGCTCTATTACATGTAATGCTTGGGTGCCTAAAAGCACAAGTTAAAGCCCTATCCTCTGTATTCATTCTCAAGACTGGGCTACATCTTTGTGCTTACTCACTCTCTGCATATTTCATGATGCATAAAGGATAGAAACAACCCACCATCCTGCATCACATATACATGAAAAATGAATCAGAAATGAGCTATGAGTACAGACTTGAAAGCAAAGCTAATACAGGCTAGGGTGTGACACAAAAGAGCACAATACATCGATGTTTGTCCATCACATTGATGCAGCTGAATCAAAGAGATGTGTGTCCAAGGAAGGAGCCTTTCAGTTTTTTGAGATGGCTGAGAGACAGCCTAAACTACTCAAAAACTTAGTGCAGATGTTTAGCTCTCAGGCTGCTTTCCCCAGGGAGATTCACTCATGTGGTGAAAGAGCCAAGAGATGGGACCGTTTTATGCAGACTCTCCAGAAAATGTCCAAGGAGTTGTTATTGCAAAGAATGGAGTGGGGAGACAGAGAGAGTCCATCCTTAGTGAGCCTACTTATGCTGTGCTTTCTGAGGGATCATAACAGAAGGTATTTCCAGGTACATTACGCTGATGTTTGGGTGCACTAACAAAGTGTCATTCAGGAACAACAGAGAAAGCTCCTCCTCTCAGTCTCTGGGAAACTAGCCCCTTGCACAGGCAGCTACACACAGTTAGCATGAAATCTTCCCCAAGCTGGCTAGGATGTGGTTGAGCCATGACAGAAGTTACCGTACCTGAGTGTTGCTGGGGCTCCAAGGTTTCAGGCATTTGTTTAAGAGGACTTGTTGGGCCATTTGGCTCCTCTGGGTAACTGGGAGTGGGACTTGGAGGCCGAGGCAGCTGTTACGGAAAGGAGAGAAAATAAAGTCCACCTTGTGCCATTTATTTCTCAGCCTCCCCAAATGCCTCGCTGCTTCCAAGAAGTCTCTACATTGCAGTCTGTCCACTTCTCTCCCTCACCTCTCCCTTCTCCTCTGTATCCTCATCCTCATCGACATAAGCAAAAGATTCATGCTTCAGCTTGGGCAGGTTTGCCCAGGGTCCATCGTAGGGTGCCTCATTCAGCTTCTGCTGCATTTCTCTGTTGAGGAGCCGTCGCCGCTCTGGGCTCATGTGTGTCTGGAGGAGAGCCTGCAGTTCGGAGCGCTCCACGGACCCCAGGAGGATCATGGACTCTGCGCAACACAGAACAGGGAAGCCATTAAACCAACCACCTCAAGGTTTTGAAAGTCCTCTCCCACACATCACCCCTTTCTCCTTCCAGCCTCTTCCAGGTGCTCAGGCTTGTACTATCTAGAGCTGTACAAGAGTCACTGACCCACACTGTGGTGGCTCCTAGGCTGTGGGGCTGTGGGAAGGGACCTTGCCATCCTGAGCTGTGCCACCCCGTGCATGCTCTTGGCTCACGGAGGATCCCAGGAGAGATCCCTGTTGTCACAGTTCAGTCTACAGACTTCCCAAACACCTCCCTTGTGTGCTGGATCTGCTTCACTGCCCACACTCCAGCTTCCCTGTCTGACCAGCTGAAACAGCCGTCTGCCATATATCATCTGCAGTGGAAGATTTTTAGGATTTTTTTTTTAATGTGGTAGGTCACACTGCCTGCTTCACAGAATTTAATGTGAAAGCTAGTTTCTCCAAGCTGAGACAGTCTTCAGGAAGGACAAGTTTTTCCACATTGCCTACCTGGCGAGTCCACCAAAGGCAAAGATTTCACTGTGGTGCTTTGGAGTACCTCTTGCAAGTCTCGGTATTTACAGTTGGAGGAAACAAATTTCACATCTTGGACCATAATATCCTCAACAAAGATATTGTATTTGCTGTGAATTTGGGGAGGATAAGAGGAAGAGTTGGCATATTAAAAATGTCAAGCACATAAATTCCCTAAAGAAATACCCAAATGACTACTTTTTTAAAAGTGCTCAAAATACAGCTGCCAAATGATCTTCTGTGAGAGTAACCAGAGGACTTTCCAAGAGGATAAATACAGATTAACTGGATTTCCATTACAGTTGTATTCCACTCCGTTACCCCTCACCATAAAATACACACATGTACACATATATGTATAGATGGTTTTTATGTACATACCTATGTGTATGATAGATACTAGAGAGGGGAAGACGTTTATAGGAATAACTGAGTTTTGCTTTAAGCAAAATATCCAAATAAAGTACAAACATTTGCTGGGGAAAAAATATCTAAACCCCACTCAATTTAGATAAATTTTTCTGCTCCTGATTTTTAAATTTTTAAGCTGATTGTACTCCTGATTTTTAAATTTTTAAGCTGAAGCGACTTAGAAGTATTAATACAAATTCGGTAACAATGCAGGTCATTCACACTTGTGCTTTCAGTGAAAAAAAGAAGAGGACTTTTCTCCATTTTTGTGTATGAAAACTAATTCTACTCCAACACTTGTTTTTTCTTACTGCAGGCCTATTGTGCCTTCTTAATTCCTTTGTAGTATTGGACCCTTTTCATAACCTTTTATTCCCCTGTGGTCTTAACCCTCTCCTGCTTTATTTCCTTGCCTGTTTTGCTGCTATACCTTATGTGATTCCAGCCCAGGTCTGGCAGATAGGGCAGCTTCTTCACCTGGATGATGCTGTCATAGAGGCTGGGCTGCAAACTCTGGGCCACCATGTTGGCAAGAATGACAGCCACCATCATGGGCAGGATGTGAGAGATCTGACCTGTCAGCTCAAAGCAGATGACAGCTGTAGAGACAGTGTGGCTCACCGCTCCTGTCAAAGCTGCTGCACCTTTCCCAGGTAGGAGAAGGAATGGGGAGAGAAGAAGACTGTCATATAGAAACAGCATGTCATGTCAACCAGGAAAATTACAGCAGTGGGACCAGGTGAGAAAAAGGAAGACATGGAGGCTCACCAATGACAGCATACCCTCCAGGTAAGATTTGGTAGAGAATGTCGTCAAAGAGGATCCCGTTGGGAAAAAGTGATGCCATGATTTCCCCAATGAGACGTCCAAATGCAGCACCTGAAAAATGTTACTGACAGTTATAGAGTTAACATTTAAGGAACATCCAGTCTGTGCTGTGCAGCTGTGCTAGGCAATCACTTGGATATTTTCTAACAGAAACGAAGCCAAAACTTACATTAAAATGACACTGGTAACTAAAGATTAGTTTTCACTTACAAAATACAGAAGTTAGATTCCAAGAGGAAAAAAGGGTACTAAGATTGGTAAATACAGTTGACCCCTTGTTCCTTCACTTGGGTATGCCAGGCACAGCAGTAGCTGTGATTCCCAGGCTAGAGGACATATTTTCAGGCTGTGTACAATGTCAGTTAAGATCACAGTTAAGGCCCTTTAGACTCTCATTCTGTGAATGTCTAAACATTAGAATCACAGTTTACAGAAGAGTTTTTGTGGGAAGGGACTTCAGGAGGTCTCGTTCTGACCCCTGCTCAGAAAAGGGCTAATTTCTAAGTGAGATGGAGTCACCCATGTCTTGTTCAGAGAGGTTTTACAAGTCTGCAAGGATCTCTTGGACTGGTGGACACAAAACAGCACAGTGTTCCAGAATTGTATCCAAAATGCTGAATGCATAGAAACAATTTCTTTGCATTGCTGTCTAGGTCTTTTCCTAATACAGCCCTGATGTTGATTAGCCTTCATCACTGCAAGGGCATGGTTACTGCCTCATGTTCAGTTGCTGCCTGCCAGAACTCAGAGGTCCTTAGAGCACCCTATTTTATTTGAGAGTTGTGGGTACTGAATGCTGAACATCATGAGCTTGTGTAGCTCTGTCTAACACAGCATCTCTTCCTAAACATTAGCGTGACATAATTTTGAATTTTTTGTTGTTATTGTAATTAAAAGCAGTTAAAAGTAAATAAACTTTTTATGTTATCACATTTCAGTCAGAAGAAAGGAGTTAGATTAAATTGTGGGTACTAGTTTTGAGGTTATCTCTTCTGGCTGGCTTTCAGGGGTGAAGGGAACAGCTACTATTAATTGTAGGATGGAAGTTTCTCTGTAAGTGAAGAGGCATAGAGATTAGAAGGCCATGGCTCAGCATGTCTCCCCAAGTGTGGCCTTCCTTATGTAAAAGGGTAAAGATTATCTACTTGGCATTTGGTTTCAGGGGGTTGAGGAAATGCCAAAAGCAGAGACCCAGAGGCTGGTCTATGGACTGCTAATCAGGTTGTCATAGACATCAAAGTGATGACTCCTCATGTGCCAGATGAACCCTGCTGGGTGTGTAGGCAGTGTCTCTCCTATTCTCTCCCCCTGTCAGATGAATATGCTGCAAAACAAAATTGAAACTCACCTAATACGAAAACAGGCATGAAGCCTCCACAGGGGATTGGCATCGTGGTGGCAATAACAGCCATGCAGAACTAGAACAGAGGCAGAGGGTGCAGTTGTTACTGAGCAGCAGTAGCATTTCCTGCTGCCCCACTCTGTGCGCAGCTTGGCTGCAGAGACCAGAAAGCTGCTGAGGTGTAGTACTGCTAACTGAGTTCTGTCTTTGCAGTACCAAACCTGGCCAAATACAGCAGAAAACTGACTGTACTGCAGTGGAGAATCAGGCCAGGCCTTTGCCCAGAGTCATAATAGCAGTTTCTTGGTTATGTGGTCTATCCCAGTGGTGAATATAACCAGAAGAAAATCAAGAGCAGTTATCTAGCGAGTAGAGAAACCCTTTGGTTCACAGGACAATGCCAATGAATCTAGTGACTGAGGGTACAGCTCCTTCAAGGGCAAACAGATGGCAGACACACCCTGTAGTCCCCTCCTCTTTTGCACTCCCCTTTTCTTCAAGTAAAGAAGATGTTTTCTGCTTGGTACACTGTAATAAGAATTATCACAGAAGGAGAACCCTTAACTACATGTCAGAAATTTGATAGAGCGTTTTACTTTAGGTGGAAGCAGTTGTGTCAATCAGTCATTGACAGCTGTTCTTGACTTACTGAAATTTTCAACTGACATTGCAAGGTGGCCTCAGTTCTTCTGCTCCTTTGCAATAAGTAAACAATAAAAGAATTAGCACCTGTTCTATGATTTTTTTATCTATCTATCTATCTATCTATCTATCTATCTATCTATCTTTCATCTTAGGAAAACCTCTTTCTTGCTACTTTTAATTTGGACATTGGAATATGATGTTTTATTCTTCCAAATGTCTTTTTTTTTTTGCTCTGTCCTATGTCAATTACACAGCTGATTCTTTCAGAGGCTGAACAGTTGCAACTTCCACAGACCTTGTCAGCTCAGAATTTTTAATCTGCTGTTGCTTTCTGGGAAGGGAGCAAAACTGTTTCCAGCTGCACTTCTCCATCAAGTTTTCATGGATTGCTGACAAATCCTTGAGCCTCACACAACTATAGATTGTGCTTGCACATTCCTATTTGTCTCCTATCTGAAGTCAGGAATATCAAATAGACTTTATCAGACTTTGTTTAGATCAAACATAAATTATCTGAGAGCTTTTTAGTCAAGTATTTATTTTTGTGGAACTTGAGAAATCTTTCCTGATTTGGTTTTTCCTACCAGCTACTACACAGTGGACACCAAAGGTCATTCAGCAGGATGCATGAGGAGGATGACCTAGGGAGCAGAAAAGGCTGCTATATTAAGGAAACTATTCCCTAATAATTTTGGTCACTCAAGGTGGACAAACATCACATCAGAAGATGCAGAAATCCATTGCAGCTGTAGTGCTTCATTCAATACCCAGCAACTCCTCGTTGGCACTTCACAAACTGCTTTTCAAAAGGGAAGAACATTCAGTCTGAGAGGAGAAGTGTTATGGTGAGCTGGGCTTCCTACCTTCACGAGGAAGAAGAGCAGGATGGTGACAAAGACGCTGACTTTAGGATGGATCCAGGCAGCAGATTTCCCTAGGATCTGAGTGTCCCCAGAGTGTTTGATCCAGGTATAGTTATCAAAGAGGGTGCTGATGGCTTCCCGTGGCATCAACTAAACAGCATAAAAACAGGTGTGAATCATGAGATGAGGTGGAGTAAATATTCTATCTCTATTACAAGGAAGCAGAGGAGATTTTTTTAGTGGGAATTCATTACTATGAGACTTAATTCACATTTCTAATCTTCAGGAAGAGAGAGAACTTTACTCAAACAGGTGAAGGGAATTACTTTTACACACGTCTTCCTTATTATTTGCTTAGAAGAGTGGATAACTACTTTTACACATGGGACAACATCTTCCTTATTATTTGCTTTGAAGAGTGGACCTTTTTCAAGTTTTCATGAAGGAAGTAGCAGAGATCATATAGTGCCTCCTCAGTCCTAACTCCTCCCATATCGTTCTTCCCTTTTTCCTGACACAAGGTTAGTGGGGCAGAGGATAAGGAGATAATGTTCCAGAATTGCACAGAATACACTGCACAGAATATTGCACAGAATACACTTTCCAGTCTCACCTCTCCTGCCATGAACTGCCCAAATCCATGAGGAAAAGTCACAGATGCTATACAGAAGGTTATAACTGCAGGGTATATCAGTCGGCTGTAAAGCAAGAAAGTTATTACAATGTGGCCTCCCATTCTGTTCTTATAGCAGCATCATTTCAGACTACGAATGCTATTTCTCTGAAGCTCTCTGTATTTGTACCCATTGTTTTGGAGTGCTGTTACCAGCAGTTTAATGCTCTGCTCCACTGTGACACTTCACAAACCCTGAGACAACATGAGCCTAAACTGCTCCCACATGCTGGACTAATCCTGTCATGTGTCCCTTGGCAAGTTACTGTTTCCTACAGGAAGCGTTGGCTGGGATTTAGGGAGACAAAATATAACCTTTAATTTGATTCAGTCTAAGGACCTAAAAAATTCTGAGAAATCATTGAGAAGTAGATTCCTATTATTCAGGCTTGGCTCTACTTCTCTATTAACTTGATTTGATAGCCCTTCTGCTGTTTGTGGGTAAGGTTCCATGATAAAGAAAGACATTTTTCCTTCCACATAAGAAAGTAAGCTAATTTGAACTTCTGCTTATTTAGTGGTTTTCTTCTGGTCAGGCCTGCAACTTGATAAGAAACAAAGTCCTCCATGCCTCTCAACTTCAAAAGTTCTCATAGTATCAGATCTTTTTCTGTAAAGAGACTGAAGACGTTTACAGCTAGCCATTATTTCTTGTTCAAGTGATGAACTTTGGAGGTTAGGACTTTAATACAGAGGGGAAAAAAGTATCTTCAAGTGTCCTGTAAAAACTTTATTGTCAAGACTTTATTTTATTTTGCATTTCTCTTCCAAGTTGCATTTCACACCATTTGGTTACTATCAGTTTCAGCTTTTGGTTCATAAGAATGGAGCACATTCCTTACGTTTTTGCCAACACTTTGATTAAAAAACGAAGATATATTTTAAAAACATAGTTAAATTTCAGCTGTATTAATTTTCCTGAAATATAAATAATGTTGAATTTTTCACAGATCCTAAAAAAACCCAAACAAACCAGAAACAGCATAATTTTAAGAAGCATGATCATTGACTTTCTAATTAAAAATATATTCTGTCCAATGAATAGTTTGCCTTATCCTCTTAACAAATACTGCAGAGTCTCCCTTCCAAATCAAGAAGCTATTTGAAACTATGGAGGCTGATCAAAAAGAAAATCCAGTGCAGGAAAAATTCTCTTGATGTTTGCAGAGATCTTACTCTCATACAGCAGCAGTTTCTCATATTTTTACTATCTTACGCATGAAATAGGTCTACTGTCTTCCAAAAAGCATTTGCTACTATCCAATACCAGTAGGGTGTAAGAATCTGGTCCCTAAAGAGAATATCTTCACAAGCACTCACTATTTGGTGAGAAACTGGCTCAGGGCTTTATGACGTCGGATGCCCAGGACCACTTGGCGATTGAGATAAACAAAAAAGGCTCCAAGGAATCCAGAACATATGCTAAAATGGAGAAAAAGAAATAAAATCATGCCAAACAACAGATAATACACAAACCATCAACCAAGAAAATGAGTTTAAGTGGTTTAATCTTTAGCTGCTCGTGAAGTCGTTTGAATGTCAGCTAGAGGGTTATCCCTACAGCAGCTCCTTTGAAGATACTGACTCCCTGATGAAAGGGGAGAAATTATCTTGGACCTCTGTCATGCACACTACCATTTTACCAATCTTCTCTTGTTGAGAAGGGGAAATCTATAAAATACTTTACAAAAAGAGACTGACAGTTCTCAGTGGGGGCTCGTGAAGAGCAATGGGACAAAGACCAGTATTGTCAGAACTTAAACATCAGGTTGGAACAGAAAATAGTAAAAGTGAAGGGAGTTTTAAGTCTGATTCAGTAAAATTATACGCCTACAATAATTACTAATAGTGATAGGAAGTCTTGTGCCTAAAGCAAAGTATATAATCTCTATGATCCTAATCACTTAGGCTTATGCTCTTGATTTTAATGAAGTCAGGAAAAAAGTGTAGTTGTCTAAGAATTGGAGTGATCCTTAGGCTCTGTAGCTTAATGAGACTTGGATCAGAAAAGAAAAGAAAAGAAAAGAAAAGAAAAGAAAAGAAAAGAAAAGAAAAGAAAAGAAAAGAAAAGAAAAGAAAAGAAAAGAAAAGAAAAGAAAAGAAAAGAAAAGAAAAGAAAAGAAAAGAAAAGAAAAGAAAAGAAAAGAAAAGAAAGAGTGAAATAATCCTGCATTTAGAATTGGTGAGGGGAAGCTTTATTTTATGTGGCAAGCAATAACCCACATAATACTGAGGATAAACACTCAATATTTTCATTCTATTAATTTCTAAAATTATTGGACTTTTGCTTTGTTATATGTTATGCATGCTTTTGCCAAATCTCATTCAATGAATTATTTAGTATACTTAAAACATTGCACATTGAAAATAATCCTGCTTTATCATTTAAAAATTGCACAGAAACACATTTAAACTAAATATGAAGCTTTTCACAGACAAACATGTTCAATGTTTACATGTTCAATGTTTAATTACTCTTCAATACTTTAAGCCAGCACTGATTAGAACAGTGTTTAAAATAGACCAGTCCCTCAAGCAATATAAGCCTAAAGACTGTACAGTGAACTGAATTGCTCTATAATATTTTATATTAAAATATATGTCTCTCCATTCCTATCTATAATTTTATCAATAATCAGGAAATGCTCCTTCTGTATAGATTATGCAAAATAACATTTGGTGACACAGAAAAACATGATCTACCCATTGATAGTGCTTCTCCCACCTGAAGGTGAAGACATATCTTGGGTAGAAAGAGAGTTCAACTTTGAGACCTAATGTTAAGAGAATTTGGAGCATTCCAAGTTGACATCAGGACTTTATCCAAGACTATCCAAGCCTTTGGGGTTGTTTTTTAATTTAAAGACACATTGGACACCCAGGCATTTGAAAGCATTTTGCAGTTGTCATGTATTCTTTCCTAGCCTATGTGCAATGCTGAAAAAAGCCAGCTCTGTCAACTCTGTCCAAAACAGAGTTGTGACATAGTGACAAGAAGTTTTGCATTCTAACAACCAGCTGTAAAATCACAAGGATTATGTTTTTCCTTGCCAATCTAAACCAGTAGATTCCTCCGAGTTCCTCCAATTAGGCAAGTCTGTTTAAGGGGAAGAACAAAGTGAATACATGTTGCTAGCAGAAGCTCCTATGTATTCACAGATTTTTCAATATATCTGATGTCTTCAAAAACCCCCACTTGATTTCATGTTCAAGAAAATTAGTAGGAGAGCAGCCTACTAAAATAGGCTGGAAAACCTCAAATATATTTCAGGTCTTGGATGGAGGCCTTGCAAGAGAATATGTTCACAACACCAGCACAGGCATTTGTCCCTACAGTGAATTCCTTTTGTTACTGCTCTGAAGTGATTTCCCGGGAGCCTCCCTCAAGCTCTAACCAGAGATTTTTCCCCACAGTAACTCCAAATTCATCTTTTTCTCTAGTATTTCCCAATTTTTTTTTAAAGTTTATTCTTTCATTTCCTCCAAATGAGCCTTTATTCTCACTGAATCCAATTATTGTTGGTTACCCATGTCACCATGTCAGGTGCACCAACCTCTCTCAAAAAGGAGAATCATTCTGAGCTTGTGAAAAGGAAACTTCCAGTTAAACATTTTGTTTCATCTTTGTCACATGAAAAGGCCATACTTGTTGGATCAATTCATTTGGTGATAATGTTAAAACAATTAAAGAGTCATTCAGAAAATCTATTCCCAGAACTTTGACCAATTTAGACTTACTTTTTTTTTTTTTTTATTTTACCTCTGAGCCTAATTTCTGAAAAAGATACATGGAAAAGAAATAACAAACACCTTAATAATACTCATATTTCTTTCCTTAGCCATTGTGATGCATGGGCACCATTTCTGAGGGAAAAATTCCAACAAATAGAAGCCTTACTTGCGACAACCAAAGTGACTAAAAGTGATGTATGTAACTTCTTGGCAGAAGAGTTCCTAACACAGATCATATTATAACCTTTGTAGAGCAAGGTGTCAGTTTCCTGGGAACTTACCCTATTATAGCAAATGCTGGCAGCTCTTGCAGATCAAAGGGGAAATCCATGCGGAAGTTTGTTCTGAACAGGGCTGTGATGGTAACTGTGAGAGACGAAAGGTAGAGGAGGAAAGAAAATAATGAGGTGAGAAGTTAAATGCAATAAAAGCTAGGGGTAGGGGCAAGGAAACTGGTCTATACATGCTCCTGTCTGGTTTCCTGACATTATGTACATTATTACAGATTGGCAGACTGCTCTGATTTAGTAGGTTCTATTTCTGGGCACTTGCAACACTAGCACTCTAGATGGTCTGGATTTGCTTTCAGAGAATTTATGCATTATTTTTAGCAACAATCCTTGATTTTTACAGGGTTTTCTTTTCTTTCCTGTCTTCTACCATCCATCCACTATAAAAAAAAAGAGCTCTTCCTGGTATCCTTACTGACCGAGAGGTCTCTTTGCTGAGGCAGGCAGTACCTGCATAGCTGAGGAAGCTGTTTCACCTTTCACAGTTGTGATTGCCTTCCAGAAACAAAACTCAGATCTTCACTGAAGTTACAGCTTCAACATTTTTAACTGGTACCAAAATGATGAAAGGCTTCGAAATCAGAGATGGAAAAGATCAGCAAAGCCCCATCTTCTCCAGCTCATCCCTCTTGGTAGTGCTACTCTGCTACAATGAAATGTTGAAACCTGAGCTGCTTTTGTCTGGAGGTGTGTTATTGTGTAGAAACCATAAACATCTGTGTGCCAACAGGTGAAGGATAAATCAGAAATTTAATACAGAGTGGAAGTGCAGCTGAATGAGGATGGATATAAATCCCAACTTGCCCTGGATGAAGGAATCATTTGTTCAATGAGGAAATAAAAGAAGCAGTAGAAATCTAGCATATGATAATAACAGGAAGCATTGCTTCATGTTGCTATTTGGTCAGATAGAACTGACTTGCTATTGGTCAGATAGAATTAGGTTTAGAGTAATAATTTAATGAGGTCTCAGTGGGTTACATTACCTAAGATAGCGAAGCTTAAAACTGCATTCTACTGTCCAAATTGGGATGATCTTGCTCCCTGTCTCTTCCCCCTGCTCCTTCCCTCTCAGCTGTACTGTTCTCCTCTCCCATCAGGCCCACTCTGACACATCACAGCCTTCTCTGAGCTCCTTTGCCTCATTAAAACCTGCCAGAAAACCTATCTGCTCTTTCCCTGGATTACTCCTTTGCCAGGGAAGTGAGTTGAATTGAGGGGAACAGCAAACATAGAGATGGCACCAGGTAGGGTGAGAACAACAGTCAGGGATGGAAGATGGTGAAAAGCAGGGTGCCCTCTTTTTTTGTTAGATCAGCCCAAGAAAGGGATCATCTCAATTCTGTTTTAGGAAATAGATAGTCCAAGCCACTAAATGGCAGAGCATTAAAAAGTATAGTGAGCTCATTTTCAAAGAGTTTTGCTACAGAGTGGCAAAGATGGCTACAGGAAAGGAAAACAGGCACAGCATTTAGTCTGGGTCTTCTTAGTTCCATCTCTACTTACACAGGAGAGAAAGAGATTTCCACAGAGAGATTCATCCCACCTGTCTACATCCTCTTTCCTGAGTGACTAAGCCACCCTGAAATGGAATGTCTAAGCCCTTTTCTCTCCATTGGCTACCAAATATACTACTTTAGAGTATCTGTCCAATTCTTACAAGGCTAGAAGTAAAGAGGAATGGGAAAGTAGTTAATGTCAAAGTCTACTTAAAAATAGATTTGAACTTTAAGATAACACTGAGCCATGCGTAGAAGGAACCAGAAGGAGCAGGAGGAAGGCAAGGCATGAAATCCTATGGCAAGTGAGATGAAAGCTGGGGACCTGGTAAATTCTACAAATTGCAGAACTCCAGCCTTCCATGACTGGCAAAGAGGGACTCAAGCTGCAGCAGCAACCAGAGTGGTTGCCAAATAACCAGAAGTTATTTGGAAAATACAGATAATGGTGTAAGGTCAGCCATGAGTATCAGGAAACCAGCAAAGATTCTGTGGGTCTAAGAAATAAAAGAATTTTGGTGAGATGCTACACAACTTACTTGCATCTGTCTTTCTGATGTGATCACTTCCCTACCTCCTTCTACCTGGCAGCAAGCATAATAGAACAACCTTGCATGAACAGAGACTGAGAAGACTGGGTATGTAACTTTTGAAGGGAAATAAATGAGCAAGAAAAGACATGAAAGACAAGTTAGAGCAGATATGATAAAAGATCATAAAATAATAAATGCCTTAGCTAGATAGAAGTTCCTACTTCCTTAATACAAGGACAAGAAGACTGACAACGCTAAGAAAATACAGAACTGTAAAAAGGAATGATTTTTCATAGCCAGTTGAATCATGGAACTTTTTAACCTAGACAGTCAATGAAGAAGAACTTAAGGAGCCATTAATATGGGTATTAAGGCTGTCTGGATAATTTTGAAGAAGGGACAGGAGTCAAGATGATTCAGGATTAAGCTAATTTCTAGTGATTTGAAATTAAACTAATTTCTAGTGATTTGAGAGACCAAGAAGGGTGTCAGAAAAGATGAAGTGAATGACAGGAAATTATCTCTTATCTGTCTTTGAGTTTCTTATATTTTTCTCTGGAAAGAACAAAAAGATAGGGGTTATGGGTTTTTTTGTGACAGACCCAATGGTTAAATAGTGCTGACTTTTAGGCAGTGCTACACAAAGAACAATGTAGTCACTTTCTACATTCAGGTGGAAAGTGTAGTAATGTTCTATATTCCAGAGAATATTCAACCCTCCCCAAAATCCAGCCCTCTGAAGTCAAGAGAAACATGTTGTAACAGTTATAAGTAAATAAACTGCCCACCTGGAACTCAATAAAATAGATGTAATTGTAAGAATAAAAGATAAAGGCATTATAAGGAAGTTTACAAAGAAATGGCAGCCTTCTGCACCAAAACTCTATTCCCACAGTGGCTGAGATGCTCTCCTGAACAAGCCTGACTTGTGCAATTTCTGTCTGCAACAAATGTCACTCTCATGCTTTTCAGTTACTTGAGACACTTTATTTTTTCAGGACCTTCAGTCAGATCCTACCAATCCTGTACTCTCCTAATCATTCAATCATCTCAATTTTCTCAACTGTTTTTAGTCAATCGATGACCAAAGCAGGCCATGAGTTTTCCAGCAAGGATTACATCCTGTGTGACAGGATATCTCTGTGTTGCAGCCTGGATGCTATTCTGAATAGAGGCAAAAAATCCCACCTCAGGGGGTCTTTTCCTTGCTGAAGACTCATATTCTGTCATTTATCAGTTAGATACACCCCAGCTCTCCTAGGAATTGGTTGGGCTAGACAACTGACAAGATGGCAAGACACTTCCCTTTCTCCTTCCTTCTGTGCCGCTGGAAGTCTTGTGTTCTGGCAGACGTTTCAAACATCATAAAAACATTGTGGTTTTGAGAAAGGTGGAAAATAGTGCATGAACAGAGCAAACTCTGTGCAAAGAGAGCAGGAATGGCTCTTATCTTACCTGCATCCTTGTTCCAGACAGCCAGGACTCGGAATACAAAGGCACTAAAGGTGGCTGCAAAGAAGCCTCTCCAATAATTGCGCACAGCAAAGTAAGTGGAGGTGACCTCGATGCTGAAAAGAACCCCTAGAAAGAGTTGGAAATGGAGCAAAGTTAAAATAACAAGTGTCATGTTAGAAGCATGAGAGAGGGCTCTAAATAGCTTTCTAGAGCAGTGGTCTCCACACTTCTTTGATCATGAACCCCTGCCAATGAAAGGTTTTTGAGCATGTACCCTCCCCCCATATGTGTATTTATTAAAAAATAATGCGCATGTACTACTGTACTAAAAATATTGTGTACAACATCAAACATGCACAAAAACAGAAAATGAACAAGGATGAGATAAAGATGAAATAAACATAATTTTAAAAATAATTGTTTTATGTATTAATGGAACAAAAAATTGTTCTCACTAAAATAGTAATATTCTTTTTAAAAATCTAGGTTTAATGCTTTGTGACACAGGGAGTCAAAGGTCTGGTTCCATGTTCAATTATTTTGATACTTGGTCTAAAAAGAATATCTCACAAAGACACATAGATCCAAATGCAAGAAATGTATCATTTGCTGTGCTGTATAAATCATGATACTATTTTTTCAATCCCACCCACCACATATGCAAAGACTTTTATTAAAATTTGGGGAGTAAATTTTCATCCTCCCTGATGTCAGTCATTTGTTATTGCAAAATAATCAGAAGATGTTGAATTTTTATACTTTCAAAGAGTGGGTTCAAAACCCACAGAAATCATAATCTTGAAGATTTTTTAAAAGGTAGAAATTTCTGTTTTCAAGTTTTTTGAGTATATATAAAATGACAGTTTTTTGTAGCTAAGACATTTACATTGTATTTGGCAATAGATTCACAAAACCTCCACAAGTTTCTTTTGAAAAGCAGTTTCTCACCCACTGTTAGAACGTCACTTTCACCTTGAAGTACATTAAGTATGTTTACTTTTTCAAAAATAACTGCTAGGTAGCAATCTACTGACAGACTGTCATCACAGAAAGGATCAGCAAATTCAGAACACTTGTCTTTTTGTAAAAGAAAAAGGTGCAACTGGACTTTAAATTCCATTCTTCTTTAAAGTTGCTATCAGATAACTGGCAAATGCCTGTAGGATTTTCATGGTCATTTCCCATCTTGGTATGAAGTATTGTAAAGATTCTACTCTTTCAAGGTCTTGTTTTTATTAGATGAACCACATCAACAACATCCTGTAGCACTTTGTGCGTGTCTGGCTCCCATTTCTTTGCTGCAGTAGCTCATCTGTGAACTCAGTGCATGAATTCCAGGTGTAGTGGTGGGTAACCTTACCCCCCAGTTCTTCTCTTATTCTGCTCCACCAGGTGTTACACATGCAGAGCTCTTCCATAAAATATTTTTAATTAAAGAAGTAATTTACTGTTGGGAATACAGTTTCTGTAGTAGGTATTCCTTTCAGTGACTCACAGAAAGAAGATCTGCATTTCACCATTGAAACAGAATCTAGAAAATACGATCATCTGAGGCATTTTAGAAACATCTGTACTCTAATCCAGCTGCACAGGAAACCTCTCCTACTGTTCAATTTATACAGACTCTTGCTTCTTCAAACCTTAAGCAATGTGTGCTGTGCATCTTCCAGCAGCGTTTACTGATGAAGGAACACATTTTAGTTTGCTGCTCTATTGCTTTCTGTGTACAATCACAGCCATTTTTACATTTTATGACAGGAAGAACCAGTGTTTCCCCTGTGGTATGTGGCATTTTCTCTTTTGCTGTGAAGCAAGAGACCTCAAAGGAGACTTCTCTACACATTTGTCATTAGGTTCAGTGGAATTTTGTGAAGTATTGGATTGAATGTCTCACAGCTTGAAACATCACTGAAAAAAATGTAGAAGTTTGTCTTCGTGCTCTGGATGCCTAGATTTTAAATGTCTTGCTAATTCTGATGGCTTCATACCCTCATTAGTTAACGTCTCAAAGCACAATACATACACAGAATAAAGTTCATTGTTAACGATAGCAAATGTAAATTCATATTTAAATAACCTTTGATAATTTTAATCTTTTTTTATCCTACTTCCTCTCAGATCTGATTAGCTGGCCATTGTTTGTACCTCGTAATGGGACTGAATAAGGACCTGTGCTAGAAGTGTCAGCTCTGCCATTTCTTGTCATTTCTCTGTGCTCACATTATTAGTGTTATCTTCAATCCATAGCCTCTTTGCAGGAGCCTTCAAAAGCCATTTTTCCAATTTGTGAGGATTAGTTTTGTTAACACTAGATAATATAATCCATAAATCCACTTAATCCAGTGTGGGCACACATCAATTGCAATTCATTGTGATATACTGAAAGAGAATAAATTATTGAAGGCACCATGGTCAACCCCCCCCTGCCCCCCCCAATGGGAGCAACTCTACACCTCATGCACTGTATGTGACAAGTGGCCATGTGACATATTAGGGCACCACTGCCAATACAAATACTTAATATTAGTGAAGTTTAAACTATTTACTTTTTTATATTAAAAAAAATAGAAATCCTGGTATTTCCTTCCCACACCCAGCAGATCACCTTGTGCAGCCCCTGGGGTATGCACACCCTAATTTGGAGACCACTGCTCTAGAGAGCCTACTCCTCTTGCCTCCAGAAAGTGGACAACATGTGGAAAAGAGACTGTCAGAGATGCTGGGGAGGTTGAAAACACTAAAGATAAGTGTCTCTGTCCAAAGTAAATGTCACATCAAAAATGTGGTGCAGGAGAGGGGCAGAGGAGAAGAGGACTAGGCAGGAGAGGATTTAGGTACCTGAGGAAAAGGAAACAGAACAGCCACTTGCCTCCAAGTGGTGTCCCAAAGCAGCAGCCAACACCCACAGCACACCCCACAGTCAGGACATCCGTGTAATAATAGGGCTGCTACTGGTGAAAGAGACAAAGAGAGACAGACAAACAGAAGAAAGAAGAAAAGAAAACAGAGAGTGAGTAACAAAATTGGCAGGTATGACTGCATGATGCCACCCAGCTCTGTCTCCAGTGTCAGAGTTATGGCTATGTTTGTCTTACTTCTCCCTTTTGGATGGCTTCAAAATATTGAAAAGGCAAGACCTGGCACAGGACAGGCATATACCTGGAACCACACATTCAAGAAACGTGAAGAAGGCAGCACCTCATTTTCCCTTGAAACATACATATTTCTGTCACTGTGGAAAAAATGTCTCCTGGAAAATCCTCCAGAGGGTTGAAGGAGCATAAGTAGGTTTTGCTCCATCTCTTTTACTTTGGCAGGGAATCTCAGGATGCACATGTGCCACAGAATGTCCCAAAAAACCTACTCTGTGACTCAGTGTGCACAAGGCACAGGCATGTCCAGAGCGGAGTGTGGACTGATGCTGAAGGCTTTTCCATGCTGAGTAGGTTAGTGGGTGACAGATCACCCAGTAAAGCATTGTGCTGTCCTGGCAAAAATGGCCAGAATAATAAAAAAAGTAATTGGAAGGTATAAAAGGGAGAGTCTTTCTAAGAGACTGTGTACCATTTGCTTGTCAAGGGCTAAACTGGCTTTTCAAATCCGTCCTCCTTAATACACAGGGTGGTATTTACCTGCAACAACACCAAGAAGTTACACACCAGGGCAATATGAAGTGAAACTGCAAGCTATATCCTGGACCAAGCTGAAGATTACATGACTCCCAGGTAATGGAAATCACATTTGGCAATTTGGTGCAAATCCAAAAGAAGAACTAGGGCTACAGAAACTGTGATAACTTTCTGTTTGTTCCCATACTACAATGTTATCACAGACTCACAGTAAGTTATAATCCTGTGTTTCTGAATGCTTCTCTATGTCTCTGTTCAGAACTGGGCTAACTGCAAGGTTAGCTCAAGGGTAATGCAATCAGGGTGCTCAGGATCAGGCTGCTAGGGCAGCCCTGAACACCTTCAAGGGCAGTGATTCCCCAGCATCTCTTGACACCTGTGCCACCCTGAACCACCTTTGGGACAAGGGGAGAAATTCTTTTCATGTGTAGATAAAATTGCCCTCATTGCAAGTTGTGCCTGCTGTCTCTTTGTCCTTTCACTGTCCTCTGAGAAGACTTTGGCTATTTTGTCTGACATATCCTTTATCTACCAAAGGCAGCAGTTAGATCAGTCCCTGTTTAGCCTTCTGTTTTCTTCTCTAGCATCTCCCAGTCATCTAGGTATGATGCATTCTGGAGTCTCTGAGATTATGTTAATTCCGGGTACAAAGAAAGAAACAAGTATAGACTTCTATGGAGAATTTTTTAGCTTTGGGGTCTTTTTCTTTATTTTTTACCGTTAAGACAGATACCATTCTTCTGTATACTTCCAATGGTTCCACTGGACTGCGGTCTGATCCTTGGTTCTGAAACTTTCTGTCAAGGCTTTTGGCAGACTGACAAATTTTGCCTTGAAGCCTCAGGCTTTAGCTCAGGCTGTCTACATCTTGCTGGACTGCCCACATATGCACAGTTCTCAGCCTCTCTCTTGCTTAGCCTCATTTTCTTTCTGGCATCTTTTCTCAAGTTATCAACTGAAGAACAACTCATCTGTAGCTGACAAACTATGTTCCTTCCTTGATTTTTTTTTTTAATAGCCAACCAGAGTAAAGATCAGTATTACTGCTGATGCAAGACCATGTTGCATTTGTCAGCTAACTCATCCATTTGAAGACTAACAGGCAAGTAGTGCATGGAAGAACTAAAGCCATCTTAGAAAAAAAAAACATAGCATTTAAAAACTTCTTGAACTTCTGGGCACAATAACCATGCAAAGAGGTTCAGGGCAGCACATGGGAAGAGGGAGAAGTGAAATGAAAGACAAGTAATTTATTAATATGTTTCCACCGCTTTAGGAAGAAGTCTCAACTTCATGTGCCTCTGTTTAAAGAAATTCAATTAATCAGAAGAGTAGTACAAATGCATGGGGGAGACATAAATTTCCAAATTTCTCCTCCAAGTGGGATCATGGAAAGTTGTGAAGGGACCACTGGAGTTGTCTCCCTGCTCAGAGAGCTGGAAGAGTTCTGCTAGTTCTGTTAATTCCAAGGCTAGGTCAGGTTCTTGTCCAGGTGAGTCTTGCACATTTCCAAGGGTGGAATTTCCTTGGACTCTCTGAACACCTATGCCTGGACCACCTTTGGGAGAGAAGAACATAATTTCCTTTAACTGAGTCAAAATTTCCTTTGTTGCAAGTTGTGCTTGTTGCTTCTTGCAAGATTTTTTTTGGGTTTTTTTTTTTTTTTACTTCTGTTCTCTACTTGATCCTTATTGACTTTCTGGATAGCCCTTGGTACTCTTCAGGTGGAACAGTGTTCATGGCTGGCAGAGACTGAACAAGCAGCATCCTTAGAAATCAGCACTTAAATAGGTGTCCCTTTTCCGGTAACCTTCACTTCCTTTTGCTGCCATTGGTTACACGTGAACAGAAAGAACTCGTGTAGCTGAAGTGGAGAGGCATCTGTGGAGACCCTTTCATGAGAGCAGGAAGTCTCACAGCAAGAGGTCAAACGAACTTTACATTAAATGTCACATATAGGAAGACACTTGCCTCCAAGAGGAGCCTTGAAGCAACATCCGACTCCAACTGCGCAAGCCGGCACCAGGAAGTCGAGCTGCCTATGCACATTCTGGAACAGGGAGTGCAGCCAGAGACGGCCATGCTGGGGTTAGAGGGAGCAAAGCCACGGGGTTAGGACCCAGAACAATGAAAAGAAGCAACAGCCAGCAGCACAGTCAGCCATCGCTATTACAAATAGCAGGCTCTACACACTTTAGTGCGGTCTTTAGTACTGGCAGCTGGTCTCCAGCAGTGACATCTGCTCCTTGTGCACAGACAGGATCTACTCAAGGAGAACAGCACTTCCAGCTGTATTAACACAATCACTTTCTGCTAAGAGCCTGTGCATAAAGGAGTTCCTACATTTATCTACATGTGCAGTTAATAGATTTCTTTATACAACCAGTCAATATGGTGATCAGCCTGCAGAGGCTGTTTGGCGATAGCAAAAGCACAGAGACAGTGTCAATGTCTATAATTAGCAATGCTGTATAAATTTGGCTTAAAGACAAATTGATCTTTGTCTGCAGCTACTTTTTTATACAGTCAATGATCACAGTGCAAAGGCATCAATCACAAGATTGAAAACTTGTCAAACACATATTCCTAACCAGTCTCTGTGTAATTTCTGGGCAACATTGGTGGTCTTGCACAGTTATTTGGACTGTATGCCTGGCCTTGCACTACTTTTGTTCGGCCTGTGTTTTACTGCTCTGCAGCAGTATAGTAAATATCAATCTATGTGTTTCCTCTGTGTTCCATGGCCTACCCCTACTATCCTGGGTGTCTCAAGAGCTCAGCCTGTGCAAGAACTGTGCGCAGAGATATGTGCCTTACCTCATACACCCCACAGAAGATCGACATGAACTTGCTGAGTACCACAGCACAGATACTGGCAATATGCACAAAAGGACCCTGCAAGAGAAGAGAAGAGAAGGAGAAAATCAGAGAGGGTTGCCCTCTGGTTACTGACAGCCATTTAGCTACTGCAGGCCTCATTACTTTGTCATCTCAGCCAGTAATAGAACCATCAAGGTTGGAAATGACCTTTGAGATCTTTGAATCACACCTTTAATGCAGCATCACTGTGTTCACCACTAAACCATGTCCCCAAGGGCCACAGCCACACACCTTTTGAACTCTTCCAGGGATATTGATTCCATCGCTTGCCTTTTCAATGCTTGACCGCCATCTCCTTGAAGAAATTTTCCTAATATCCAATCTAAACCTTGCCTGGTGCAACTTGAATCCATTTCCTCTTGTCTTGTCATTGGTTACCTGGAGAACTGACTGGTTCCCACATGGCTACAATCAGGGAGCTATAGAGAGTGGGATGTCAGGGAGCTATAGAGAGTGGGATGGTCTCCCCAGAGGCTCCTTTCCTCCAGATTAAGCTATCCCATTTCCCTCAGCCACTCTTCAAAAGAGTTGTGCTTTAGACCCTCCAATCATCCTCAGTTCTCCTATCTCCATTTATTTTTTTTTTCCTCTCAAAGACTACCTGACTTGAGTTCTTTGATATTTCATATATCATATCTTTGAAAGTGGAAGGAAAATGGCCAGTGAAAGAAAGGTATTGCAGGAAAGAGCAGAGCTTTGAGAAGAAGCATGGTGGTGAAAGTAAGAAAACATTTATAGATTTTTCTTTCACAGACAACTCCCACCTTCCAGAACACGGTCACTACTGCACACAGAATCAGCAATATTTACCTCTTTCCCCACAGGCATGCCACTTCCAAGCCCGGCTGTGAGGGCCACAACTTTGGCCACAAAAGCTTTGAGAGTAAGATACTCCTTGAGGACCACTCCCCTCATAATGGTCTTGAGCTCTGGGATCCCAGACCCTGGAAACAACAGCAGAGCCAGGGATGAACAAAACCCGCGGGCAAATGGAACAAGAAAAACGAGACAGACAGAAACAGATCTTGCCCTGCCTTCTGCCCTCACCAACAGCCTGTGGAGACACGAAGTGGCAGAAACTGGCTGCAAACAGAATCAGGCCGAGTGGGACAGCCACCCACACAGCGTACTGCAGAGGGACATTGGGGTGCAGCGCTCCGTAAATCCACTTGTAGGCTGCAACACACAAACAGAGAGCCCGTCAGTAACGACAGCCGCTCCAAACAGGCTGGTACACATCAGAGAATCACATGCTTGCTAAGTGTGCCCATGGTAAATCTCCTTCAGAAGTGGTGCCCTCGTGCTCCTTTTCTAAGACAAGCCCTGTTTCGAGTACGAGTTCCCCAACAAAGCAGGCATTCTTCAGGGATGGATAGAAGACACTATTAGTACCTCTGCACAGGTGTGGCATAAAAAGAGGTGTGTTACATGCAGCTGTGATGACAAATCACTGCGCAGTGTCTTCATTTGGGAGTCTGAGGGTCTTGTTTGGGTTCTGAAGGACAACAAAGTGGTCCACCAACCATTCCTTTATAAAAACTAGTTTAAAAGCTCTGATTGTGGTTTCCCTTCTAGAGCAGCAGAATGGAAGCTGTGCCAGGAGCTATTAGAACAGCAATGGTAGCATTGCTCAGCCAGGTACAGCAATGTGAGCTGCTGAGAATCCAAACTGAACTGCAGCTCCTCTACAACTGCATCTTCCCTGCCTGAGCTGGCTCCCCACACAGCCCCAGTAGAGGCTGAGACTTGGCAGGGGAAAAGGGAAAAGAACCCCAAAGGACTCAGCTGCAGGGAGTATAAAGGACAGGAACCCTCAGAGTAGATTATACCAGTCATCCTGTAGATGGGGAAGCTCTGGAGGGAGGAACACTGGGCTGAAGGAATGTTGGGAGCTTTGCAGAATTGCAGCAGCCAAGAGGAAGACGTTGATGTATGTGTGGGGCAGTCAGGAGTGGGACATGAGGGTAAGGACAAAGGAACAGCGCAGGTAACAGGATGTGGCAGTGGGTGGGGTGTGTGTATGTGCACACTGAAATGGGGGCTGAAAGATCTTGTAATTTTTGTAGCTGGAAAAGGGAGACAGACCACAGGAAAAATGCAGTGAAGGGATATAAGACCGGGAATAGGAGATCTTTGTGAAAGGGGCAAAAGGAGAGGGCACTATTTGCCCAGATGGGGAGGAAAAAAAAAAAAAAAATCAGAGCACTGTATAAGTAAAAATTGGAAAGAACAAAATCGAGGTAAAAAGCAGAAGCAGTGCCAGGAGAATCTAAGAGCCCATTCCCCCCCCATCACCTATGTTCTTAATATTCTTGGGGAGAAAGGGAAACAGTATAACAAGAAAGGCCACAGTAACACTTCCCTGTGCTCCTGCGTATTCAAGGGAGCAGAAAGAAAAGAGATTCAATATAATCGTTTGTCTTTGACTCATCATACACATATCCCTTGTTTCTGCTCACTTACCTCCAAAATTTCCCCTGCCATCGCTTTAAAGAACCTCTCCCTAGCCAACCTTTACTATGTTGCCAGAACTTCAAACTTCCCAAGCAGCAAGCATTGAGGATGGGACAATGATGTTAAAGGAGGAGCAACACTGGTCACTGACTGGGCTTTGTAACACATTCCTATCATTTACTGGCTGCTTTTGCAACACCTGAATGGGACCCACCCTGTACGGTCTTTGCACTGGCATAATCCACTCCCCAGCTCACCAACGCCATGACCAGACCCAAGAGAACCAAGAAAATCCAGTCCTCTCCAAGCTTCTTGGTAACATATTTCTGGACGCGTTTAGCACAGTCTGTGGAGGAAAGAGTGAACCAGAAAAATGGAGTGAATATAGATAAAGCTGTGTCTGTCTCTCCTGTGCTGGGAACTGACTAAAACAAGGATTTATTTGGAGGCAGCATGGGCTTCATGTTGAAGGACTGATACCCATCCCTCTCTCACACAGTTGTGAAACATGTAATGTAGTTTAAAAAACATTAAAAGGGGCAGGGGGGCTGGGTGTGTGTGTACAGGACACACAGGGTGGAATTTAACATCTTGTACACTAGCAGCAAAAGTCTGATACAAGAAGGTCCTTTTCCTCCAATGACAGAGCTCCATTGTGGAAGAAATTATTTACTTGGGATTGCTTTTTTTTTTATTCCAAACATATCTTTTCTAGGATGAAAGCTCATACAGAAAAGGTTTTTCAACCCAATGAGATTCGATTCTGTTTCTCTCTGCTTCTCCCCAGTCACAATTGCTTAAATCCCATCTCTCTTACTGGCCTACCCAATATCTGGTAATAGGGAATGAAACATGAATTGTCCCTACCTTGACATTTGGAATAGTGCTCTTCTTTGATCTGTACTTGACTGTCACGTTTCAGGGGTCTTCCATTGTTCCTTTGGGCCTGTTTCTTCAGTAGTTTTGCTGCTTCCTTGTCTGAAATGTTATCTGTTATCCGGTCTGTGTATCGGCCATACAGCTAGAGGAGCGGAAAAAAGAGGGATCACAAGGAAAAACCAAGGCAAATGCTCCTTCACAAATAGCATTAAGGATGACAAGGCAGATCTACCAACAGTCTGAGGTACAGGCCCAAATGTACCAAGCAGGGAGAGTGAGACACAGAAACTCTCAGAGAAATGCAGCTCATTTATTTTTTTCTTCTTTTTCTTTCTAGTTTCCTCTTTTCAGTCTGTCCAAAATATTTTCACCTCCTTTTTGGGAGTACAGAATATTCGTTATTTTCTTATGTCCTGGGGGAAAAATGGCTGAGAGATTGAACATTAAGAGACAGCATTTGAGCATTAAGAGACAGCTTTCTGGAGGTATAAAAGAAGGTCAAAGTAGTTCACATGAGGCCGCCATCCTCAGGGCTGTCTCATAGATTTCAGCAGCGCTGTAAAACATCTCTGAAGGTTTTGAGAGGCATTACACTCTCAAACAGGCTGCAGGAATGTCCTGCATCTGTTCCTCCTGCTGCCAAGGAATGCTTAACAGGGCACACAGCCACTGGTGCTGCTCGTGGAGGAAAAGAAGCAGCCTCATCTCAAAAATATCACAGGCTGCTGCACACCTCCAACCATTATTTACCCAAATCAGCATTTTAAGTACCTCTGCATCTCCAATTCCTCTAAATTCCTAATTGCTTAAGCCAGTCTGTTTCCTTAGATACTAAACTTGAAAAGCAGTTGGTTATATGCAGCTCACCATCAGCTGCACGTGCTTACCAAGGACATTTCTTACACGGGTCTACAGTAAACCGGGCAGTTGTGCTGTCTTGTCAACATCTCAAGGGAGCTTGAAGAACCCTGACTGTGCCCCGTGTTTGTTTACCAGATTCCCTGAAGAGCAGCTATCCCACCTCACTCTTTCAGAGTATAGGTGGGAAAGGTGCATTTGAGAAGCAGAGAATAAGCCTGTTCTCCTTGCATCTCCTTCAGTGAACCAGGTTTGGCTTTACATCAGACCTGATGCACTTCCCACCTGTGACAAGGTGACCCTTTGCTCCCTCCCCAGCAAAACATCTGCTTCTCTGAGACTTTCTGAGGGGCAGGAGGAGAATGAGCCATGTTTTGGTCAGCAAAATCAGACGCTTAAGCTGGAGAATGACAGGATGTATGACAGAGATAAAGCACTACCTCACACTTAGAAGACATTTCTATTTGACAGTTCCTGCCTCCCCCTTTCAAGGTTACAAAAGAGATGTTCCTGTTCCCTTGAGATAAAATAGAGACTCACAGAAAGATTTACACTGGAAGGCACCTCTGGAGTTTCTAGTCCAAACCTCTGTCCACAGCCTGCAAACTCCAGAGCCAGGTAAACCAGATTAGTCTGCTCAAGACCTTATCCAGGAAACTCCTAAACATCTACAGGAGTAGAAATTACCCAGCTTCTCTGAGCACCTGTTTCAGTGCTCTACCAACTAGTATTTCAACATAACAAATATGACTGAAGGTCCTAAGTATGTTATTTATTTGCACAAATTCCTCAGGAGACACTTGTACCATGTGCCATAGCTCCCTTTGGAAATCCTAGTGGATTTTTTTTTTTTTTTCACAGAACCCCTATCTATGTTTTTTTTCAAATCATCCTGGTCTAAAGATGGCTCACCTGTTGCCTCTTAAACAGATTGATCTTGTCTGAACAGCTGAAAGTATTTAATGCGATTATTAACCACACGATTACCAGCACATTCTAAGTAAATTAAGCAGACTCTTTGCAGGGAATAATGGCCATGCTCTGACCCCCTTAAAACAGACAGGACAGTGAAACATCAGGCTGAAGAATTTAATCTACAGGGTAACTGCCACATACAGAATGCAATCCTACCTAGCAAACTGCTCATTTTTTTTACTGTGTCTTTCAGACAGAAATGCCAAATACCAGCAGATTTTAGACAAATGCATCTTCACATCACCTCAGCCAGTGTTTCATTGCTGTTAAACTGTCATGAGAGATGGGTTTATGTCAAATACAACTTAAACCCATGTCAAGTATGAGATTCAAATTAGAATCTTCCATCTGCTAGATGGAACAGCATGACAGTAAAATAGTATGAATGCTGAAAGTCCTCATACAGTATCTGAGTTCACTGCTTCTGCCTGGCTGTAAAATGGTGCATTTGGGATATGGGAAAAAAAGGAGTTAGCCCACAGACATAAAAAATAAACTGCTGTCCTGGCAAACCAGGTAGTCTCAACACATTTAAAGAATGCTTCACACATGTGCTTTGCTTCTCCAGGATTCTGGAAGTATCTAAAATGGTAGGAGATTATGGGACAGAGAAAGAATCCAGAAATCAGAGGATGACCTTACAGCCAAATTGGGTTAGGCAAGAAATATCCACTCCACTAGAAGATGTAAAACTAAAAATATAACACAGTATGACTCTGACTGTTCCTTCTTCTGTTTCTCCCTAACACAAGGAACACAGGGTTTCTGAGCTCCAGAAAAAATGAAGACAATTTTATGAGTTCTCAATTACCACCTAAGGGTTGAACCAGAAAAGGTATTATCATGCCTACTTGGCTAAATGCTGAGGAAGACCACCAAAATGGTGTAAAAACAGCTGAAGGTATAAATACCACTCAGGATAGATGGGAGGAACATACATTCCCCCCAAAAAAAACCCAACCAAACCAAAACAACCCCAAAAAATAAACCACAACCAAACCATCCAGGGAGAAAGCACAACAAGGCAAAGTTTGTTTTCAGAGATGAAGCACTTATCTATGCAAATGATCTTTTGTCTTATGAAAATTAGGGAAATTTCATTGTTTGAGTAACAGAGGAAAAGCTCCACAGAATCTCAGGAGAAAAAATACATCACAATCTCAAGACTTTTCTGGGAGCTATTTTCTGAGAGGTCAGTACCTGTATAAAATTGCCCTCCTTCCATAGTCCAAAGCCCAAGCTATTTTCCATGCCATTCAGCCTGAACAATGCATTCCCCAGAGCACTCCAGTCCTGAAATCCCTTTTCCCAGCCTGCCAGTGCATCCTGTTTATGATCTGCTGCTCCCAGCCACTGAGGCAGCCTTAGCTGCACCACTTATATAGATTTAAATGTAAAACATCTCAGTCCACTGCTTATACATAAAGCCAATGAGGAACATGTAAAGGACAGGGGACAGCAACAAAAAATAGTTGTTCTTGAAGAAAAGGTGGCAAAGAGGAACAGCAGTGCCACTACCAAAAGGGAGAGAGGGGTTGGAGGGAAACATCAGAGCAAGATATCTCAGAGGGGCACAGAGATGGACAAAAAGGAAAAAGCACAGCTTGCAAGAAAGGAAAGCCCCTGCAAAGGAACACATGTCCCCATCCAGCCCCACTTGAGGGTAGTTCAGCACAGGAGCAGGTGCTCAGTGGGGCTGGGGAATCTTCAGTGTTGCAGATATTCAGATGCCTGGAAAAGGCTCTGGTCAATGTGAGCTACCTTTGGAGTCAGCCCTGCTGTGAGCAGGGGCTTGGGCTGGAGAGCTCCAGAGGCCCTCCCACCTACTTCTCTCCGTGGGCCTGTTATTCTGTATTACTGCATTGCCTGATTTCTTACTGCACATCCCTCCCACTACCCCCATCTGTGTATTGCTGAGTGAGCTCCCTGCCAGGAACACCCTTTCCATAGGCACAAATAGCACAGCTTTTAAATACTTCACCAGCTGTAACTGCTTTCATGCAGAAATAAAACAATACAAAATCCTACAGTGTAGGGTAATGTATATTTTTAACAAGGTATATTACATCATCTGTTATATATCTACTATCTGCTATATTAATAGTCCAAATTATTATTATTATTATTATTATTATTATTATTATTATTATCCTACTACTACTATGTTATTATCTATTAATCACAATATGCTTTTTTGACTATCAGTTACCTGAAGGTCCAAGGCCAAGGACCAAGATTTCACTATTTTGGGGCCTGTGTAAACCAACCAAATCACATGTACAACAGAGAGCAACAGCTAGCAAAAAAAGAGCTCAACAGAATCAAAATCTCTGCCAAATGTTTTTTCAAATGACAGTGGGGAAAGAAATCTTAATGCTTACTCTGTGTGGAAATCTATGAAAATTAGCAGGTTTTTCATGCTAATTACATGATAATAAGTGTGCACGCTTGTACAAAGTACATGTGCATATTTATAATTTATTTGCATGTGCATGAATGACCAGCAAAATATACACATCCACAGCAACCCTGGCTTAGCCAGAATATGCTTGCATGCAAAGTTCCATGATAAATGTACATGCACATGTGTACATGACTGCTTATATAAAATATTTCTAGGACATATTTTTCAGTAAACTATGAACACAGCTGTCTGTTTTTTAGATTACAAATTGCCTTCACAAATGCATGCTTGCTTGGGGATGTTTCTGCCTGAAGATATGCATGGGAATGGGTTTGATGGCCTTCTTGTTTGTACATGAGATCACCTATCTACATGCACTGACCATCACGCCTCTGGAACTGAGCACAGAGACACTGGTATCGGGGAGCAAGAGCACAGAGCTGGTGGTGTTGCCTCACTGTGTCATCGGTGCCTACTGGGGAGTGGTTTTAGGTGGGTGGGACTGGCATATCTGCTGGATCTGTGTGAGCTGGGATGTTTCTGTGCATAGATGTGCTTTTCTGGAGAGAGGGTTTGCATCTGGTGGCTCCCCACACCCCAGCTCACTCCTGGTTCATGTCACACACACAAAGGTGCATTTCCTTCACCCACCTCAGCTCTCCAGCCCCTTTGCACCCCATGGGGCAGGTGTGACCGCAGTGGAGCTCAGCCTCAGGTGAGCATACACACCTCTTCACCCCATTCCACCTCCCCTGCTCAGCCCCTTAGCGTGGCTGCTGCAGCAAAAGCACTGTTTTGTGTTGATGGAAATAAAGCCTAAACTGCTCCAGTCAGACCTCTGTCCGTCTGGGCTGCTGCTTCAAATAAGCCAGTGGGGTGGTTTTGGAAGACTTTAGTGGAGGAAACATGCAAACTCTTAGATGTTGTCGGCAGTTTCAGAAGAGAAATTCCTGAATATGGCCATGGAACTGATTCTCTGATCTTTGGCAGTGTGACGCATAACTATCCTCACTGGGATGCTTATGTACTGGAAGAGATCTTCTTGGTGGCAAATGTGCCTGTCTTCCTATCACTAAATCACATAAGTCTTTAGGAGACAATTAATGCAATCTCCTTCATTCCCCAATCATTCGCCATCCATGTAAGAGGATTTGCATTCATTTAAGGAGAAACAGCTATTTTATGAATTTCACGTTCACATGCTCTCTTCCTCATAATTTGACTGGATCCTTCATTGCACCGAAGCTCTCTTAGATCAGCTTAATCAGAAAAGAAGGGTAGGAAATAAGACACCAGGACTCTGCTGTAAACCCTCCCCTTTGCAGGAGGCTGTCCCAAAAGAAGAGGTAAGGGAGATACAGAGCGTAATGAACAAAAAGCCATAGCCAGAGTACGTCTGTGTCCCAGACATTTTTCTGAACCAGTGCTTGCACAAACCATAGCAAGAGTCAGGTCAAGCTTAAGGGTTAGAAAATCCCTCACTTACAGTTCCACTAAGAGTTATCAAAAATACCAATACACGTGTATGGATCTATGACCGTGAAGGGCTTTGTGGTCAGAGAAAAGTCACAAGAGCGCTTTACTTCATCTACACAGCTGTACAGATACCCAGATACATACATCACTGCTCTCTTTGGTTTTACTCACTCCTGTGCTTTACTCAATATCACTACACAGCTGAAGGCAGCTGCACCTTCTCTTTGCTGTTACAAACACATTAATGCTCTGGTTAATTTTCCCCATCCCAACTTGCCCATTCCAAGTCTCATTGCATCTGTGGCAGGCGACAATAACCTCTGACTTGAATTACTGGTAGGATCCTTGGTGCAAGTACAGCCATGAATGTCAAAGCCTGACCTGGAGTCAGCAAGCGAAGGGGAGAGCTGGTGGGACTGGGGATGGACAGGGGTGTGTGTTCTGAGAGCCCTAGAGCCTGCACGATCCCAGGGAGACCTGTGCTGTCACAAACGTGCTGTTGTCCAGCCCTACCTGTGGGTAGCTGAGGGAGTTCTCTGGGGAGCGCAGGTCATCCCCTGTGGCCCCGGCCTCGTGTCCTGCCTCCACGGGTATCCCGTAACGGGTGCATTTCTCAAAGCAGACATAGTCGTACTGCGGTGTGCCCCCCCACAAAGCTGGCTTCCAGCCGGGCTCCTGCGTCTTGCTGTCTGAGCTCTCCATTCCGCCACTCCTCCTCACGCTCATCTGTAACTGAGTTGCTGCTCTGGGCCTTACCTAGAAGCACCTCATGTTCTGGCAGAGAGCATGGCCTCTGCATTCTCTGCTGATCCTTCCTTTCTCTCTTTCCTCAGAGTACTCCAACTTGTCCTGTTCCTGCACTCTCTTTCTCTTCACCTCTCCACCCCTCCTCCTCCTCCTCCTTGTGCCTCTCTCACTTTCTTCCCTTCCTGCCCAAAGGGTTCACTATATTTATAGCAACCTTCCTCTGCCACCTGATTCCCCAGTGCCGTGTCTGATCTCAGCAAAAGGCAATAACTCTGCTGGGATTGAATATCAGGTGTGAGCAAGAGGGGAACTCCTGAAGGAGAGGGAGGGGGCAGGGGGAAGGAGGTGGTGTGACAGACAGAGCTACAAGCACAGAGACAGAAAGCAAAGAGGAGGAAGCAGAAATTATTATCCAGGATATCTCTTCTTTCACAGCTCCCCATCCCACGCACTCTGTTTGCAATGAGAACAAAGGTCAGAGGTCTTCCTCATTTTCTCTCCAGACACCTGGTGCCCTAAAGACTGAGCAACAATCACAAAGAAGCCAGCAGCAATGGTGAGATGGAGTGAGATGGGTGTTCACTCTGTGTCCCAAGACAATTTTTCTGAGTGCACAGTTCACAGCAGCAAGCCCTAATGGAGAAGTCAGGCATCCCTGTAAACTGCTGAACATTACAGTCTAATCTCAGCCTTCCCAGGTGTTCTTATAGGGAATACTTTGCACTTCAAAGCACATCACCAAACTGCTCTGTGGGTACTCAAATATAGGTGTATGCAGAAATTTAATTCTTCTTGATGCTCACTTTTCCACAGACTAGAGCATTCAACAGCTTCTCCTCTCCACTCTGCCACTTGTTTCTCAGCCAGGGAGAGAAGCAACAAGCTCAGCCAACACCAGTGAGCTACCAGCCAGCAACAGGAATGAGAAGCACGTTAAAGCAACTTGGCCTAGAGACACCTCCCAGTACTGTCAGAGGGCTGCCTGGAACCATATTTCTTCTGAGGGCTATTAATTAGGGAGGAGCAGAGAGTTCAAGGTCCCAGAAACTGTATACAAGAAAAAAAGACCTCACATGCCAAGCTACTTATACTGAGTAAGATTTGTAGGCAGGATGGGGTGTACAGAAGGGCAAAACACCCTTTTTGGACCAAGAACAGTGGTGTCATTATTTCATTTTGCAGACTCCTTTAAAACATTTTTTCTTTCACTTTTTTTTATTCTGCATGGTCCTCAAGAGTAAGGTAGAAAGAAAGTCTCCATGAGGAAGACACACTTAATTTCTTGCACAAACCACCTTCTCCATGTTCCTGCTAAGATATGGATATCCATTAGCAGTAATATCCACATGGATATGGTTAGTGTGTACAACCTACTATTGGTATCAGGCCAGGCAACCACTGAATATTAACAAAAGCAACATTAGTGCTGCCCCAAAATTTACAGGCTCTCCTGTTTGGTTCTCACCAGCGCTCACTTTACTGTCAACATGTACTATCTTCTGGAGTAAAACTGTGTCCCATGGGCAGGACAAAACTTGAAATTAATCCCCTTAAAGAAGAGTTTCTAAGAGGCTGTGTCTAGGAATCAGAGAAAAACATTTGGTTGCCCTTACAGGTTACCATCTAAAAGGTATTAATTGCTCCCAACCTATTGAGATGCTTTTGGAAGGCCATTGTCATTATGGCTTATATAAAAAATTATGAATAGTGCATACTATATAGTGTCTAAAATATAGAAAAACTGTCTAAACTATAAGGTACATAATGTATAGGAAGCCTAAAAACTGAACACGGTAGAGCCCAGCAAACATCAAAGCTGTAATACAGCACCAGCTCTTCAGCCACTATTATATGTACTGGAGGAGAACACGCATCAGAGCCACTGCAGAAAACTAATGAGGACCTTTAGCTGAAAGTGCACTCTTCTAGCCCTTGTTTTTCAAGAGGCACAAGAATGGGCATTAGAAATTGCTGCAGTATAAAAATGAACCCTATATTCCAGCTAATCAAATTCTACTGCCTGTCTTGCATGATACTGTTGTGGAATTTCCATGGGAAACAATGATATAATAATAGCCAAAAATAGGATGATTCTACCCTGAAAGGCTTTTCCCAAGAACTGTCCCTCTCAGCTTCCAAACTGGCCCTGGCCTCTCTCACCTCATCAATAAAAGCATGAAGGACCCCAAGGCCAACCAAGTGATTCCAGATGCTACTTGAAGAAGAAACCTTTACTATCCTCCCTTGGAAGACACCCTATAAACCCCCTGAGCCCTCGCTTGTGCTTCCCACAGTGTAACACACTTCAAACGGCATGGCAGTGCTGCAACTACGCAGCTGATCCTGAGCAATCACTATGTGCATGGTGGTGCCTATGCACTAGGGAAGACCCAGCTCACTGTAGCTAAGAACCTCATACTCCACTAATTCCCACTTCTCATCAAACAGCGTCTCTGCCTCTAGTCTCTGTACCCAGATATTGTCTAACAAAGAAACAACTGAGAACTGAAATTCATCATTTCAGTCCATGACAAAATATATGCAAGCTGTAGAGATACTGGATTTATGGTGCAATATTTCCTGTGTCCTGAACACTAATCTTACCATGCTACTGAGCTTATAAATCAACCTATTTCCCCTTGGAGGTGAAAGTGCTTTGTCAGCTCTCTGGAAATTATTAACAATCCTTGCTATTTCACAAGGTACCAATAATCTCTGTCCCAGCCTCCAGCCTCACTGACACTACCTTAGTTAAATTCAAAGCAGCTACTCTCAACTTGTATTTGCTCTGAGATTTCAATTTGCTTCTATTTCACTCTCAGAAGAACTTGTAGACCCATCAGCTTGTCCACTTTTTCCAGCTGGCACAGCTGACCTAAAGAAAAGTCCCAACTTTACTCATCAGCTTTTCCATGTTTTCAGATCTGCAGATATAAACACAAACAAAGAATACAGAGAGCACCTTTCTGCACTGCTGCTGCCCAGCACCTGCTGTCAAATCTCCCCTATCACTCTTCCTGCAATCTCCTGCTACAGCTCTTCTTTATGTATTTTCTTTATTGCCTCTCTGTCTTGCTTTCTATTTCCCAGGCCTTGCTCTGCACTTCCACCAGCACTCACAATGGAATATTTCTGTTGCTTCAGAGATTACCAGCACACTCAGGAGATTAGCACAGAGCTGGAGGAAGATGTAAAAATAAGAGGAAGATGTCACAACCATCTTGCACTAGCCACAAACACAGATGACCTGTACACATGGCTTGACTTCTGAGGTGCACCTAAGCCTCTTGAAAAGGCTCACAGAAGTTTCTAGACTTCCCCATGGCATGCAAGAGGAAAGTTACACGACCTGCTCACACACCTTTTTTTTTTTTTCCTTTGCATATTACAGGCCCTAGTGGGACTCCAAAGTGTGTTTCAAGAAAACATGTTTGTGATAGATGAAAATACAGCTACGGTCCAAATTAGGGTATTAAATGACAATAAAGAAAAGAATAGAATCTGGAAGAACTGTCAACCAAGATGGATCTCTTGTCCAGCCAGGCTTCTATTTTTCTCCCTCCTCTTCTCAGTTTTCTCTCAGGTCTCCCTTTCTCTGCATTTATTTATTTCTCCTGAATGCTTTTCAGGATGCAGAAATCCAATTCCTAGCCTTCTCATCCTACTGCCTTGATAGTGAAAGCTCTGAGAGGCTGATGGGGAGGGGGATAAGGGTGACTGAAGACTCACACTTCTCCCATGGTTTGGTCCCAGGAGATTTATAACCTGAAATAATCCAAGTGCTATTTATCAGCAGTGACAATCTGAATGTTCCCTGTGCCGTGCTCACACAATTATCAGATATCATACCAACTTCTGAGGCTTCTGTTTATGCTACAGCTTTTTTTTGGTTTGTGCTGTAGCAGGTTCGTCCTGAAAGATCTAGACCACCTCATGACCTCACTGTTCACAAGCCTTACAGCCCACCAGCAGATTGCAGCCTCCTCTGGAGTGAAACACCACATCTATTTTTTCAACCCTGCACACACAGACATTATAGCAGATGGTGATGCAGAGCCCTCTGCCACCCCAGACTGACAGGAGTGGAATTTGCTGAGGCAGAGTTATTGTTACATAGAACCCTGCATGCAGATTAGTGAAACAGTAATTTAGGAACAAAGAAAAAAAATATTCTGTGCTTGAGAAAGCCCAGCCCAAGAGGTCCACAAGTCTGTAAAGAAGATAATAGAAAAGATTGTCTACAGGACAGAAGAAACTATAAAGATGAAGAAGGGAGTTTTAAGGGAGGAAGAGGAAAAAGGTGACAAAAGAATGACTACTTACCACTAACACAATCTCTAAGAGAGAAACACAGAGGCAATAAGAGACAAAGCACCAAAGGGCATCAGGGGATGAGAATGTGGACAGGAAGATACAGCAAGCATATTTTGCTTCAAGCAATAGCTTTGGATGGAGCACAAAAGAGTGAAAAGGCAGGAAAAAGACTTCAGTAGATGTCAGAAAAGGCAATGGCTTCTAGATGAGAACAAAGCTCTTGACTAGGACATTTTATTAGACAAGATAACCATAGAGGCTTCAAAGAGCTCCAGGAGGCAATTAGAGCTTTGGGAGAGAAAGAATGCTGTGAAAAGGGCTAGGATGAGGGAGGGAGACTGGAAGAAAAGACAGCTTTTATAGTAAAAGAAAGAAATAGATGATGGACCGAGGCTTGAACAGCAGCAAAAGATAGAAATTTAAGCTGTGCAGGGGCACATAGTAAGCCAGGCTGGATATGGAGAGACAATGACAGAAAACTCTCAGAGGACACTTGAAAGAAGGGTTGGGTTCACAGCAAAAACTAAAAAGACCAGAAAGTTTAAGGGCTTTCATCATGGAGAAATAACAAGATAATATGATGATATTCAAGTGGACATGCACTGACTAATACTAGACTGAGTAGAGCAGAATTGACAGAAACAGGGCAGATTTTGAGAATCATCAGCTTTTGATAACTCAAGAAGAAAGAGGCAGAATGGGGGAAAAAATATCACAACTGGCATCAGATAAATACTTACAGGAATGCAAGGACATGAAGGAGCCATTGAAGTAGATATTGGAATAGAGGAATTTGGAAGGAAAATTGAACAGATCAGGATAGGGCAGGATGGCAGTGCAGTATGACATGATATGACAATATGATATGCCATGACTTGGCAAAAACCAAATGAGCTTTAAAGGGGCAGGGCTGTGTCCCAGTTCCAGAAACAACCTGACTGCGACAGTCTGCACAGAGTGCCATGTCCATGATGATGACACCATCTGAGGTAAATTACTTGTTAACTCAAGGTTGTCTCCTGCATCACAACATGGTCACAGGTTGGAACTGAGGGCAAAAATAACCAGCAAAAAGACTTAAATTCAGCAATAAGAGCAAGACAGAAAATCAGATGAAAGAGAAGACAGCAAAATTTGGTTTTATAAATGGATCCAAACTCATTCAGAACTTTAAAGTGAATCTAGCTGTCCTGGTGACCTCTCAGGTAAACACCATCAGGCTTCAAAACTCAAAACAGAATAGCCTTTAGTAGAATAAAAATAAGATTATTTGATTATTTTAAATAGAGAAAACTTCAAGCATGGAAGTCAGAAAGCACAGAAATAAATATATAGTCTACACACAACTCTCCCTCACCCACTATGACCTTGGTTGCAATTAAGTTGATGACCTTCTGAGCTGCTAAAATTTTGTGCTTACACTCTATTGCCTAGGAGATTGTTTCCATATCTCCACAGCTTGGATGCCTCCTCCCTTACAGCTGCCCCCTTCTAAAATTGCAGCCCTCAATTCCCTTGGTGATTCTCTACCCTACAGCACCCCATAGCTTCTATTAAATAATTTCTTCTTTTCCTCTGTCAAAAGGCTTTCCAAATGAAGAAGTGTATTACTAGTGGGGTAGAAAAGTGAGTGTCTTGTCTTTGGATAAACCAAGAACAAATCAAATAGGCACAGGTGTGCCTGCAAGTACCAAAAGAAGGAAAAAAGTAATTATGAAAAAGTAATATTAGTCTGCTGAGAAGGAGAAAACTTTTTTCTGACTGGTTTGTTCATCCAAAAACAGCAAAAGCCAGTGAGAACTAGCAAACACTGAATTAATTGACTGAAGTACATTGAGTGGATTTCTTATTTTCTCGGATAATAATTTTGCATCACAAACATTCTCTGATGTAGTCACCTTACAGATATTTTTAGCAGAAAGGACCAAGGAACATCCAGGAAATAGATGTTCCTTTATCTCTAATGATCAAAACTTATTAAGGATACCTCTAAGCTAGTAAATTTGTTATTATTCCAGCACAGAGAATTTGTAGCTTGTGCCTTCCTTTCCCTTCTCCCTGTGGATTGCTTGTTGCACAGGTAAAAGGAATAATTGCCCATTAGATCTGTCAGTCATGCCATGACACACAGCCTGACCAACACCACGAGGGTGGAAAGAAAGTGCAGTCATGAGCTGTGCAGAGCTGGCCAGCCACAGGCTCCTGGGTTTGAATTGGATTTGGCTAATTTCAAGTGGAGAATGATGATTCTTATGTAGAATGTGGCCAACTATGAAGATGTGTGGCCATTAGTTGAAAGGTTTAAGAAGAGGAACTGGCTTGTGAAGGAAAACTTTTTGGGAAAGTTTCAAGAACATGTTTGTGGTGTGCATGGGCTGAGGTTGGTCAAGAAGAAGGAACCATGAGTATGGACAGAATACCTGCAGGAGGCCATGGCTAGGATTAGAGGCATGCAAGAAAAATAATTTCTTTTTCCTGATATATGTTCCACTTTCAAATGCCTGAAAAGTTATGATCTATAGATCTTTATGAGACCGATCACATTGCCTAGTTTAGGGCACTTGAGAAGCAGACTTGTTGAAAAGGACAGTCCTAATTTTTTTAATATACTGGAACTAGTGATCAAGAAGCTTGATGCAAGGAAAAAATTATTTTCAGCCAGCTCAGCTCTCCATTCCTGCTGATGCATGGCCATGTGAATGTCAGTAAGGAAGGGATCAGGAACACACCTAGAAATGAGAAAAGGGACTGTCTTTTCTGATTGCAACAGAGCCCTTATCCACCATAAAAATTTTCTCAGTAACTCTTGGCTCTTGCTTACATTTCAGACTCTTGACATGGTTAGAGCAAATGGTATGAACTGCTTGCATGAACCGTGGTTGCTAAGCACAAGTTGTTGGCAGCGCCGGCTTGTCCTCTCCCATCTCAGACAACTGGATACAGGATGTCAATAGAAGGGTTGTAGCACACATGTGTTATCACTACCATTGAAGATTTTTTAAATATACTTATTTACTAGGACAGTTGTAAATCCTGCAAAGTTTTAACTAAGCTTTCTGTTTTCCTTGTCCTTCCCCCATCTAAATGCAGATACCCATACAAAAACAGCTAACCCTCCAGCACAGCAGGGGTCTTGCCTGTTTTCCATGAAACAATCCCTGGTGGTAATATGAGATAAAGACTAAGGTAAACAGAGGAAAGACAATATTTCTCTTGGCAGCCTGAATAATAAATCCATCCCAAATGAGGGCAAAGAAATTCCCCTGCAGCAATAACCTTTGCTGTTATCACCGGCTGCTGATACAGGGATGATAGTGAGAATCAGCACAACATTCACTGGACTCCCTCCCTGTTCCATCTTCTAGCCCCTTGCTTTGACTTGTAGGAAGGTGCCGAGGGAAGGGAAGAACTGCATCAAGCACGTGCATCCAGATTGAAGTACTGGGCCACTCTTTGGCATGAAGGCTGCAAAAAGTCTTTTCTCTGTCAAGCTTTATAAACTAGAGCTGCTGCACACTTATTAGCAAGAGCCAATTTAGATTGCCACAAGGGGAAAAATGGTGCAAGAAGTACACCAGGGCCAGGAGGGCATACAATCTCCAGATGCCAAAGAGACAGGTAGCTTAGTATATTTAGCCCAGGACAAAATAAATCAGCAGAAAAAATTGCAGGACATTCCCCATAAATGGCATTGTGTCCCAGGGCTAGCATTTAATGTCCATGACATCTAAAAAATATTGAACCTGGAAGAGGAGTCCGGGAAGGGGCTGTAGGTTGACACTGGAAACTATTGACCAAAGTCAGGAACGGTGGAGAGATAATGGGCCAATGAAGAGGAAGGTGCTGAGAATAAATGGTGGAAACTATTCTTACTTTCACTTATGTTGGGAGCTGAAATTAGTTCTACAAGCTGCTAAATCGAGACTGTTCAGGAGAAATTACAGATTTTTTGATGTTGTGTTTGTTCAAGACCATTGCTCACAGTCCTGCTCTTGCATTATTAGGTGTCCAGAAACAGCAGCAATGCCTAAGAGTACTTGTGGTACCTTGTTCAAGCACTGCCCTTGGTCTGGGGTTTATATAAAATTTTTCTTGTCTATATCAGAGCCAGATTCTATTCCACATTATGTCTACAGTATATTTTGAAAGGAATGAGTCAGCAACAAACAAAAAAAAAATAGAGATGGACTTTGTGAAATGTTTAAAATCCCACTCATTCTGCTGGGTTTTCTTGCATCAGGAAGGGAGTTGTTGAGAACTGTTGCTCTCTGGCAGGTGCACTGGCTGGGCTGGGGACATTTACTTAGGAGAAGGACAGAAATGCCCCAGACCACTGGTTTTTGGGCACCATGAGGACCATGAGCTCACACAAGTCTGCAGGCTCCTCAGACCCATCGTGCTGACAGACTAGCTATGCCACGTGATGAAGACTCATTGCTCTGGGAAGAAGATGCAGCTGACCCTTGCCATGGCAGCTTTCAACCTGATCTTCATCAAAGAGGAAAGGGATGCAGAGGGTATTGCTGTGGTGCTTCCCTGTACCACAGGGCCCACAGATCTGGCTACAGAACTTGCTGGGAGAAAGCATAGCTGATCCCAGTAGCACCACCACTGTCAGCCAACAGGTTCCTTACCTCCTTTCCTTCTCCCTCCAAATAAAACTGCTCTAAATGGCATCATTAAATCCCATGGGATGGAGGTGAGGTCTCTGTAGGGGCAAGGTAGTCTCCTTGCGAGAGAGTTCTCCATTGTCTTCCTGCAGGAGATCTTCACCAATCTAACTGTACTTTGCGGTAAGACCACTTGAACAGACGTGTCAGTCTATACAATTTCATACTGAGTTTTGCCACACTAATAATTACAGTCCTGTCCTCCCTTGACCTATAGTCTTGTGTGCTGGGGAACGTGATCATTGCCCTGAATCAGCAGCTGAGCATTCAGATCTGCTTAGGAGTGCATTAACACCTTTAATGTCTGTGTTCTGATACCAGGTCGGAAAAGTCATTTTTATCGAGATGCCTTCCTCTGCAGTCCACAGTCCATCCACAGGAGGGTCTGGACCCAGCTTTGAATTTTTCTTACAGAGCTGCATTGGAAATAAGAGGCAGATATCACTGAGAAGGCAGGAGGTCAGCACTCCCTAAAGGATTCCTAGTATACCCTTCAACTCTATAATAAGCATATCACCTGCATCCTGGCAGGGGACAGCACTCATGTGAAGGATCTGAAGCAGACTAAAGAAGGACTGAGGCCTTTTTGTGTGGACCTGTTCTCTTCAGATACCAATCTGCTACTGAAGGTATCCTTCAGTAACCTTCACATCTTCCAGAAATGTTTCACTTTTTTGAACACTTCTCTTAACATATTAAAAACCTTCTTTGTTTTAATGTGGCTTTTCATTTGATCCATTCTAGTTAATGTTTTGGCCCTTGCTGTTTTCATGGGGATGTTGACAACAAGCACATGGTGGTCACCATGAAGTAAGTAGCAGTTTCAGCTAAGAAGCTGAATCGTCGTATATCAGGTTCAGCTGAAATACTGTCATGGAATCAGTTGTGTCAGTCCTCCAAATTCAGTAGCAAAAAATCATCATCAGATGATTGTTCATTTTCTTTAGAGAAGATCCATTTACTACAGAACCAAGCACACTGATCTGGAAAAGTGGAAAGAAGAAACTTACACATATAAAAAAGAGTTGGGTTGGAAGTGGAAACCACTAGAGGTTCTGAGAGTGAAAAAACTTAGTGGAAAGTTTGGAAAGGGTATCTTAGCGTATTCTGTTAAGCTACTACACTATTATTACACTCCTTACTTTCTACATAGCATTCAAATGGTTTCCCCCAGCAATGGAAGAGTAAAAGTGAATAAAGGTAACATATGGCAGCTCAGGGCTAGAACTAATAGGGAGTGAGGATTCCCATGGGGAAGGACTACTGCTTGTAGGTATTCTGACTCTTTCTGAGGCTTGCATTGAGGGGCTACTAGTGGAGCAAGATGCTGTGCTGAGCTCTGCACAGAAAAGGCTGCCTGTCACACTGTGCACCTGCCTAATCAAAAGCCAGTGATGCATCAAGCCCTGACCTTCTTAGTCTCCCTTGTTCCACATTTCCAGACAAAATGTCAAGTCTAGTTTTTTAGCTTTTGTTATGAGGCAGTTATGAGAAAGAAAAAAAAGATATTTTCTAGGGTCATGGCATAAGAGTAGTTGGTACTGCTTTTGAAATACAGCTGGGTTAAAGAAGAGAGAACACACAGAGACTCAAGATTTTTCAGCATTGGCCTGAACCGTTACAGCCATCTCAAAACTGAGTGCCATGAAGAAAGGATGGTCGTATTCCCTTCCTTGCACCAGCTCTGCTATGTCTGTCTGAGCAGTGTGAAAGGTAAACTGATGGAAAACACTCATGTCTTCATGCAGTTAAGTGCTCAGAGTCGTGTCCTGAGTGAGTTCGCTGCAGGTCAGGGAAGCAGCATTTAAGAACAAAGCTGTTCGTGTGGCCATCAATAGATCATAGCCAAAACATACATGCTCGCATGCAGCACTAAAACACATATGTAGGCAAGAGAACTTTGCTTAGCCCTGGCTTCATCTTCCCAAGAGTAAGATTTCCATGAATCTCTGGAATAAAGTTCCTACACTGTGCTGTTTCTTCTGCCACTACCCTGTTGCATAGCTGCCACATGTTTAATCCTGTCTTTGCCTTTCCCCTTCCTGGAAAGCTTAGGTGAACCTGCAGATCTTTTGCCCTTTGAGCCTGGAGCATTATGGACTTCAAACTAATGAAAATGAGGTTTCCAACATGCCCTATTTCTATATGGAATTGGAACTAAAAGCAGCCTGCCCTCAGTACCATGTCCCCTACGGTTAATAACAAACTCGATGCCAAGCAGAATTAATATCAAATACCTCTCTGGTCTGGATAAGGGCTCACAGGGTGCTAGTAAGCTATTCAGAGGAATAAAAACAGACTGACTGAAGAATTGTACAGGGCTTTAACAGGATGATTGAGCAATAAAATTACAGATGAAAAGTCACAATAAATCTGAAGCGATCAAGGGGGAACAGACATTCTAGTTTTGCATACACAAGAACTGTTCAATTATGTAAGCTCTCAATATGTAAGAATAAGATCTTGGGGTTACACTGAATGATCATAATGATCTCTTTAGCATTTCTTTAGAACTATGATTAAGAAGTAGGATAATAATACCTAAATAAATACAATGTGCAAGTACATCTGAGTAATGTTTGCTTTCTATTTCCCCTAGTCTCAAAAAGAATACAGTAGAACTGGGAGACTTTAAGTGGATGGTCAAATTATGGAATAACTGCTATATGAGGAACAGTTAAATGGACTAGAACCTCCCAGGCTGGAAAGAGCAATGAGATCTGGAAATTATCGAGTGGTATGAAGAAAATTAACTGAGAAGGTTATTTTGGCTGTATCTCAGGAAGTAGGGTCTTGTTCTATTGCAGTCAAACTCCTTGGAATTTAGATACAGGCAAACAGTTTTAATTTGCTTTTCTGTAATAGAAGTAAATGACAGTTTTGTGTGAATAATTTAACGACAAGGGTAGATAAGAGAGTTCATTACAGACAAAGAATTAAAAATACATTCTGTGTCATACTTAGAAGACAATAATATTGTAGACCAGTAGGTAATTTGCACTGCTGTTCCTCTGAGTACTTAAGTTATCACAGAATTACAGAATATTTGAGCTTTGGATGGGACACCTGCTGTCTTGTCCAATACCATGTTCAAGCTGTGTCAGCAGGAAAAAGTTGCCTTGGGCTGTGTCCAGGCAGCTTTTGGATGTCTCCAAGGATGCAACAATCATTCCAGGCAAACCTGTGGCAGTGCTCAGTCATGCAAAAGCCTTTATGTTCAGACAGAAATTTCTGTGTTTCAATTTGTGCCCATTCCATCTCATCCTGTGACTGGGCTCTGCTGAGAAGAGAATGGCTCCACCACCTCCAGTCTTCCATCACATAATAAGACCTCCCCTGAGCCTTTGCTGAACAATCTCAGCTCTTTCAGCCTTTCCTCAGATGTGAGATGCTCCTGTCCTTTCATCATCGCTGTGGCCTTTTGCAGAACCCTCTCCAGTAACTCCATGGGTTTTATAAACTGAGGAGCTCAGACCCGGGCACAGGACTCCAGGTTTAGCCTCACCACAGATAAGCAGAAGGATGTGCTGCTGATCACAACCTCTGGAGCCTGCAGTTCAGCCAGTTTTCAATCCACTCCAAGGTCCACTTGTCCAGTCTGTACTTAATCACCTTACTACGAGGATGTCGTGGGAGACAAAAGCATTGCTGAAGTAAAGATAAACATAATCCACTGCTCTTCCTTCATCCACCAGGCTGTCTCATCTGATCACTGAACTGTATGTTGGTTAAATGTGATTTTCCCTTCACAATTCCATGCTGGCCACTCCCAATAATCTTTCTGTCCTTCATGTGTTCGGAAATGGTTCCCAAGATGAGTTGCTCTATCACCTTTATGGGGATTGAGCTGAACTGGGTCAGCCTGCAGTTTGCTGGACTTCTTGCTCCTTTTGAAGATAGAAGTGACATTCGTTTTCTTCCTGTCCTCAATTACCACTCTGAATCCCTATGACCTTTGAAAGATTAAATAGAGAGTGGCCTTGCAATGAGATTGACCAACTCCCTCATGCTGGTGGGTGCATCTCATCAGGTTCCATGGATTTGTGCATGCCCAGTTTGTTTAAATGTTCTCTGACCTCATCCTCCTCCAGTGAGGTCCTTGCTCTTCATTATATTCTTTAGAATCAATTTCCCTTGATTCTTTAGAAGAGGGCCCACATTTTCCATTGCCTCAATTTTGCTGATGATACACCTGTAGAAGCCTTTCTTGTTGCCCTTCATGTCTGTCACCAGATTAAACTCCAGATAAGCTTTGGTTTTCTTAACCTCATCTTTTAACATGTGGCTGGTGTCCCTAGATTCCTCCCAGGTCACCCGTCTGAGTTTTGTCAGAACCTCCTTCCTAATTCATGCCGGCCTCCAGCTGCCTTTGCTTGATTTCCTGCTCATAAGGATGGATCATTCCTGAGCTTGGAGGAGATGATCCCTGTACAACAACCAGTTCTCTCATACACCTCTTCCCTCCAGGGCCATTTCCCATGGGATTCTTCCAAGAAGATCCCTGAAGCGTCAAAGATTTCTCTCCTGAACTCAAGGATTGAGACCTTATTTTGAGCCCTCCTCCCTTGTCAGATCCAGAAGCTCTTCTGGATGATCCCTAACCTGTCCTTCCGCCTTTGTAAGGATCAGGTCCAGCAGAGCACCTCCTCGTGCTGTCTCTTTGATTATCTTGCTATGAACTTGTTGGCAATGAACTCCAGAAGCCTCCTGGATTGCTTGTGCCCTGCTCTTACTGCTGCAGCAGGTTTGCTTCCGGGGACTATGAACATGACCTCTTCCAATGGTATGAAGAAATCTGTTTGCAGGACTGTGGGCAGTCCTGGGCTGACCATACACTCAAAAATGGATAGTTATTTTTCTGTAGCAGTTAAAAGCAGTGTGTTCCTCCTCACAGTTAAATACTTTGTCAATCTCTGTGACTGGTCTTCAGGCAAATTCTCTTCTCTTCAGTGTCCCAGCGGAGACGTGGGTAACTCCAAGCCTCAGGATATAGGCATCCATAGTCACTATAGTAGTTTACACATAATCAAAGGATGTGTATGCTAGACTATGCACAGGTAAGACTAGTTGGACAAACTTCCATCTGAAACAAACTTGGGGGTGCACAAAGTAATGTTTCCTCACAGAACCAAATCAGAAAACAACATACTGCATGTAATTTGTCCGAGTTTTTAGAGCTACAGGTATTTGACTTCCTTTGAAAAAGTGTAGGCACCACTCACACTTACAACAGCACTGTGCAATAGGTGAAGGTGCTATGTATTTTTATGTGCTTCTAGAATCCACTCTCCATGCTGACAAATGATAGGCAAACATCCCTGATCCATGACTTTTTACAAATATGTCATGGAAGTGATGGATGGATGACTGTCAATCCCAACAGCCACTTGGTTCCCTGAACGAGTAAGAATCAATTTCTTCACCAAGAGGCAGGTATTTGTTGAAGAGATAAATGGCTGAGTTTTAAAAACATGAGCAAATCCTGTAACCCCAACTATCTTCTTATCAAGGTCCAAAGAATGAAGTGTTTCTTGCAGTCACAATGTGTGGAGGATCTCTTTGCTGCCTCTATGCTCAGTACTGAGAATTGTGTGATTAACAAATGCAAAAACATTATATGCCTTCCCATGCAAAGAAACAGCAATGAAATCTGGTTCTGCCAAGAACTTCTATGTCACTGAATAGTAAATATGAGCACTTAAAATAAGCAGGTTCCAAGAAGGTAGTGTCCAATGTTATTAAACTTCTGTCTGTCCTGCCTCTGCATTAACAAGTTAACAGTGATCATTTCATCATACAGGTACGTGAAAGCTGTTCCATTAATACTGACAGCAGCAGCTGCCTGATACTTTACTAAAGTAAACATTGACAAAATAACTTATTTTTATGTCATGTTTACTGCCAGCTTCTCTTCTGCATGCCCAGGTTCTCTGCTGTGATTGTGGGGAGATTCACAACAGTAGTTGACTTTACCCTGAGGATTTTTATTTGCTGTGCATTTCTGTATTGATGAATTATTTCCCATCTACCATACTTTGTATGCCACCTGCTGTACAGCTGGGGCACTAATCTCTGTATTCCAGTTGCACCTCTATTGCCATTGTTGAGAATTATACTAGCAACAGGTCTGTCTTTTTCTAATGTCAGGAATTCTTGTACAAGGTCTTCCCACAAGTACCCCCTACCCCAAACTCACCTGAAATATTTTAATCTGCTGTATTGCCAAAGCAGTACACAACAGATGAAAAAAAGTGGTCATGTATTTTCTTTGTCCATATAAAAAAAGCTCATAGCATGCAGCTACCCTATTAGGTTTCCCACAAATGTGGGATACCCTCATGTGCCTCTTACACATGGACAAGTTTTTTTACCTTTCACAGCACAAGATCAATGGCAATATTTAGACTGATTGGCATGCTGCCAGCCCTTGGAATTTATTTCTTTGGGCAGGAGGCCTGTACAATTCATGGAAATGTAATTCTGGACACCTTCACAACAGAGCCGAATACCTGAATGATTTTGGAAATGGGTTTTAAAAAATACTTTTTTGCAAGTAGCAGAAAAGGCCCCTTGCCCTCCCTGCCAGGATGGTGCAATCCAGGGTATGGTGTCTGCAGGCAACCTGCTCCAGAGGGGCTGTAACTGCTCCCATATCCCAGTACCAGGACAATGCGGGCAACAGTCAGGCAAAGTAAAGCCTTTGGTACCATTTCTGTTGCATGTGCTACTGTTAAACGCAGCTTTCTCCATGGGAAAGGTGTTTAAGTCAGGGATATACAGCATGGGTGGGCAGCTTTGGGTGTCGCCTCAGGAAGTCTTGCCTGGATGGTTGACTGGAGAAGCTGAAGGAGCAGGGTTTATTCACCCCAGAGAAGAGGCTGATTTGCAAACAGCAAATGCAAATACACCCAGAGAGAGGGTATAGACAAGGCAGTACCAGGCTCTCCTCTGAGAGGCATGAGGAAGATGCAAGAGGCAACAGCCATGACTTGAAACAAGGGAAATTCATAACAAAGCAGGGGGCTGGTCTGGATTCTGCCAATGTTCCCTTCCATTATAGATCCTTCTGTGATTCTAGGGTTTTTGCTCTGATGGCAACAAAACCAAAATACTGGCAGGCAAACTTCAATTATTAATAGAACCATGGAGACCAGGCCTGCTAGCAATACAAACTGGAAATGAGAAAATTTCTTCAAGAAGCTGCTAGTTCTCACAGCAGAGCTTAAGACCACAGCAAAATATAGCAAAAAATTCCTGTCCCCATCTTTTAAACAGGTAGGGTAGCCCTGAACATCTCTCCCATGTAGAGATGGACTGAAGAAAGAATTCCTTCTTTTCTTTTCCATTGACATTGTCAGAAGCCTACATCTTGCAGTGTACAACTTGGCCCCATGTTCATCTGCATCTTTTGTGCTCTCCAGCTTTGGAATTGGCAATACAAATCTGCACAAGTGATCTTTCTCATGACCTCAGTTCCCCAGTTCTCTTCTGCCTTCTAACATTACTTTCTGTATGATTGACAACACCTTCAAAAATAAAAAGAGGAGAGGGGAGTTAGGGAGAATCCCCTCTCTGCCTTGGGACAGCACAGGGAAAGGGTCACATGGGATATTTTTAGAACAGAATCCAATGGCAGTGATGTGAGGAAGGCGCAGAGAAAAACACAGCTGTGAAACCTAACACTTGGCCTCATGTATACTGAGAGCAAGAGGAGCAGAGAAATAAATTGAGGAGACCAGCAGAGCACAGGAGTGAGGAGAAGGTATGTGAGAGCAACAAGGGAATGGCAAAAGAGTAAGTGACTAAGAGGCATGAATACCTGGGAAACAAATAGTTAAAAGAAATTATTGGAAATGGCAAAAAAAAACCAAACCAAAACAAAAAAAAACCCCACAAAAAACCCCAAAAAAACCCCAAAAAAAACCAAAGAAAAAAAACCCAGAAGCAGAAAAATTAGTAAGGTGACCACAGTATATAAACAAACAGATACTTGAATCATAAAAGGGACTTAAGGACAAGAAATGGTCAGTTGACTCATCAGCACTCTCATGTGCATGGTTTGTGACCTTGAAGGCTGACCAGCAGCTACCTCATCTACCATCTCTCCTCATCCCAAGTTGTACAGGTTTCGTAAGTGACTTCGCCCGTGGATTGTGACACTGCAATAGATCTTCTAAATCAGAGGAAAATAGCAGTCATTCCTACAGTCTTTGGAGCCAGACAATGACCTACTGTCTGTCTTTTATGACCAAGCAGCATGCTCAGAGAGCAGTGGTAGCTTTATGTCTGAAAACTGATGTGTGCAGCATTAGTTCAGAAGTGCTCTCTGCTTCTGTTCACTCACTAAACAAGAACGAACTAACATGACTGAGTACATGGAGTGAACAGATGTAATGCTGATACTTGAGAGGAGCCTGCTCCTAAAGATAGCATTTTAAGGTGTAAATTGCTAAGATACTCAAGTCCTGAGACCGTCTGGCAAAAACACTTGAGGCAACAACATCCAGAATTACAGTCCTTTTTTCATCTGCTGCATAATCCTTATAAATATTCTTAATTTTGCCTGTTTTGAGAAATAATTTATCTTCAATTGAGATTGGTGATTCAGTGCCTTCTTAGCACTAATGCCTGGATTAGATCCAGCAAATAGCTGCTCCAGTAACTAGCTGCTACTCTACCTATGGTCCCTAAGGACTCAAGTATATATGGTCATTCTCAAAGAATTCCTAACTTTAGAGTCATCTCTAATGAAACAGGTCCTAGCATTGCTGCCTCCTTATCATAAAGCTTATCAGGGATGGGGATGACTTGAGGTCAACAAAGAACTAGTCATTTGGGGTTTACCTATGCAGGTACTCAAGGAATCAGATATAATTTATTACACAATCCTGTCCTGGACAGAAGCCTAGAAGAGCTCTCAGAGGAAAATACATGGGATAAATTTATGAATAAATTAATATAATGCAATACATTGTATGTCTTTCTCTCACAAATAGCTATTTAGTAATGGACAAATATTTTGTCAAAGATTTGTCTTAGCTCAAGTTATACAAGTCATGCTCTTGGAACTCAAGAAATCTGGTGCTAGTTGTGTCTTCCCACAAGCATTCAAGAAAACTCTCATTAGTCTATTTACTCTGACTAGTCTAGTTTTACACTAAGAACCTAAAACTGAAAATTTTAGAGATCCATGAGTTTGTTACAGCTGCAGAAGAAATATAGCCATTTTATCCAAGTAGCATACTCACTACTTCTGCATCATGTGCTGGTTCATGCTCTCTTCCTTACCACTGCTTTTGTTTGGGTTTGTAGCTTTTTCTTACAGTTCAGTACCTCATGCAATCAATACTTGTCTTTTTATGGTGCAAACAGGTCATGGCAATCCCTTTATGTCCTATATTAGGTTCAGCCTCAATGCTTTACTGTTCATACTACTCACTTCTGACATGAGGATGTTTCTTTTTTATATTTGAATGCAGAAAATCAGGCCAAGAGAGATGAAATGCATCCTAATCCTTCCACTGTACTGATTGGCCCTTTTGGCAATGTTAATACTTGATATGTGATAAACAGCATTCTTAATAAACCACTGTTGAGTTGAGGGTGTGTGCTTGTGATGAGCCTACGTGGATCACTAAGAAATTTACCTTCATTGTGTAAGTCTGGACTTGAAATTAAGATTTCAGTCATAAAGGGCTATATGGTCACACTGAAGATCATGCAGTCCTCATTCATCTCTAAGGTACTCTGTCATACACACAAGCAGTATTCAGCAGCAGAATATTTTTCACTGAAAGCCACTCTCCAGTTCTTCACCTCAGCCTACTGCTCCCAAAGACCATCCCTTCCTTCTCCATACCTTCTCCTTACTAGACTAGGCGCTCTAGAAACAAAACCAAAAAGAATGCGTGGCAACAACCTGCATCCAAATACTTATAAAACAAAGCAGTGCAAGACCCTACTCAGATGTGCTCAAGATATGCCAGAAAGCAATGTGTAAAAAAGTCTCCATCTTTCTTTGCAGTAGCTCAAAGAAGATGAGATTTATTTTTTTCCTCAGCCCCAACAGAGTCTTACTTCTCTCTAAACACTGCTACCAAAACTTTGTATGCTCAGGCACAAAGAGGCTGCTATTCATTTTTAAAGGCTGGGATTTCGTTCATGCTGTTCCTTAGGCAATCTGGACTGTATGATGCTAATTCTCACTTCAGGGACCAAAGCAAGAGGCTTTTTAGGCACAGGACAAACTGCTACCTCCACTTGTCCAGTAAAGTGTGAGGACTCACAGACATGCAATGAATCTCATTTCTGCTGGTTAACTCTTTAAAGTAGCTAAAGGAGAAAGAGGCTCAAAAGTCTGCATCCAAATAACTATAAAACAAAGCAGTGCAAGACCCCACTGGGATGTTCCCAAAGGATGCCATAGAGCAACGTGCTCCATGTTCTCACAGCACCTGTAGACACCACTATGGCAGAATCCTAACCGCTTCTGTGGGAGCTGTAACAAAGGGCAGGGAGTGGCTTCAGTGCCTCATCTGTGGTTGTCTTGATAAGAGAAACCCATTCACAACCAGCAGTTGCATTTCTGTGCAGCTCTGCAGACTCAGCTCTGACTCATGCCAGCATTTTTTAACCTGCCTGGTGATGTAAATTTTTCAGCCATGGGGATTAGGAATTCAAGGAGACCGTGGCCATGTTATCTCTTGAAGGAAGCCACTATTGGGCACATCTCTCAGGGAGTTTGTCTAATGCAAATGGGGAAGGATATTTGTAGGGAAAAGAAAGTGTTCAGCCCCTTAAGCAGAGGAGGGAAGCCAGCTCTCACATAGGAAACATTCTGTGCTGCTGCAGGTATCGTACTCACCAGAGTTTCTTGGTATCGGAACGCTTTCGTTGGAGAGGCATCCCCAGTCATATCCCCAGAGACAACGTCCTGTGGAGCAGGGCTTGTTCAGGGCAACGTCTTCCCTTCTGCCCTCCCCAGCAAAATCATGGAGTGAAACAGGCACAAGGCTTCAGCTAAAGTCCCTCAGAGCACCCTGAGAGAGAAGGTTACTGGTGAGGGAAAGACACAGAGGGAGAGTGTAACCAGAGACTCCCTGCCCCCTCCTGTTCTGTGTGCTTCCCTGCTTTAATCTCTCTCTGCTGTCCTGGCAATGGGACAGCTCAGTAAATTAACAGGAGGTAACGTTTCCTCCTCCTCCTCTCTCAGGCAGTGTCATTCTTCACTCCATTTGGAAAGGGTGGGGAACCACAGGAAGAACGGGTACTGATGGCAGAGAGAGAGTAAGGAAGAAAAGGATGGAAATTACAAATTACCAAAATTAGAGACAAGAGAATCATCCTGCAACTTTGAAGAGGACTATTTCCACAACCTGTTTCAGGGACAATTTTGTGAAGTGTCAGCATCTGAGAGAGGAAGGCCTTGGAAGCCTTCTAGCAGGCCTTGGAAGATGATTCTTCATATGAATTACTGTTATGCTGTCCTCGTGTTTAACATAATTTTTCTTCAAGAATATCCATTATTGCTGTTTTTTTTCTTCAAGCATACCCATTATTACCTCACCACAAATAAACAGCCCTTCATACCTTCATGAACCTTCATCCACTGGCATAGCTAACACTCAGTATCTTTTATATCCAGAATCACAGAACGGCTGAGGTTGGAAGGGAGCTCTGGAAGTCATCTGGCCCAATATCCCTGCTCAGCCAGGGCCTTCTAGAGCCAGTTGCTCAGGACCATATTCAGATGGCTTTTGAGTATCTCCAAGCATGGAGACTCTGCAGCCTCTGAGCAACTTCCTTCAGTTCTCAGGCACCCTCATAGTAAAAAAGTGTTTCCTGATGTTAAGATGGAGCCTCCTGGGTTTCAGTTTGTGCCTTAACCAAATTTCTTATACATAAAACCAATTAAAGCTGCTCAACAGCATAGTCAGGAAGGGTTTGTGGGCTGTTGATCCTGGAACATCTGCAGGGGTGCAAAGGAGAGAGGTCCTGCCCCCGGCCCTTCCGTGTGTCCTGGGCCTTTGCCACAAGAAAAGCAAGGAGGAGCTAACAGTGTAGAAGGCACAAAATCAGGGTGCTGCTGTGGGTTACTGCCTTGAGAAACTGAGCACTGAGCAGCTGTGGCAACAGCTACATCCTCAGCTGAGTCACAGCTACTGTCTGCTGTACCCTGAGGCAGCAGCAAGCGCAGAAGTTTGTGGGGAATGGAGCAGATAATATAGGCCACAGTTCTTTTCACAGACAACTGCTTTTTTTCCCCCTGTCATCTGATATCTGCAAAGCTTTTCATTGAGGGAAAAAGAAAAATTCTGTATCTACAAAAGCAGTTACTTAGTGCAACCATCATCACTTCCTAAGTTGTTTCTCCCACTAAATAAAAATGTGTTACATAAGAGCACGTGAAAGGTGAAAGTGTTGCCTTTATTAAGGTTATCCAGTCAGGGAGCTTTCCAATGCAGATGGGAAGCCAGAAATAAAACCACCCAGGACTCAGGGACAATGGGGAGCAGAGATCATGCAAAAGACCAAATGTCTACAGCCACTGTTTGACAGGCCATTAATAAAGTACATTCACAGCTTTGGAGAGGGCCAGCTTGGAGTTTGTAACTATTACAAAGAGGGAAACAAGGAACATAAGGATTTGAACAAGGTCTGTGGAACCATGCAAAACTTGTTAGAGGATGGCTGGGGAGGAATAGTGAAGTGAATAGATGGAAAAGGACAGCCTTCACAAAAACCAAGGGTGGTCAATGTCTGTCCTCTTCATATTAAGTGCTTTCCTAACTATCTTTCCATGAAATCTCATTATCCCACGTACATGAGGGCTGGACGTTTGAGGTGTCAGCAGCTGGTGAGACTGGCATGAGTGAATTTGGCCCAGCAACTGCAGTCAGTTTGGGCTGCAGGTTGGGGACAGGAGCTGAAGCAAGTGTGGCCTCAGCAACAGTAGCTGGAGCAGCCACAGATCTCTGGACCTAAATGAGTGTCTGGCATGCTGCAGCTCAGACCTGTGTGAGGGGACTTGGCACCAGGAACTGGTTACACCAGGGGTGTTGGCACCCTAGTCTTAAAAACAGGAGTGGAGGAGTGGCTGCTCCAGCCTCTAGGATGAGACCAGCACATGTCTGGGTCGGCTGCTAAGGCATGGAGCCCTGGGTTTCTGGGCTGGGCAAGAGGAATAACCAAGCCAGACTTGCAAGAGGCAGTGGCAGTTTATAAAATTCCTGAAGTGTTTATTTCTGTGTGAATCCATTTAGAAAACTTAAACCTATGCTCAGTGTGACCTTTCCCTCTCATCCTTTCAGTCACTTTACAAGTGACCGAATACCAACAGCTACCAAGTTTGTGTTTTTCTTTACCACCTGCATCTAAAAAATCCAAATCCAAGTATTTTATCAATGCAATGTAAACTTTACCTTTGTAAAAACATGTTTTCTATGGCAGGCGATACTGTTGCTCCTTTTTTTTTCAACTTCAAATAAAAACTTTTAGGAGTGCCAAAGGAAAATTAAAATTAAAAAAAAAATCAGCCTAAACCACAGCAGTTCCAGCTACTTTTCTAAGTCAGAGAAATCTGAGTGCAACTCTGAGCTCTTTGAAATATGTAGTAAATTACACAGATGTCATCTTAAGAATTTGTGCACGCAGGCAAAAGCTTTTGCATGGTTTGTGCAAAAATACAGTCTGAAGACCAAGTTATACATAGCAGTCCCATAAACAACTAACAAATGCAGATGAGTGGAAACAAAAGAATATCAAACTTCAACAGAAAAGAATTCTATGAGAAGCGGCAAAATCAGCACAGCAGGCCAAATTTCACTGAGTAGGACATAGCTCTCATTCCTAGTGAAAGAGACTCACCAAAGCTGCTGATCCTGCGACAAGTTGATTGTAACTTCTCTGGAGATTTCCATTTCATTCCCTTCCTTTTAAAGAAACTGTTCTCTGTATGCATACGCTGATGACATAATCTATTACATAACAGTATCTTCTTGCATTTCCTTCTCCTAACTTAATAATTTACTGTTGTGATATAGTGAAGAATTCTCATACCCTGAGGGGTAAGAACAGATTATACAAGACAGGTACAGTCCACATCAGGAGTCTCAGCTTGGCATATGTTTTATACAATATATTATAGATGTTTAGCCAAACCTTTTGATGTTTTGGAAGTATATGCTCTCTTTCAATACCATTCTGTACATCCTCATTTTTAAGGGGACCAATGACTATTTGTACAAAATCAAATCCTTTGACTATCTATCTATTAGTAATCATAGATAGGGAAACAAAACCAGTTCAGAATTAAAATTGCATTAACTGAACTGTTCTGTTAATAAATGTGATTCTCATGCAACTCAAGATTTTTAGCATACATTGTCTACATTGGGTTCACTATTTTCACTCCCCATCTCAAATAAAACCCTTGACCTCATTCTTCCGGTTTCCAGACAAAATATTAACCTGACAACATTGCCCTGCTATCCCAGCTATTAAAAGTAATTCCTTAAATTATGCTAGTAGCCCCAAACTTACCAATGAAAATGCAAACATCTTGTTTACTTCATCTTCTCGCCTACTGGAATCACTTTCTGTACAGGTAGATGTTGGTCATTCCAGTTCTAATGTCAGTACTAGACTTCCTGTGTCAGAATTCCGTATTTTTAATAAACCAATGTACTCTTTCTCTAACAAGAGATCACAGAAGACAGGAAACAACTCTTCAAGGTGTCATGGATGAAACAGGGTAAATGGCAACCTCTAGTGGATCTGGAGGCTGGGATTATTTTTAGAGCTTACAAGAACAGAGCTGCTACCTTCTTATTTCACACTAATTGACTTTCTCACAGGTGCATTATTTTGATTTCAGCTTCCCTGCCCAGCAGTAAGATCATGGCTCATTTGTGAAGGAGGAACAGAAAATTCTGTGTTGTACAGCTGCTCCCAGTTACAAGTCTTGGGCTTTATGCATCAAGCCTCTAAGCATTCCCTGGAATTCCTTCCCATACAGCTCTGATTCCCTGGACCTTCCTCCACTTCCAGAATCTCTCTGACTGATGGTATCTTCACTTTCTTTTCAGTCTCTTCCTCTGAGACTCCTTTTTTCCAGGAACCCTTTATTTTGACAACAACTTTTCCTTCAAGAAGACCAACCCCAAAATTTTCCCAAGGTGAGTATTCTATCTGCTGAAGCACAACATCAGCCTCCTACTTGGTGGTTCTGCCTCATCTCTGTTTATTAATGTATCAGTCTTTGTTTGGCCTGGCAGCTACCAAAATTTACAAGCAGCTCATAGTGGTTGCAGCTGCAGGCAGCAGGCTTCTGCCCCAGAGTTCAAAACTCCCTCTGGGATGTGCTATCTCAAGAAATGACACAAAATTCTGTTTATGTAGAACCTCCACTTCTGCAGAGGTCTAATTCCCCAAACAGAAGACACCGCACAGATTAATCAAACAAAAATTCTTTATTTTGACACCTCAAGGCAGTAAAATACAAGTGTACAAAAAGATATATAAAAGTGGCAGTGATAATGCAACTTGATGCAATCCTACAGAAATTTAATCCATCAGAATGGACTGCTTCATCAATAAACCTATCTGTAAAATATTGCACCACTTTGTAGAGGGAGCACTCGGGAAGACAGTGTTTATACTCCAGGGAGGTACACGAGCCCCTAAAATGGTATATTAGACTTCAGGGTAAGGCACCAATTGGCAAGTATGATTCTTGTTCTGTTCATCACATTGTGTGTAGGATAAATACAAGATACATGTTACTGCTGCACCTTTGTCAGCTGGAGGAAACACAGCCTTCATTTACCAGGCAGAATAATAAAAAGAGCGCATGCCTAGCTTTCCAGCCTCCCTCCATTTACCTTTGTGCTTCCCATTCATAATTCTATCCTGAAAAATATATTTTAAAAGCCATACTTACATTTAAAAAAAGCCAGGAACTATGCCAACTTAGTGCTACAAAATGGAGAGACTGAGACTGAAGTGAGCCACCTGTATTCCACATGCAATCCAGTATCTCAGGATTTAGGCTCTACCACAAAAAGAGAACAATGCCCATCTCCCACACCACATCAAGTGGGAGTAACTGCAGTTGGACACAGCAAGACACAAATTACAGCATTAAGAGATTGTGGAAGAAATTTCCAAAAGAAGTGATAGATTATGCTTTTAAATGATCATGGGTTAAGAAAGAAAACTCACAGAACAGGACAATAATGTAAAACTCTTCCCTCTCATTTAAAAGGGAAAAAAACTGCAGTGATAAATAATCCAAGCAACATGCTTAGAATGTAAAGAGCTGCCTTGAATACTTTTGTTAATTAAAAAGACAAAAGATCCTCTTGTACAAGGCTGGAGAGTTTCAGGGCTTCAGTTGTACAGTGCAATTTACAGACTCCTGAGAAGTTGGTGGAGTGAATGTCTGCTGTGACACATAAGTACTATGGCAAACAAATTCGTCAAACGGAATATATTCCGTGCAGTTGCTCACTCTTGGGACTAAGGGAAGTTAATCTAGAATTTCTAGATTCAAAACTATTCCTGGGCCATTTTATGCAGGCATATTTGTCTGGGTCTCTACATGTTTTGCTGATAATCTGGGATATCTTATAGCTCTCTTGATAACTTGGCTGTAGAAGGAATGTAGAAAAATAGACTTTTAAGTGACTAAAATGGAAAGTGTTGAGTACTGAGAACAATAACCTTCCATTTTAGAGGGGGAAGATTCTCCTTCATAAGGAGCCTTTTTCTAATGTGCACAGGAGTCAACTGTCCTGTAAGAATAACCATGCAGAAAGTATTTTAATTGTTAAAGTACAAGCATAAAATAAGTAGCATCTTTTGACTGATTTTCCTTTCTTAAGCCTTAAGAAAGGCTTAACTTAAAAATTGTACTAGTAGTCCATTTCCATTTTCACATTCACTTTGTTCACAAATGTCCTTTTGTCTCCTTCAAAGGGATGTTCCCACTTCTTTCCAGTTCCAGTGCTGATCCTCTTTCCATCACTTTCTATACACACAGAGGGAATTGGGATATTAGAATTTTAAACCCTGGACTGAGTCAGATTACAAGGAGAGTTGCCAGTTTATTTTAGAAAAGGACATAAAGAATTAGACTGGCACTCCTTGCTTGCACATCTGCTGGCACAGCTCATAGGAGTGGAAACAGATATCCACAGTCAAAGTTCAGCTTTGGCAGTATCTCTCTTCAAACAGAGCTGGCAAGGTTATTTTCCTGGTAGATAGCCAGGAAACAGGTAAAGGTCCCGACAGAGCGTGCTACAATATTCCGACATTTCCTTGCAGCGGTGAAATTCTGTGCCTGGGGCATAACCTTCTCGTTGCTTGATTTGCCTATTCACCTAGATGTGAGAGTAAAAAATTAAAGTGACTAGAAGGATTAAAAAGACAGAAGGAAGAAGAATGTCCTTTCTTTCTGTACTCACAGATTTTTCTGTTTAAAGCATTAAGTAGTCCCCTAATTATAAAAAGGATAAAGAACGAGGGGGCAGCTCCACAGCAGCTCAGGTTGCTGTGGTCACACTGCTTTTTTTCAGTCCCTTTTCTTCTGCTTTCTCAAACTTTAACTTATAGGAGTACTGCTGCTTTGGCAGCTGTGTTGTGTGCATGTTCAGGGAATGAATTCACCTGAAAAAAAAGCTATTTCTATAGAAGAAAAGTAATTCTTGGCAAGCAATATGAACTCTACTCACAAGTTCACCATGCGACCACACCAATGAAACAGGAATCAAAGAAACAGCATCATTACTTGGCTAAACTCCTATGGAATTGTATATAAACAAATAAGAAGGAGGAAAGAACTGTAATTTTGCTACAAACAAGGCAAGAATAAGTGCTTTAATAGTACTAGATTAATCCTAGCATTCTGAAGCAATGGAAGGCCCTTCAAAAACCAGGCAGGAGTGGGAGAGGAAATGCCCTTTACCTTCACCAGCATGTCAGCCACGTGGGTGTGTCGGGAGTCCTCTGCAAACACCAAGGTGAGAGCCTCCACGTACCAGGACCCACGCTTGGTGTTCCGCATGGCCGCGGTGCCTGGCGAGAGAATGTCTACCGTGAAGACTTTTGGGGAACACAGACACATAAAACCTGCTTATGCCCAAACAATTAGGGGCCCAAACAATTACCCTTCAGACAAGCATATCCACAGATCATATCCGAGCACGTTGGCAGCCGCAGCTTCAGGCTTTCTTCCTTGTTCGCATCGCTTTCCTCACAGCCTGGAGAATCTGACCGCCCTTTGCCATCTCTTTGGTCCACTCCCCGGTCCAACTCATCTGTGGTGGCAATAAATGAGGAGAGGGAGAAAGGGAGAAGAAATTATCCTGAATTACTGGATGTAGCTTTCCTGTACTTACTTAGTTTTGTGGTCAGCAATGCCACAATTACTGTCAAGCAAAAAATTCTTGCATTAACTCGAGGCTTTCTCAGCTGTTCTAAACTCATCTGAAAGTTCTTCTGCACAAACTAATGCAGGTACCAACAACTGCTGCACCTGCTTAACCTAACCTGATGTGGTCTGCATGCTGATTTCTGCTCCCACCTCTTCCTGCACAGATCATGGGGTAATCATGAAAGCAGGGGAGTTTCTGGTAGCTCTCCACCATTCATGGAACGATTTGATGCCTACTCATGAAGTTTTTCTTTTCCACTCATACCCACCTTGGAAATACCCAAAAATGTCTAGTGCAATGCTAACTGTCTATTTACTGCAGAACTCAAACAAGAGCTGTAATTTTGGTTGCTAAGATCTACACGCAGGACATGTAGAAAACCTGGACCAAGTATCTTACCTGTTTCTAAAACCTGATTGAAATACTGCTTCTTTCAATTAAAAGCATAAACTGTACAGAAAAAAAATGCAAAATAATCTGACCCCAAACATGAGAGAGAACTCCAGTCCACAGAGATTAGTTTAAAACCTGAAGAGCATTTAATGCCCTTTCCAGGATTCATGAGTGTGTATTATGCAAGTGCAGATATCCTCAATTGGTTTTCTGCATGATGCAGAGTGTCCATTATAATCTCAACTAATGGCTTAGTGGTGGTAACTTTGATAGTCCAGCTGTGTTGCAAGAAAATTAAAATTACGTTTTACAGATTTTCCATATAATTTTGTGGTTTTGTTTTATTTTGGTCTAAGATGAGAACTTATTCTTCTTCTTTCCTAACAGCAGAATCAGAATCTAGTGTTACAAGGCTTAAGTGTCCACTTCAGAAGTCTTCCTCCTAAGATGTTTCTCAATTTTTATTGCTAGCTCATGCCTAAATAATACATTTGGATTTCTAACCCTTTAACAGGCAGTGGCACAGGTAGCATCTCATAATTATGCTCAGAAAGTGGTCAGTTTGTAAGTCAGCAACATTGTTCTTTTCCCCTAAAAAGAAAACAGCAGTGGGAGGGGTGTGATTGTCTGAAACAGCCTAGAATTAAAGTCTCCACAGCTTAGAAGTTCATAATGGCTTCCATTAAGTTCCTCTCTCATCACTTTAGGGTAGCAATGCATATTTTTTTCATTTTTAACCACACTTTTTCATGTCTTTTATCACACTTCTCCAAATCTTTCCACTTCTCTGTCTTTTTAAAAACTTAGTGCACTGTTCACAGTGCATTTTATTTCAGAAGACTCAGGTAATTTTACTGTCAAACTCTATTATTCACACTGTCATCACCCCATTATGTATAAAATCAAAACTTTTTTTGATTAAAGCTTCAGAATTACACATCTTCCTCATAAATATCTTCAAACACCACTCCAATCAACTTAACTAAAATGTGTAAAGCACTAACCTTTTGCATACTTAACCTCTAATTTATAGAACCACTGCCACAGATTGATCAAGTCTGTTTAAATTGTATTGAAGCTCCCAGACAGCTGTTCTGCCAATTAATTTAAGTAACTGCTAACTACCCAGCTGTCAGCATAATTTTTCACTCTTCTGAATTGACTACAGTAAACACAGATATTAAGCAACTTCAAAGTTTCATTTTATGCCGCATTGAAACTCCTCCCATTGTTTTCTGTTGCCACTGGTTTTTGATCCATGACTGCAGGTGGACTACTTTACTTCTTTAGCAGACTCCTGCCAAAAGCTCATTGGGAATTAGGACTGTACCAACATTTCTTTATCTACATTTTAAAATGTGTCACTAATAGAAGATAGAGCAGGCCTACAATGTAAGCTTAGAGAAGAAGAATAACTTAGGTATTTCTCATCTTGTTTCAACTAGTTCCAGCTAACTTGCATGGCACAGATAGATTGACTACTATTTCAAAGTTGACAATACTATTGATACAGTCCTTTTAATGCTGTCTAAAGGACATTTTTGTTGACAGTTCAATTACTTTGTAACTGGCTTTCCCCTCCAACCATTAATCAAGGTTTAAAAGAGGTTAGACAAGGCAGGGGTTTGCCTTCTTTGCTGGTTTTATTAAATTGAGTTTTTCCTTCCAGTTTTTCAAGTATCTTAATCCTTTGTCTATTGCAATATCCTACTTCTAAAGCATTTTGCATAGCAAGCTTTACCACTCTTCTTAACGGTAACTTTTTTGGGAATACAAAGGCCAAGCTTGACTTGTTAGTCTCAACAGACTCATTACGGTAACGTTACAGTCAAATAAACATAATTACCTAATGAGGTCAGCTGAAAATTATGGCTAATTACACTTATTTCCACCCTGAATCTGCACATTCATATTTATTCAAGAGTATCTAGCTGTTCATTCACATAAGGAAAGCAATCAGATCCAATTCATATCGTAAACATGCATGTTACCATATTCCCAAATGCTTAAAAGGATCAAGTATTTCTGATCACTGAAATACTTTATGTAGACTTTGGGCTTTTCCCTGCATTGGGATTAAAGAAGAATAGAGACTAGAGGACAAACTGTAAAGCCTGCTGAAAGTGAGAAAGAAGGGAGACAACTGTGAGGAAAAAGGGAAAAGCAGGGGGAAAAGCATACACACGAGGAAAACTCCTCTATCACAATGGGAAATAAGAAACTGTAAGACAGAGCTTCACTTTGGAATAGCTGCAATTTCACAGAGTCCAAACACTTGAGGAAAGAAATTGGTCATTAGCAGATCTGAAAGGTAGTTAGTTACAGATGTGTTTGTTTATTACAAAAGGAAGGAAAAGGAATAGCAGAATTAAAAAAAAAAAAGGTACACAAAGCACAGAAGAACAAGTCTATAAGAATCATGAAAATCGAGTTCTGTACGACAGCATGTAAGAATTCAACAGCAGTATGTGGAAAAGGGTACAAGGAAAGGTCATTTGAGGCTGAAAACAGGTTAAGGTAAAGGAAAAAGACAAGACCCTAAAAATAATTGGAACTACCTCTGACAGCTCAAGAGACCACCACAAGAGACAAAACACATCGAGGATCCAGAGAAAGACAGGACCTCAGCAAGAGTCCAGTGCTAGTGTACTGCTCCATGCTGTGCTGCTATTTGTGCATCCTGTGCCCCACTCCCCCTACTGCAGGCACAGCACGAGGAAGCCTCGGGGTATGAGTGGGATGTGACAGAGCTTTATGTCACTAAGGTGCTCTGGGGTCTGCAAGGCAATGCACACACCTCATGCAGAGCTAAAGACACTTACAGAGCAACAGATGCAGTGGCAGCAGCAGGGCAGAAGGAGGTGAATATGGGTCCCACTTACACCTGAGAGAAGCAAAGAGGAAGTTGACAGCAAGTTGAATGTGAGGGTGTGCATGTGTGCAAAATGAGCCTTAATGGCATGCCAAGTACATGACTTTCAGTGTTTGGGCACTCACCTCCCCGGCAGGCCTGAATAAAGAACATTTTGGGCTTATTCTGGAGATTTGGGCAGTTTGCATTATCAAAGAGCCGGAAAGCCTCCTGCAACTGAGAGAAGAAAGAGAGGAAATTTCTGTAAGCCAAACCCAGTTTCACCTTGCTTCCCTGTCTTTTGCTTATTACCTCACCAGTCTTGGTAATCCTCTCCTTTATCTGCAAACTCAGTGTGTGACAAACACATCCCTTCTCCACCCTCTCCCCAGGTTCATACTTGCTTGGGTTCATGAACTCTACCTAGTATTTACACAGAGAGATAATTTCTCCTGCTTGCCATTTCTCATATTCCAGACCTCTCACAGACAGCCCCCTGCCCTTTTCTTCCCTCCAGCGCCTATTTTTTTCTGCTTTAAAATATGTGAATCCTCAGTCTTTTCTTTTTTTTTTTTTTCCCTTTTTGAACATGGTTACTTTCCTAGAGATAACCTACAAAAAGAGAGCAGGACTCAGGAACATACCTGTAGTAGTTTGCCATCACTACCATAAACCCCACCCTCCACACCATGGGAAAGCAGAGCAATAATGCAGGAATCCACATCTCGATGATCTTGAAGCTTGGAGAATCTCTCCAGTGCATTCTGCATCTCCTAGAACAGGGAAAAAAAATCCAATGCTTTCCAGCCTTCCATAGGGAAAGTGAATCCATTTTCTGGGAAGAATACAAATAGCCCTCCTGTTAGATAGAAAAAAAGCCCCTGCCCCCATCAAATTTACATGAAAAAGACATGTTCTATTAAAAAAAAAAAAAAAGAAAAAAAAGGGCAAAATATTATTGTTCTTTTATGCAATATTCACTCCTAAGAATAACACTGTGAAGCAGAAATCACTTAGGCCAGCAGACAAAACCAAGTGATATTTTGCAGAGGTTTTACACTGACACTGGAATCTGGCTGGGACATTGGAGCAACTTAACAGATACATACTCTGGGACTTCAGGAATTCAGACACTAGTGATCAATTCAAAACTTAAACTGGAAAACTCCAGGAACTCTGACAATATGGCAGATGCAAATATCTTCTATCAATGTTGCAAAAGCTCTGTTCGTGAATAAAACACTCTTTATCAGGTCCTGTATCACTTGAATTAATAGGGATTTAAAAGGGCTAAGATCAAATTATGCTGGAGAAGACACAACTGCATTCCTAGGGAGAATGGCTTGATTAAGTTAGTCATGGAAGACAACCAATTTTCCTAAGTGAAGCACATACACATTTTTAGTGAAGACTGAAAGAGTGGAACTGAACTGCACGGACAGACTGATGAATGGGATGCAAACTGACTTCACCAGTGAAAGGACAGGAAAACATCACAATAGCAAAGATTACACCAAATATTTGCAAAGTTTAACTTTTAGGAGAGTAGAACAATGAAAAAGTCTATCTAGAGTAAATTGGAGACTTCATTCGTGCTTTTAGCACATATGCCAGGTGTGGTCTCAAAAGCTGCCCATTGCACTAGGGTCAGACTAGAGTAGTACCTCTTGTAGTCCTTTGTGATACTACTATCTACTGGAAGAGCCCAGCCTTCCAAGCTTTCTCGTGTTGATCAGTACAAGATCAGACATCATCACGTTCAGCCTCATATTCTGTTCCTAAGTGATAATTCATATCTTCAAAGCTCAGCTACATACCAGAGGGAACCTCTTGAGACAACAATGAAACAAACTCTCATGCACACCACTTGTGAAGTACTGGGATCACCCCCTTACCTGTGCAGTTTGATCATGAAAAACAGTGACTCGATACCCGAGATGCCTGAAGAGCATCTCCAGGGAAGCACAGTCCACGTCTCCCCCCGCGCGGTATTCCAGGTCCTTCTCACTGCTGAAACGGACATTGCTGAGGATCAGCGCTAAGCCCCGGGGCTCTGATGTCAGCTTGTATGCCTGAAAGGAAGATTAAAAATGGGTAAATTTAGACTACACAAGGAAATAAAGATGTGTTAGAATAGAACAGCAATCATTCCACACCAACTTGATATGCCTCTGCTTGCCAGCCTCCACAACTGACAATGCTACAATACTATTATTAATAAGTTAGACTGCCTTGCTTTATTCCTCATTTTAAAAGAGACACAGCTTATTCATTTCAAATTGTGAATTAGATATTGCTAACTTTTTCCCGTTCCTCACCCCACCAGGGCCCCATACATTTGTGTCACCCCCATCAAAGGACAACACTATGCAAAATTTAGCTAACGTTTCTTAATTGCTGTTGGGAGCAGAGATGTAAAAAAGCAATGAGTGTCATCGTAACAGCAAGGGACTGTCAGTCATTGATCTTCAAAACTGTGCAACTGGCAAAAGAGGTTAATAGGAAAAGAACAAATTTCAGAGGGGCGCCTTCAGAGAAGTTGCGTCTCTGTCCCTACCACTCTAACAACAACAAATCAATAGCAATTCACTAACTAACACTCCTGTAAATTTGAAGTAAAATTTAGTACCAAAAGAGATTACCAAATAAGGCGTATCCAGGCAGAGATGTAAAAGGAGCCTAGTCAAGCTCACACTGGCCCTGCTGATTAATCAAGTCACCCCCTACAGACAGTTGCAAAAAATCCCACAACAACCACTCCTAAAAAACCCAAATCCAACCCAAACAAAAACCAACATACAAACAAAACCTCTGTTTTGTTATACACAGAGCCTCTGACATTGTATAACCCTAATGAAGTGTTTATCCCACAACACAAAGTAATTTTTCCTTAAGCCCACCCCACCAATCTATTTACAGACAGAATCAACAAAAAGGAATTAGATTACATATATAACTTCAAACACTGCAGCGGAAGATTAGAAATTCAAATTGTTCTACCCACAGGTAGAATTCTAGCACATAATCCTGATCTGGCTCTTAAGCCTAAGGATTCTATTGGGTACAGCTGACAATTAAAACAGCCAACTTACTAGCTGAAAACACAGTTCTACTATCTTACAGTCATTTAGAGGGTTTGTCATCTTACAGAAAATGAGGACACAGAAAAATAAACTTGAGGCAATAATACTGACAGCTCACAGAGAGCAACAGTAGAGAAGTCATTCCACCAAGCTCTTCGTGATCAAAAAAACAGAGGCAGAGATTTGTTTAGAGTTACAGAATTCTCAGGATTTCTTGACACTTGTAAATGAGAACCACATCAAATGGAGCACGACTGGTAGCACCTTTCAGTTACACAAATAGCACAACTCTGATCTGCATCCCAGTGAAGCATTTCAACTCAATTTTAAGTGGCACATGTTCAGCTGATAGATCCAAACATCTCACATCTTAAAGACTTTCCCTGCCAACCACTTACCAAGTGCTGGTGATTGTGATAAAATTCAGGAGTGCAATACTTCACTGGAGGAATTGAGGGACCATCTCCATTATCCAAGGAATGCTCTACTGGTTCTGTGCAAAGCCAAATATATTAATAATAATTTAAAATTTCAGACACAAAGCCTCTGCATTAAGTTAGTAACTTGCAAATTCTGAACTATATTCATTTATGCATATTTCATACCTCCAAAATTTTATGCATATTTCATACCTCCAAAAATTTTGTTTGATCAGGGTCTACTGACACAAAATGAAACACAGAAGAGAAAAAAAGTACTGTAATGGTATACTTGTTTTATTTATTTTAACTGACAGCTTTTATTTTTGCTTGTATGTGGGTTAGCATTATCTAAGGCCTAGTCTATAGAGTACGAAAACAGAATTCTCATCTAATTTAAGATCCTTGTGCTTTCTGCTGTTTTGCACAGTATGTTCTTACTTTCAGAGTTTGGCTGATGAAATGTTGCTAGAAAATTTCAAACAGAATAGTTCTTTCCTGTGATAAAAGGTCTCCCATGCTGAACACATGCATAAGTGATCAAACAAGACAATTTTAACTTTCATAAAGTGCAAAGCCCTTTTTTTAATCTGCCTCTGAACACTTTCCTCTGGATAACAGCAGATGAGGGGAATGACAATCAGCTATTTGCCATTTGCAGACAAACACTCACTCCTCTGTACCAAAGAAACTGAGCTAATGACATTCACGATCTCTTCTGAAATCCTCTTTCAGCCTTTTGAGGCATGGCTCTCCTGGTTGGAGGAACATATGCTCTAAAAAAATCAAAACAACCCAACCTAAAACCCTTGCAGATGAATAAAAAAAGTTTCCAAAAATTAGACACTTGTTCTTTAACACCAGAGAGAGCTCCTAGTAACCAGCATAAAGGTAAACCTGTGGTTAGGGAAAAAGGACTTCAGGCATTACCAGAAGCAACACAAAACCCAGCAAGAAGACTCATTCCAACCAATGTTTATTAGACCAGTCCTCTGGTCTAAGCTGGAAATGCGTGAAGGAAAAGCTCATTTGCTGCACTTGACAGAAGCTAAAGAAAAGCAAGTTGGACCCAGATAACACATATAAAGCCTTAAACTAATTTTTTAAGAAGGAACTCTTGGTTAAGGAATACTGCCTGAAGTCAGTATCTTATCAGAGTGCTAGCTCAATGAAATGCTATTACAGATCCTAAAGAAAATCTTTGCAAAATCTAGAATTTTACTGACATGTATTGTTTTAAGCAAAAAAGTGTCCCATAAGAATAAATGAAGCTAACAAGAAATACATAATGTTTGTCTCTTCCCATATGCTATAAAGCACCCTCTTTGATCATAATACAGTCAGTTTACTGTCAAGTTTGCATTCCTGGGATGAGCAAAGTGGTGGCAAACTTATTTCTACAATCAAATTAAAACAGTATTAAGAAATTGGCAGGATCCAACCAGGTAGCAAATCATGTGCAACTCACCAAGCCAACGGGGTCTCTTTGAAATACAGGACTCACTGGCAGGGTATGGAAGATCTGACTCATGACAGTGTTCAAGCTACAAAACAACAATAAATCCGTGAAAAAGAGTAGCACAAAATAGCTTTTTTTTTTTTTTCTCTACAGTACAAAGCTGAAGGTATCATGGAAGAAAAGATACATGCATTTATATATACACATAAAAATGACTGAAATAAAATATTATGGTCACTTCCAAAAGAAACATCATGACAAGACAGCAGCAGCACTTTCTCTCAAGGCAAGACTCCTCCCCTTCTTCGATCATCTGCCCTTCTACCCAAATCCTCAGTTTAGAATCTTTACACAAGGGGTTATCTTAGCTTTCTTGATTTTAATAAAAATTTGATTGTCTGGTGATTCCTATATTTTTGTTTGCGATCAAGATTTCCTTGTTTGTATAGCAAAGAAAAACTGAAAACAAAAAATTAAATGGGTAGTCTGATAAATTTTACATTTTAATAAGGGAACACTTGTTAAGAAGTATTTGCTCTCCCTTCCTTTGTATAAAATATGTTTACTGAGAGTTTCCATCCTTGCCAATGCACTTAGAACATGGAATCTTTCCAAAACTCTTCCTTTAGTACAACACTAAGTACACATAGTGAAAAGGTGAAAAAAAAAACCAAAACAAAGAAGTACAAGTATTTGTTTCCTTAAGTCTACTCAGATAATCACTGAAAACTAAAACAAAAAAGTTCAGAGAAAATAATACTTCCCTTTCAATTTTTGGATTATTGATTACACGTCCATTAAGAACTTGTTGGATGTAAGAACAGTGCAGGAACCTCGTTCAACAAGAAGAAGTGCAAGGTCCTGTACCTGGGGCACCAATATATCCTGGGGGCCACCCAGCTGGGAAGCAGCTTGGCAGAAAAGGACTTGGGTGTTGCCAAGCCAAAGAGGAGCCAGCAATGTACCCTTGGCACAAAGGAAGCTGGTACCCTGGGCTGCATCAGGAGGAGTGATGCCAGCAGAAGAGATGAAGGGAGATGATCCCTCATCCCCCTCAAGGGAAACTTATCAATGTGTATGAACACCTGAAAGGAGGGTGCAAAGAGGACAGAGACAGGCTCTTTCCAGCGGTGCCCAATGACACACCCAGAGGCCATGGGCACAAACCGAAACACAGGAGACTCCTTCTTAAACATCAGGAAATGCTTTTTTATTAGGAGGTGCCTGAGCACTGGAGGAGGCAGCCCAGAGAGGCTGCAGTCTCCATCCTTGCAGATATTCAGAAACTGCCTGGATGTGACCCTGGAAGCCTACTGGAGGTAATTCTTGAGCAGGGAAGTTGGAAGAGATGACTTTCAGAGGCCCTCTCCAACATCCACCATCTTGTGATTCTTTATGAAAATTCTCTTCTTCCCAAGTTTCTTCCTCTTGGCTTTTGCTAAGGCTACTACAAGTTTCAACTTCCAGTAAAACCATTCTATCGTTTGTAAACAATTGAGTTGTTCCCATTTTATAAAGCTCATTTTGTGCCCAAACCCAATGTGAAACACAAGCCATCCATCCTATTTTTTTAAAACTGCCGTACCCTTGCAATCTCATGGCTCAGGTTGGACATTGTCCTCAGGATCATTGTCTCCAGATGCTGCTGCTGGGTTTCTCGCAGAGCTTCACAGAAGGCTGAGAAGGCATTTGGGCCTCTCTTGGGCAGCAAATTGAGGAATTCCACATTTCGGTCGAAGCTCCCAGACTTGGCCTGACCCCAGAGGAAAGAAAAAAGAAAAAAAAAAAACCCAAAATCCATACTTCAGTAACACCCAACAATTAACTTTCACTGAATCATCAGAACAACTTTCTCTTTTTTTAATTTCAGAAAAACATTTCACCACTACGCTTAGCTGCGCTAGAACCATTACTACACTCTTCCTAGCTAATTTCATTCACACTCCTCTGTTCCTATTTGCTGAAGAGTATATGACAACACAACAAGCCAGCAATTCATACATGACCACACACAGTAATACACCATATTCTCTCTAAAATTTTACTTCCAGTTCTTGCTGGAACAGGATCTACTTCTCCTCGCTGAATATACAAAGTCAAAAACATGCTCCCACTACTATCCAATGGTCTCACACAGACAGTCAAATCCTCCAGAAACATTAAGCAAAATACTTACTATATGCAGTTAGTTCCAGAATGGTATTTCCTATGTACAGATGACTACTTAGACCAATGAAGCAATATACAGTAGTGTATGTGGAAAAGTAACCATCAAAAAATGAAACAATGCCAAGAAGTTCTAATTTTTAGAATATTAACAGGTATTTGCCAACAAAACGTACAATTTATACAATAATACCCTTCCCTTTGAAATCTAAACCACACCAAAAATCACGTACCAAAATACTAGATATCAGAAATAAATTTTATTTATTTGGAATTAATCCTATATTGTTTCAATTATCACTTAGATCCAAGATGTCTCCTTTTGGTGGACAATTAAGAATAGCTGATGAGTTACACGTAATTGAGGCTTAACAATACAGCAATCACAGGAAAATCAGAAAAAAAAAGAAGCCTCGAGGTAAATGTGGAAATCTTCTGCTACAAAAGATATCACATCATCTGGTTTCATTCATAATTATCAAGCTCAGTGTCAAACATAGTTTGGTTTTTGCCCTAACACATTGTTTGGGAGGATATTGCAAAATCTTGTTGCTCCAATGTTTACGAACCTCTTTAGAATTTCAGACCTATATTCATTAATGACTGATTAAGAGCATTTATTTTTATCAACAGAGTTCCTTTACTTCTGTCCTTTCCCTTATTTATCAAACTCCTTTCTATAAATTGGTCTTCATTTGCTACAGGAGACAAGTCACTGCCTACCATAAATAGCCTCTTTCCCTTAACAGTGTATGTACCTTTTCCTATTCCCACAGGAACCTGAATTTTCAGAGTACTATTGACTAGAATTACTGATAATAATGTCTTATTTGTGTCTTCCAGAAGTACAAAGGTTCCTTTCTCCTGGTAACACTGCTCCATTAGTCATCAAAAATAACCACTTCCATATATTTGTATCTTGCTGTAAGCTCACTGAATTTTATTGTGGCTAATAAAGTAAGCTGAGACTTGATTTTTTAAGTATCTAATGAATTTTTCTTCCTTTCTGCAGCTGTTTTGAGGCAAGCTAAAGGTCATTCATCTTTTTCACAGTGTGTGACTCTAAGCCATAAATGATAGTTAGGAATACAAGTTGACCTCAAGAACCAGAATGTTAGCTTTATTGAAAAGTTAAGAAATTTCCAGAATGTTCATATTCTGCACTTTGTATGCACAGCAGTCAGCTTTTGGCAGACTTCTTCCTTAATGCTTCCTTAAACACTCAAAGGGCTGTGCTTCCTGATATGACTTCACCTTCCACATCACATTTAGGTTATGCTAAATAACGTTCAGCAAACATTCAGAGGTTAATAAGACATTTCTTTCATTTTATTTCCCAATACACCCCTAATTTATTTCTTTCCCCTCACAGATGGGTTTGATAATCGGCATAACAGAAACTAATTGTAAATAAATTCTGAAGTCCTGTCAAAAGTCCATATTAGTCTTATTATACACCTGCAGAATCCACAGAAAAAGCATATAAAATTGACAAACATCCTAATCTAATTTATGTCACTTGTCAAAACCAATGATTCCTTCATTACTGTCTAGTGATCAACAGAGTATTTAAATCTCTGTATATATACAATCTCAGTCTTTGATTATTGTGCAGAGTACTCAACTACCTTAAAAAGCAAGAAAGCTCTTGCTACCATATCTGCAATATTAAAAGTCCATCTCAGAGCTCTGGAAGAACACCGATGCCCCGACAAGAAAGCATTTATGCAAGTAGATGTTGGAGCTTGCCTTAAAAACAGTGGTTTCCACTGTCCCACTTTACTGCCACAATGATTTTCCCCCTGTGTCTGAAACTCTTCTGGGTTTTCACCTAGATAATTTTAACATCATTTTCACTACAAAGTAAACACAATTTTTTTTCTTTACACTTTATTGAAAATGTATACTGTGGAAAAAAATTCACATGGTTTAGTAGCTTTCTGAATGACCCAATTTAAATTCAATACTGTCAGATCCTACTATCTCCCCACACTTCAGACATCAAAGGAAGCAGCTTCTATTTACTGATTCTTCTCCAATGTTGTACACCTATAAACTCTCTACTTATTCTTCATATTCCTTGTGAGCTCCTCATCCAGTTCAACCACCTTTGCCTTCAGTGGCTCTTCCTGGAACACACTCCCCCGCCCATCTTTTTCTTACTTGGGGTAAAGTTTCAGTACGGGTTTGATACCTCTGGAAAAAATGTCATGGTTCACCTCCCTGAGCTCATTGACTTATTTCACTTTCCTCAGATTACAGAAATTTATTTAAGTGCTCTATTTCCAGAATTTTCTATTTCCAGAAAATTTTCCATTTTCTTCTTTTGTTTAGCTTAAATCAAGCCAACAGGACCAGGGTAACTGTAGTGTTTTTTTTTAAAAAAAAGATGATTTAGAACATAATTATTTATCCAGATCTTGATTTCCTGACTTATTGGGGGTGCAGGAGGATATATATAGAAACAGTCAGCTATAATATCCAGGAGAATCTATTCTCTTTCATCAGACAATGGCATTTGGCTCCTCCTGTTTCCATTAAGGTACCTGGCGATCAGTGTCACAATACATTTACGATAACAGGCTACTTAACAGCACTTCTAAGACCTCTGCTCACATTTGCCAGAGACAGGAAGAATATTAAAAATTCACAGACCTACTACAGGAAGATCAAAGGTAAGACAAAGTGTTTTCCACTCAAGTGATTTTTTTTTAATGCACTTTACTTTTTCTCCATAGCACTGTTATGTCTAGGACTATCCAGTAAACATTCCCTTCATTTTTATCCTTCTAGTACGATGTGTATTCTGCAGATCCAGCTTTCCTTCTGCCTCTGCCATATTTCTATTTTTGTTGCAATTTCCAGATCAATGCCCTGCAACAGTAGTCCAAGTCACTCTGTTCCCTTGCGCAGGCTGCTACTGCCATTTATACATATTTAAGCACTTAGTTAGGTGTGTTTATTGTATTAGGCATAATTTTTCCACTAAGCTATTACTCTTTACCTGACTTATCATCATAAGACCTTTCTCCTTACTGATAATCCATTACCAACTATTGTTGCATTCCCTTTTACTCAATTACATCTGGAGGGGAAGATTCCTTTAGCTCAGTTTAATACTTTTAACCTACAACAGCACCTTGCCAAAAAATACTTTCTCTGTCATAACCTTACGTTTGAGAGGATTTTTTTCCTTTTCGTCCCTTCTTCCCCTCAGGTGACAAAGTGCAGGCCATCAAAAGCCCACCCCTACTCACCATTCACACTTCAGCGATGCTGTTGCTTAACCCCTGTGGGCTGCTAAGCATCAGACACTCAGTTACCTCCTCCTCAGGTGGAATGGTGGGGAGAATCCAAAGAATTAAAGTGAGAAAAGTTGAGATAAATATGGTTTAAAGCAAAAGCCACACACACAAAGCGAAACAAAGAATTCATCCACTAATTCCTGTTGGCAGGAGGGAGTGCAGCCATTCCAAGGACAGCAGGGCTCCATCACTCACAGTGGTGACTTAGACTCACAGAATATTCTGAATGGGAAGGGACCCACAAGGACCATTGAGTCCAACTCTGAAGTGAGTGGCCCATACAGGGATCAAACCCAAGACCGTGGCATCATTAGCACCACGCTCTGTCACTCAGAGTTTCCCCTTCCTTCTTCTTCCCCTACCTTTACATGCTGACCATGACACCAAACAGAGTGGGTCCCTTGGGTCACTTGAGGTCAGCTGTCTCGGATGTGGCCCCTCCCAATTTCCTGTGCACCTCCAGCATTGCTGCTGGGGTGAGATGAGAAGAAAAGGCCTTGGCTCAACAAAAACTAAAACACCTCGACATTAACAACACTGTTTCCAGCACAAATCCAAAACACAGGCCCATAGCAGCTACTATGAAGAAATGAACTACTCCAACCCAAACCCAGAGAAGTCCTTGATTCATTCTCTGGCATGCACGGTTTCATGGTATCTTTGTTCTCCCCCACTAGGGATTGGAGCTATATCAGGTGAGACTGCCTGGAGCTCCCACAATTCAGCACCGATATCCTTGACAGGCCCCATGAGACATCTAATATATCTTTGTCACTGTGTCAAAGTATGCAAAGTGATTCACATTATCGTTGACAATGACTCAAAATTAATCAGGAAGCTATCTTTTCACTGCCAGCAAAACCTTATCAGTCTCAGGTTTACATTTTCTACACTCATACCCAGAAGATAGTTCATAATCCCATTTTTCAGCATCCATTCTTTGTTATGGGACCATGAACTTTGCTAGGGGACTAAAAACCCCCTCAGTTCCTTACTTGAGCCCTGACACACACTTGTGCGGTTTCAACCACTTCCTTTCCAGACTGCTTTCTCTGAAGACCTGCAGCTCATCCTGCACAGTGTTCTGGCAGAAACCATCCCTCTGGCAGAAATCCCAAGCTATTTCCAATGACTTCTCTCCACAGCACCCACTGCACAGGGAAAGCAACACAAGCCTACAAACAAACAGCATTTGTTATTTGTTATTTAACAGTGACCCTTGAGCCTTGCAATGCAATTCACACAATTTACAAAAACATATAGGAAGCACTAATTCTTTGTGTGGAAGGTGCCACAACAAACTGGTATATAACATATTCATTACTTATTTTCACAGTATTATTTTGGAAGTACATATTATTCCTATTTCTATACGTAGAAGGAAAAAGATAAGCACAAAATTACAATAAAGGACTGGACGCTCCCACCCGATGCACTAAGCGCAGCCTGCTGCAACTGCACACCAGAACACGGGGAAATCTTAAAAGGAAATGCACTTTGCCTTTCTACAAAGGCACCTTACAGCTCTCCTGCCCGCTGCAACCAAACCCCTGCAGGTCCTCTTCAGAGTGCAATCCCACTGAAACGTGCAGGTAACAGGTGAATTTTTTCCATGCTGCCACTGCGAAGAACGACACCGAGCTCAGCCAGAAGCAAAGCTCACGGCGCAGGCGACAACCCGCGTACCTGTATCATTTCCACCATCTCCGTGGTGATGATGTCTTTCTCTACCATGTGCTCCACCAGCACATTCAACACCAGCTGCTTGGCCAGCATCACCCGGTTCTTCTTGAGCGCTTCCTGGTGGCACCGCTGCATGCCGCACGCCGCCAGCATCCTGGGAGGAGCGGGAACACGGCGGGCGAGCGCCGCGGCGAGGAGCCACCCGTGCCCCCTCCCGACTTTCGGCTCGGGAGGAACCGGCGGGACCCCTCGGGTCGCGGCCGCCGCTTGACGACGGGCGGGCGGAAAAGAGCCGCGTCCCGCCTTCTCCCGGCGGCCCCCGCGATTCAAACGGCGGGACGCGCTTCCCGCCGTCACGTGACCGCCGCTGGAGCAGGAGCGCTTTCCCGCCTCTTCCTGCGCGGGCTGGCGCGCGGCCCCTCAGGCGTGCGGGGCGCGGAGCAATCGGGGCTGCAGGGCGCAGTAGCGCGGATGCGGCTTTCCTGGGAAGCTTACCGGCTCTGGGCATTTTTTAATGTTTTATTTTTAACCTATTTCAGTTTCTCTACCTCTGCTGAGATGGGTTTCTGCAGAAATCAGCTGCAGTCGGAAATGATAACGTGCTGTAATTTGCAGGGAGGGAGGAACGGTGCAGAGAGATACGGAGGGAAATACGAAGGTGAAATCAAGGGAGCACCCTAGCGAAAGCAAATTCCCAGCTCTCATTACAGAATCCCAGAATCAATTGGAAAAGACTTCTGAGATCACCAAGTCCGACCTTTGACTGAACAGCACCATGGCGACTAGACCATAGCACTGAGTGCCACGTCCAGCCTTCCCTTAAACTTCTCCAGGGACGGTGACTCCACCACCTCCCAGTGCAGCCCATTCCAATGCTCGACAACCCTCCTGAGAAGAAACTCCTTCTGGTGTCCAGCCTGAACCTCCCCTGGCACAACTTGAGGCCAGTTCCTCTGGCCCTGTCGCTGGTTGCCGGGGACAAGAAACCAAACCCCACCTGGCTGCAATCTCCTTTCAGGGAGTTGTAGAGAGCGATAAGGTCTCCCCTGAGCCTTCTCCAGGCTAAACAACCCCAGCTCCCACAGCTGCTCCCCATACAACTTTCAAAAAAAAAAAAAATCACATAAAGCTTCAGATGGCTTCTGCACATTATTCTTTAGCACATAGTGCATCCTGGTTCACAGGAATTCTATCTGCTAAAGATTAGCGCAAGTCCAAAGGCTTGACAACCTTTACAAAGGTTGAAGACAAAATTGTATTGATCATAGCTGATGACATTTTTGGTCTTTGTTTTGGCTAGTTTTTAGTCTGTGCTGGCCATCTGAATTTCTTCCTGACTCTTGGCAATTTGATGCACTCAGGCAAGTCCTGAGTTGTCCAGTTTAAGCGAAAGTTTCTATGCCTGTGTCACATACCTGTGACACCTTCTGGTGAGGTATTTTTCTTTTCTGTTAACAGATAGAAGAGGGAAATGCAAGTAGTGATTGACATTAAAGAAATCACATTGCCTTGATCAGCAAATTTGTCTCTCCTAATACTTCCAGGATAGAGGTATCATAATTGCTTCATCAATAGTGATAATAAAGTGATTCAGCTATTGATTCAGAAATGGAACTCCTCTCTCTTTTCTAAGCTAAGATTATCAAATAAGCAGAATGCAAGCAAAAGCATGGCTTTGTGGAGTGTTTCTTTTGAGAGGAAAAATTAATGATGCCACCAGGAATTTTTAATGCAGTCCTATTTATTTATAAACAACATAAAAGGTTTATTTTTTCTCCTTTGAAATATAAAGAATCAAACAATAAGAAATAATTTATTTGCTTCTAGCCTTTGGTTTGATGGTTCCTCATGAATTAAAGATGCAGTCATGAGCAAGGCTGGGATGATTGCTGCTCTCCTTCACAGGAGGTTTGGACCACCATTTTTATTTTTTAATTTGGACATTCACCAGATGCAAATGCATCTCTTTGCATACTGCAGACCACTTTGACTGCAGAAAAGGATCAGTATCACTGATCAGGGAGAGCTAGAACCTGCATACAGCCTAGAACCATCATGATGAAGGCCAAATGTGTCTTGGGATGGTTGTCCTCCAGTGCTCTGCTGCTTTGGCAGACAGACTGGACCTTTCCAGAGCCCACAGAGAACTGGAGGAGCTTTGGCCTTTCTGTGCATGATGACAGTAAAGTGTCTCAGGCCATCTGTTAGAGTATGTCTGTAATACAGCAGACATAAACCCTGCTGTAGGGCCATGAAGGCCAAGCAGAGGATGCTGACATGTGTACATGGCTGGCCTCTCTTGCAGGGGGAAAACTTATCTCCCTCTTGTCCACCACTGGCTGTGTGGGATGAGAACTTTGTGAACAACAGAAGTAATTTCATACATACTATCAGCTTTTCAGCCTAAGTGACATGTATCAGGTGGTACCAGCTTCCAGATGCAGTCAGACCTCTCTCCCCTCAGTCACACTCCCATGTAGCACGGGTGAGGATGTGGAGCAGGTGTGGCAGAGGGACAGTAACAAAAAGCTTAGACCATAAATTTGTGTTGCTGCAAAACAGCAAGGTGGGGAGTGCAGGTCTCTCTGTAGGGATTTCAGGGTGGCTGAAGTCACAGAGCACTCAGCAGTATAGTTGTTTGCAATGCACAGGCAGAATGTGCTTAGTGTTGTTTCTATTCCTCCCCTTTTCCAGGCAGATTCTTCTGGCTGCATCCTACAGTCCTTCTTCAGAGTTTTTTTTGTCAATCTTGTCTCTTCTCAGGATTTACTTCTCCTCTCCCATAAAGGTGTATCTCCAGTTTGAGGATGTTGCCATACATGACACAACTTTCCTCACACTGGTTTTATGTATCTGCCAAGTCAAAGCAGCGTGGTATTGCATTGATTTCTATTTTGTGCAAAAAGATTCTAGTAACATCAGAAGCTGTGTCTGTAGTTTCAATTCTGGTTCAAAGAATGGTGAGACAAATGTTTAGGCAAAACATCATCAGTTGTTTTACCATCCCTCTAGGAACTTCCTGTATTGGGGTGAGGGTTTGGTTCTTTATTCATGGAAGGTGAAATCAGTCCTAACACAGAGGGCTGGTGAGCATCTGCAAAGACCTCATCACTGATGGCAGTCTCGTAAGCAGGTGGTGGAGTGAGTGGCTCCAGTGGTTCAAACCTTTCTTCAACATCTTTGTCTTCATGGATGTCCGAAACAAACCGCTGAAGTCTTGGGGGCAGCACCAGCTGCAGCTGCGTCCTGGAGCCCGTGTCTGTCTCAGAGGTGTGCACTGTGTCTGCTGGCACTGGCCCCTGGAGAGCCTCCACCATCATCTCTTGTTGGGCAGAGGATTCAATAACGACGTTGTACGGGGGAGGCTCGCTCAGCGGCGAGGGCACGGAGCCTGGGTTGGATGTAATTGTCCATATTGCTGGAGCTGGAGCTGACATGGTCATCACCTCCTCATAGGTGGGCGCTTCATAGGCAGCATTCACCCTGTGCCAGAGAGCAATGCCAGACACGCTCGTTATTTCAGTGCATAATTTATGTTTATAGTACCGATCATGGACTGTAGGGACCATGCCGCAATCAACAAATGGGACTGAGACAGGGTATCTCACGTGGTACTGCTGTGTAGGATATTCTGCCCCTGATCAACTCACCTCTCCAGCCAATTCAATGTCTTTCTTACTGGTATAGAAAATAGCTCATCTGACCATTTTCACACACTCCCCAGAGTTATTGAAGCTACCCACACTGTTCAGTTTGGTGTCCTAGGCTTAACCTGGTGTCCTCCTACAGCTGAAATTTATCACTAAGGATTGCTAAGTACTAGTTATCTCATGGAATAAGGAACCTAAAACAGGACCTATTTTTTTATATATATTAGCTCAATGTCCATCCATTTTTAAGAAGTGGAGAAAATTAAGTAGCTTCATTTAGTTTAAACAAGGACTACTTATTCCACGTTTAAAAGAGCTATCTGCAAAGAAAAAAATGTTGCATTGGAGACATTTTCCTTTTCAGGTTGTATTTTTAAATAAAAGAATACTACTTTTCTTTAAGTATGTCCCCAAGCTAGCAGGGCCCAATACAGACTTTTTTTTTTTTTTAATATAGTCTTTCTAAAAATAAACATTGTATTTGGGAACATCAAGTCATTTATGCACGTGGATAATGATTATCTGGATTATACAAGGAAGCAAGGCTATAAATAGAGTTAACCTCTTCGATGACAGAAGGAAAACTGGGGTTAAATTAGCTAATGCTGAGAACCTGCAAATGAACGTGAAGCCAGGAAAATGTCGTAGTATTCAGAGTCTCTAAAAATCAGGGGTTTTATTAGTGTCAAGCAGGAATTTTAAGAGTGGAAACACACCCAGTTACAGGTTTCTCTTAAAGTTTGCCAAGAAACAGTTGCTCTAGAGATAAGGTTTATAGAGCTAAACCCAAATAAGATTTGGTATTGCTTCAACATTTTTTCTTTTTCCTTGTCTGACTCATTGTTTGGCAAGCCTCGATTACTCAAAGAAAAATAAAATGGGCCTGGATCAGTTTAACATTGGCAAGTTTTAGTGGATCAGTTCCCAGGGGGAAGAAAATACATATTATAAAAGGTACAGGACATGCGTGGCATTGACATTTGCAACCTCCACATCAGTAATGAGAGAAAATAATATGAAAATAACTTTTGTTTTTGGGAACGGAGTCTGCATTTGGTCCCTCAGGGGAAGGGCAGCAAAAGAGTGTTTAAAATGGCCATGAGTGAGGTGAGAGAGTTAAAGAGGAGTAACCAGGTTGCTGCTTACCCTGCTTGGCTTTGCCTGTTTGGAGGTATTTCATTTGCGTCACGCCGGTGTTGATTCCTCAGGTAACACTCGACAAACACACTCAGCAAATAGCCGACCAGGCACACTCCCCCTACCCCGAGGAAGAAATAGCCTACTGGGTTGATGTTAGAGGAGATGGCCAGCATGGTGACCCCGATGAGAAGAGCAGCGGTGAACAGAAGCAGCAAGGTTTGGCGGATGTTCTTCCAGCGTGTCTCTAACAACATGGCAGAAGGGATGGTGGTAGCAGACACTTGAGAACAGATGGTCACTTAAAGGGACAGGCATCTGTGGAAGATGGAGCAGTTTTTTCAACGTGAAACATGAGCATATAAACACATTTCTAAGTATTGTGACCAAAGTAAAAACATAGACACTCGAGTACATGCATGTACATCATAAGCCTGGGAAATCTGCGCACACCAATGTAAACATATTAGAATTTCCTGTGTGCATGCATATTGAATAGTTGGAATACTTGGACACAGCTGCAAAACATAAAATGCATAAAATGGACCATCAGTACTTATTACCAGACATATCTAAAAAGGCCTGGCTTGACAGTAATGCAGATTGAGGTTACTGCAAAAGCAAAACATGGAATAACTATAAGGGTTAATTCTAGGACATCTGTGCCTTGCATAATCAACATTCAAATACTCATTCAAATCCCGGAAGAAAAGCAGCATTATTTAATAGGCCTGTCTGCCCTGGTAAATTGAGCATTTTACTTCAGTGTAGCACTAGAGCAGTAATGTAACTTTGGGTTCTGGATGTAGCTAGGGTATGTGTGCTTTCGTAAAATGTAGGTGTTTATTTCAGTATTTGCCTGTATTCTCAGTTCCTTCTCGGTTGATGTGCTTTTTTTTCCTCTGTTCTCAGACATGAGAGTCTTTCCTGCCCCCCATTCCAAACCCCATTTCTGTGAAAGAGACAGAAGTTGTCACTGTGTGCAGTCAATATGGAATGAATACCAGGGCTCTGTGGTATTCAAGAATACCATAATTAAGGAGCTGTCTTGCACATGTTATACTAACTTAACATCTATCCCACCGTTTTGGTGAAGATCTCTTTGAAGGAAAAAAGCATGACACAAGGGGCATATTTTTTATGAATATGCTTCTCCAAACAAATAAACAGTTTTATATAGCTCCATGTTACATTGTGTGCTTTCCCTTTATTACAGCAAAAATAGTTAAAAGCATATAGGCAAAAGAAACACAATTGTTTTAGCATCTACTTACCAGAAAGAGGTTTCTGTAGGTACAAGCAGTCATGTTTTAACTTCTCTCTTCATCACAAGGAAAAATGTGCACTGCTGCTTCGCGTTCTGACCCGAGGATAGAACACCAGTTAAAACTCTCCCTTCCTCCTTTCGAGTTTTTTGGTAGGAAAACTATGAAGATTTCTTTCAAAAATAAAAGTCAGAAACTAGTGAATATGGGAGAAGATAGCAACTGATGGGAAGATCCCATTGTACAAGTTTTGGGTGGGAAAGTAGAATCTCTGTTTTCCAGGTTCTGAATCCAAAGCAGTTTCTAGACGATCACACACCTTCTACTCCTTTGCAGCTCTTCTCGGTCTGTCCCACAAAAGCAGGAAACTCATTAGGAAAGAGGGCGGAGTGAGCAGTGGGGGAGTGCTTACCTGTGTCGTATCTCTTTGGTCTGCTTCACCTCAATGAGAGAAACTGCCCTGAAAATTCTGGGTTTTTCCCCACATAGCAAAGGAATCTTGATCTCTGCCTCACAAAGCAGGAACAACTGCCTGCCCAGCCCACATCACGTGGCCCACATATAAATCTATTTATGACTTCTGTAAAATGTAAATTCATACATTTGTCCTGATCGACTTCTGTTTGTCAAATGTTGTTTTATGTCCTCTTTGATTTTACAAACAGAAGGGAAAAAAAGGGGGGCAAAAGGTTATTGTTTCACAGAGGGCTGAGTTAAAAACATTTTTACTCCCTGATGTATCTGGAAATGGAATGAGAAGTAATGATAAGCAACAGAACTGAATTAGATACTGAATTACTTCTGTTATCTGAACCTTTAGTGTGTGTCTGAAAACTGGAATGGAATGGAATGGAATAGAATAGAATAGAATAGAATAGAATAGAATAGAATAGAATAATTTCAGTTGGAACGGACCTGCACCTTCCCCAGCTCCCCACCTGCTTCAGGGCTGACCAGAAGCTAAAGCATGTTACTAAGGGCATTGTCCAAATACCTCTTAAACACTAACAGGCAATCAAAGGGTGGGATTATTCTGAGCAGCACTTGTTAGGACACACATGAAATATTGTGTACAGTTTTGATCGCCCCCAGTTTCGATGTGGTCTGAATAATTGGATATGGTCTGGTGAATGCCTTGAGGGTTGGAGAACTCTTACAGCTTAACAGGCTGGATTTGTACAGCGGAGAAGTGAGAAGGCTTGGGCAGGTGGTGAGTGTCTGCTCACAGTTTTCCAAGAGTAGTAGCTAGTTACAGAGAGGAAGGAGGGAGTTTTCATGAGGGTACATGGCTACAGGATAAGAGGCAACAGGAAAAAGGGTAAGTGCCTCTAGATGTAAGAAAAACAGTCTTTAATGTGAAAAAAGCAAAATGCTATTACTTGCCCAGAGAAATGGAGTAATCCTCTTGGCTGGAAATATTCAAGACACAGCTGAGTTCAGGGCCCAGCTTTCAGTAAGAGGTTGGACCAGATCATCTGCCCTTCCAGCCTAGACTTGTCAATGTTTCTGTGTTTTGAATATTTTCTCCTTATAATTGCCCTTCAGGCTGCTGACAGATAAAGGACTTTAAGCTTTGATTGTTATCCATTCTTTGCTTTCAAGAGAATTCTTTCAAATATGGCAAATGAAACACCCACATAAAGGGGAGAAAGTGTGTAGCATGTCATTTTGCAAGGCTATTATTTAGATGGAAAATATGATTTGTATTTTGGGGTTGTCTGGTGTTGAGAACACCTTAACTGCTAAGGAAGATTTGAGAGAACTGTTTTGACAGCCTCTTCACACAGGCATCCTGACTGACCCATGGTGGAATCTGCACATGTCAATACAAACAGCAACTACTTTCTAACCAGTGTAGCTGGTGGTTGTTAGAACCATTCCTCAGAGATAAGATTTACATCCTACCGATTCGAGGAGGTAATTAAAATTATCCTCTTGTCTGTTCTCCATTTCCTCCTGTCTTCCTTGCAGTGACTCAGTGCTCAGGTGATCTCTTGCTGAACCAGCCCAGCTGTCTCAGTGGGAAAGTATTTACATCTTTCCAAAGTGAATTTAGTGGGCTAAATCTAGTCCCTAGAGTATCCTCTAACCATTAGATCTCCATTAAAGGGAAGCAATAGGAATGCAGAGCCAGAGTGGTGGAGGAGAAGGGAGGAAGAGTGAGAATAATTTCCTGGGCTGTAGTGGCTGTCATGTTATTGACTTGGCCCAAACCATTGTAGCAGAAGGAAATTCTTCCTTCTTTGATGGAGTAAGCCCCACAGAAAGGTGTAGAAAGAATCTAAGACTCATTTTTTACTCAGCAAAGCCTGTTAGATATATCATGGATTACCAGCTAAGCCTGATGACTTTAGACAACTCCCAGCTCTGGTATGTACACTGACTACTGTCCAAAGGCCTCAACAGTTTGACCATTGTTGAATCCCCCTTGTGAGTTCTTACAGAAGGTACTTCAGCTGTGTGGAGGGAGCTGTAGCATTTCGCATACCTGCACATTCTCCTGTGCAGACTCTCCCCAACTGCTTTGGGGCTAGATCTTTTTGCTGAGTTTGCAGGAAGTCAAAAAGGTGAAAAAATTCTTCATTATTTGCTGGAGAACTGCTTCTGTGATTGGAAATGCTGTATTTGATTTGTGGATAGACAGATGTTGGTTTTGCTGAAAATCTGTATAGCAGTTTTGATTGGTGCACCATTTTTTAAAATAGTCTTGGGCATAGTTATGAAAAATCGGGATGAAAAAGGCTAGAAGTGGTAGGTCTGTGTTGAATTGGTTGTTGCTTGTATTGATTACATCAGTTTATTTCTGTTGAATTTCAGGGTTCAGTAACTCCTGTAGATTTTACCCATGCAGTTCGTGGATGATTGCTGAATCTTTAGGAATTATTTTTATTCATTTACAAGCATGCATAAAACAACAATACTTTATGATGCAGCTGTGAGTTCATTAGTTGAACATGTTTATGAATGTGATACTTACTGCTTTGTAAGTCTAAGGATACAAAGCAGGATGAATTTCTGTCAACTAACCTTTGTCGTATGTTTTCTAGCAGAAAAGTACTTCTACATGAGGCCTTTTAGCATTTCTGAAGGAGTTCTAAAATTTTTGTCTGTCTGCTGTTTTGGTTCTCTCCACAGTCTGGTTCAGACTGTCACTGGGATCCATAACAAAGAAAAATTGATCACAAGCTGCATCAAGAAGTTTTTGGTGATTAAAAGGCACAGAAAATGCAGTGGGGCTTGGGTAAGGCCTGAGAGATATCACTCTGTGGGGTTTGTTAAACAAGGTGTTGAAGCCTGGGAGAGTAAACAAGCACATTTATCCTGCCGTGCTTAACTGTCTTCCTTTCATGTCCAGTAGAGATTTTCTTTTTTACAGAAAGCTTTCTGTTCTCTGTTGTTCGGTCATACTGTGGGAGCCTTCATTTAACAGTATATGTCTTTAGTTAGGACTGTGAATTTCCTTTTTTTTCCAGTTCTGTTTTTATTTCTTCCTGTATCTCATTGTCAGCCTCCAGGAAGCATTTCACCTTTCCCCTGTTTCATCTCACTATCTACTCAACCTTCTGCCCCGACTGCTACTAATTAACTTAGTACCTACAGTAAGCTCAGTTATCAGCTTGGTATGCAGAGAAGCTTGCTTTATTCCCAAGGGCTTGTGACGTGCACACCATGGCACGATTAATCTGACTGTAATCGCCAAGTCTATTCTTCCCCATAATCTCATCCTGAAGCAGTTTCTGAGAACCTGAGCTAAGACTGGGGACAAAGTGTTACTGAATCACCTTTTCCAGTCTTGTCTGCCTCTCCTTTTTTCACCCAGGTTTTGCACAGTCACTTTTGTGACTAAGCAAATTGCATCACTGCATTTTATCGAGAGGTCGTGGGGCAATGATGAGCTCTGGTTGATGTTTCTGGTCAGTATAATGTCCTCGGCAGGAGAAGGCAAAACCCCAAGGAAAGCGAAATGCCTGTGCTTGGATATTCAAAATATGTGTGTAACTTTCAGAAAATTATTTGTGTTTGACCTGCCAGAGCTTAATGGTCACACATTTCTTGGGAACTGGCAATCTCTGTTTCCTTCCAGCTTATTCCAGTTCTTACAGGACAATGGTTGGAAGTTATATGTGTAGTCACTGTGGGGTGGGGTTTTTTTGGCACGTCTGTCTTCTACCTGCAGTGGCTTTTCTTCATAGATCAGGACTGAGATGTGGTAACAGAAGGACTGATGCTACACAAAGAGCTTCTACTGATACTCTTAATTCCTCAGCTGTCTGAAGGATGCCTGAAAAGCATAAATGTACAGAGATCGAGTCAGAGACACTTGATATGTTGTGCAGAACTAAAAGATTTCTCTTTTCTGAAAGTGGGGAGTCACATTCAAGATGTGAAGTGTTTTTCAGGGCTGTCTGCATACCTAAAGTTCGTAAGTATTTAAAATTAGTAAAGCAGCACCTCCTTTTCCTGCCAGGAGAAGAACAGAAAAATAATAAGCATTTACCAAGATGATATGAGGGTTTTTATATCTTCTTACAGACTTTTAAATTCACATACATCATGTATGTGTTTTGCTTTTTGTCTGGAAAAAAAATGAAGGCTAGAAACTTCTTCATCTTTTTATTCTGAGTTCTCCTTAGGGCAAGCACTTTAAATCTGTGAGGTTTCATTAGCACTGGTAAAACTTTCTGCAGCTGATTTAGTTTAAGGATAGAGCCCTGCTTGGTTTAAATTATTTACTTTTTGCTGGAAGACTTTATTTCACTTGTGTAGAATCTCTGCACACTGCGGTACTTCTACTGAGATGTTATTCTATGTGGGATGTAAATTAGCAGTATGCACTTCTCTGAAGGAATCCACCCTGGTGACTGAAATGCTACCAAATGAGACACTACAGTGACTTCTCCTCTTTTGCTAATTTAGAGTTCCTAATGTGGATTAGGCAGGGGAGGAGATAGCCATGACTAAATGTGAAGAAGGAGGGCAGTTAAGATCATACTGCCAGAATATGGTGAAAGAATCACGTGGAATACTGTGGAAATTTCCATAGTGTGGAAAGAGCAAATGAGCAGAAAGAAATAGTTGTAAGATGAAACTAAGGATTCAGTTGAGGATAGTTAAAAGAACACAGGAAGATAATTTGCTGTCATTCTAGACTGTGCTAGGTGTCTCTGGAAAAAAAGAGAAACTCAGACTTGTGTATGCTGAGCAGCTTTACTATGGAACATTCCTTTTCTCCAGACATAATTTCACCATTCTAAAATAGGAAACTTTTCAGCCAAAGGACATGAGATGCAGTGAGAAAAGTTAATGTGTAATTGCCACAGAGTTTCTGTTTCTTATCTTCCTCCCTGGTCCTAGCAATATATTCTTGCTGCTTATGTTGCCAAACCTGTTATACACTGGAGCCCTCCCTGACATGATCTGAATGGTTAACAGGGCATAAACAAGTAAAAAAGAAAAAAGTGCTATTTTCTCTTGTGTTAATACACCAACAGTCACAGAACCATGCAGGAAGCGCCCGTATGGCCACAGGAGAGGAGAAAGGACCTCATAGCCTATTTCTGCGTTGAAGAAAGCGGGATGCCCTTTTCCTTTCAACAGCATTAGATGGTTTTCCTAGGGGACCACACCTGATATAGTTGGGAATTACCACCCAACAGTAAAATGCAGCCTTCTTGGTTTAGAATTCAGCAAATGTGCAATTCACTGTGGACTAAAATGTAATAGATGTGAGAGGATGAGAAAGTGGTTGAAGAACCTGTTGCAGAATACAGATTCCTGAGCAGGAATTGGGTATCGTTTCCTGTTGCTGGTGAGACCCACCAGTGTTTTTCTGTAAGGTGCTCCTACAGTCCTACTGTATAACATTGCACTTTCTTCAAATTCTTTCCGTAAATAGAGGGGTGTGGGAATGGGGAAAGTGTTGCCAGACAGAGAAATCACTTAACCATTTTATTGATGAGCTGTGCTCTGGAGGAGGACACTGCTGTTATTGGTACTGGTCCCTCCGAGTCCTGTGCTTTGTAGCAAGTGAAGCACAGAATCCCACATGCTCCCTAGTGCTTGTTCTCAGCCTAAGGTGCTCATAGTCTAAAGCAAGTGTCACAAAGCCACAAAATAATTTAGGTATGGAAGACCAGAGATAGATAACTTAGTATGAAAAGAAACTCTAAGAAAAGAAAAGAAAAAAAGAAAAGAGTAAAAACTATTTTAGTAAGGAAACATTTTGCCTGAAAACTAGATCTGTAACTGGGATCCTCTTTTTTCCTTTGTTAGATATTCTCCACTCAAAGGCAACACTGTTTCAGCCTAGTTTTACCACTAGTTTTTGCTCCAGCCACGTGCCATAAAGGCAGCACACCTCAGAGGGAGGAAACTAAATCTGGTTCCTTTTTCTGCCTCAGGAAAAATGGGTGTTACATTTCAGCTACATCCCTGCAAATAGGCATTCACAGGGGTCAGTGAAAGAGCAAATATGTTATTTTATGAAAGCAAATAGTCACATGAGTTGAAAAGAACGTAGTTTTTATCTGGGCACGGTTCCTCAGTCTGAGATGTCAGTTTATTTAGTGATACAGACAGGTTTTGTCCAGTTCTGGCATGGACTTGCATTCCTAATGGACACTGCCAAATTAGCAAGAGCACATCATAATGCATTTCTGGTATGTGCCATTGTCATGCCTCGTAGTGTTGCAGTTTGTATGGCATCTGCATTGTCATTCTGGTACATTCTAGAATGTCATTGTGACGATGTTTCAGATGTTTGTTCCTGTGGGGGCAAATGACTGCTTCCAAGGTCAGCCACCAGCTGCAGGGACAGTCTCCTGAAAGTACCACACCACATCACTGCCAGCCCAGCCTGCTCCTTGTAAATGAGCACTGTGAAAGCAATACACCACCTTTTGCTTCCTCCTGAGCTGGCAGCAGTAGTCACACTGCAACTCCTATTGTTTGTGAAGGGGAACTCTGCGTTATCAGGGCTTCTGTTGCTGAGAGATAGCTTTCTTGTTCACTGTAGGCAACAAAAAACCAGGACACTCAATATGTGGGATTAACTGCATATCTGGTTGAACTGACGGCTATGAGAATTTATTAACGATGATGACTGTGCAAGTTTGCTTGTTCCACATTATACATGTTTCAAGAGAAAGTGTTGACTGGTTGCAAAGGGTCTTTCTGTGAAAAATTAGAGGATTGCCATTGAAGGGAGAATTTCAGGGTAGAGTGGTCATAGTTTGTGGACATGTGTGTTGAAGTCATATTTGATGCTGAAGATGATCCTTGTGATAGTGCCTCTGATTCCTGAGAAGAGTTTTTAAGTTTACTTGCTATTAGCTACCTCTGATTCATTGAATTGTTCTGTGAAATCCCTTGATGATGAAAGATGTCAGAGTGATTCATGAGAAGGTGTTAATTATTTGAAAAGCTCTCATTGATGCTTGGGGCATGAGAGATCATAGTCTTGGCTGAAGAGATTTAACTATATTGGAAGTACTGATGAGGTATATATACTTGTCCACTGCCTCCTCTCTTCCTCCCTGCTTCCTCCAAATATTGTCTTGCTCGATTAAAAAAAGAGAATAGTCTTTTATCAGAATCGCCATTATATGATCTTTACTCCTCCCACCTGAGTGTGTGGCAGTATGCAACAATCAGAGCTCTCACAAGTTTCCAGTCTACACCTGCTTGAGATCCATTGATATTGACAAAGTCCCTGGGTGCCATTAATACTGATGAAGTTTCCAAGTCTCTGATATATTGTAGTGCTCCTTTTAGCCAGATTCTCCTGCTCATGAAGCTACTCAGTAACAACTTTGACCATCACTAAGACTTCCTAAATTTCTACTTCAGGCACTGTTATGGCATGAACATTTGGCCGTCTGAAGAAAAAATAAAGGGCCTCCATGATGAGAGCTGACTCCTCTGCTTCCTTGGCAATGTTATGTTCACCTGCTGTTCTTAAATGATACTTGCAAAGCAGGGGTCAGGATGGAATGAGGACTGTATGGAGGTGAACTGGTTTTCAATTTCCTATGACCACTGTAAATGCCAGATGTTTTTATTTATGCAAAATCCCTGACAATTGTTTGCTTGTGTTCAGGACTACAGCTTTCTGCGTGTCCTGCTTCTGCTTGCTGCTTTCCTCTTGCAATCCTACCCTGAAGTGTAGCTCCATGGCAGCCCAGCTATGGTGAACTTTGTTGAGCCTGCCTTGCAATTTTCTAAAATTCTGAACCTTAAGTACACGAAACTGGCAATACAGTATCTACCATGTCAACACACTTCATTACGGGGTTGGAGAAGGCAGACGTGTTAATTTCCATGCAAAGGTTTGTTGCAGAGATTATTTTTATGCTCCTACATTATATTTTGTTAATTTGGAGGCTGAATATTTTTTCTTACAAGTTGTGTTGAAACTGATAACTCAAACAAGCAGTGTGGAATTTGGCTGTAAACATGTTTCCAAACAAAAAACATACAAAATCAAGGCTTCTTGTGAATTGTGGCTCTCTAAATGGAGAAATTTTGGCTAGAAATCGCCTTCGTAAGAGGTTTTTGTGGTAGGTCAGTAAGAGACAATGGAAGTGGTACAGCTTGAAGAACATACACAAAATGGTGAAAAAAAATCAAACCTGACATCCTCCAGATTAATACTGGATGTATGCTCTTGAATGAGTCAAAGAGAAAAGAAATTACTGTTTTGGGGTCATAGATGAGATACTGATATTAGAAATAATGAGGCTGTGGTTAGGTGATTCCCCACGTTTGACATGCCTATGCAAAACTCCTCAGGATGAGAGAGTTGTTGTTGCTGATCCTAAACTCTCTGGTTTAACTGTTGACCCTTCTGAGTTATCTCCATAGCATTCACACCAAGCCAGCTGGGCTGGTTGGTTGAGCACTGACAAAGTGTAAATATTTACTGCCTAACAAATATAACTTCTCTCATTTTGGTAGAGTCCCATGATTGATTACTGCTCTGCCTTTCATTCTGCAAATATATTTACATCAGTTATATAAATACACTTATCAATTCTTAATATTCTTTGAGAAGGAAGTAAACATCTTACCCTCCTTTCATTACATTTTAGTTTGTGCAGCTCTGCTTGCTGTTAAAAGATTGCTGAATTTTCCCTGTTCCCAGTTTTATGTCACCTAAGTATTGCTGTCATTCTTTATTTCAGGTCTACAATTTATTTAAGACCACTTGCTTCCTGAGAATGCCTGGATACTTTTAATCCCACGCTGTGCTGGTTTTGGCTGTGGTAGAGTTAATTTTCTTCAAAGTAACCATGACACATGATGGGGCCCTGCTGTGCTGGGAATGGTTGAACACGTGGTTGCCCATGGAAAGTGGTGAATGATTCCTTGTTTTGCTTTGCTTGCGTGTGCAGACTCTTCTTTACCTATTAACTGTCTTTATCACAACCCGTGTGTTTTCTCACTCTTACCCTTTTGAGTCTCTCCCCCATCCTACCACAGGGAAGTAAGTGAGCCAATTTCACTGCAATTGAATAGAATTTTTTTTTTTACTGTAGCAGTTCAACTCCCTGCAGTCTGGGAATTATACTGGTTTAGTACTAACCAAGATACTCTATGCAGGCTGATCTTCCAGTGGTGCTTGTCTTCTTAGTGCTATCCAGGCCACTGAGGTGCTTAAAAAACTGGCCATAAAATATGTGGGGTTTTTTTTGGGTTTTTTTTGTGTGTGATTTAAGTTTGATGTGGAAACACTATTTTGTGAGACATATTTTTGATAGTACTCCAAAATGTTTAGCGGGCACTTCTCTGTAACAAGTAAACTTGAAGCCACAGAATCCATTTTTACTGCATTTTTACTGTCAGACATACACAGAATATATGTATTTGATAAATGTGTATGTACCTATAATGCACAGCCCACATGTGCTACGTAGAACTGTATCTAGTAATGTACAAACACATCAGGACACATATTTAGTCATTCACAGAAGCAAAATGTTCTCCACATTCTTCATTAACAGATTTTCTAGATATTTAGGGTTAGTGTATGGATCCTAAGTGATAGACACCTTCTTACTGAATGTCATGAAGTGATTCTTTTTAAGTTTTTATATATGCCAAGTATTCGGCAAAGCAAGTGTCAGCTGTTCTCTGCTGCTGTACATGCTTACACTATGGAACATTCCTTATTCTCTATGTGTCCTTATTGATTAACAAATGAATGATCCATTATTTTGTCTCCTAACACTCCGCGTAAACCACCTTTACCGCTTTCCAGGTGGCCTGTTGATGTGGAATAATTGCTAGGTGATTTCCAAAGAAATTCTGTTGGTTAATTAATTGTGAACAGTCTGCATGTTTAACTGTCCTGATTCCTGTAAGTAACAATGTCCTTGTCTTGCCCTGACTGGGGAAAGGCACTGCTGTATCACAGGTGGGAAGGAAGAGGGAAACAAGGAGACTGTTCCTGTAACTGGCACTGACTTTTGATTCGGGTCATCTCAGATCAAATTCCAGTCACTGCAAAGCCTTCAGCTGTGACTTTAACCAAATCCTTTGGTTTACGGCAGGTCTCTCAGAGAACGGACTCTTTTAGAATGGGGACTGACTCTTATTTTGTGCCTTGGAAACAGGGCTGAGATTTTCCCGAGCTAGCTTGCATCCTCCTTCAATTAAACGAAAAAAAAAAAAAAAAGGCAATATTTCACTGAAGCACAAATGTTTCACTGAAATAGATAATTTCACGGAATTTCAGGTATTGATCATGTCTAAGAAATTGTCAAGCACGACCCCCTGCCTGTATTAATGCGCCGAGGGTGTAAGCCCTGTTGAGCGTCCCTAACACGCTCCGGGCACAGCAGCCTGTTGGCTGGCGGGCGCCCCGCTCCCGCTCCCTTCTCCCGCTGTCGTTCCCGCTCCCGCTCCCGCTCCGCAGTGGATCGTGCCGTCCACACTAATCAGCACCGGCTCCCGTTATTAAAGGGGCCGCCGCACCGTTCTCATTTCCCAGACGAGGGGCCCGGGTGTTCCATCCCCGGGGATTCCGCAGCTCGACAGGGTCTGACCCGGGCCGCTCCGCCACCCGTTGTGCTGCCGGCTGCTTTAACCCCTTCTGTGCCCTTCAGAGTTGCAGCAGAGGTTTGTAGGGAATAATCCCGATTGCCTTTTCGTCCACGCGTTGTCCTTATCTGCACGGCATCTAGTTCTGACCTCCCTTCCTTCTCATCCCTTCATTCTCATCTGTATCTTTCTAGCAGCCAGTGCCCCAAAAAAATCTTTGCCTGTGCTTCCTGTCCTTTTGTTTGGATCAAGCAGCAATTATTCTCCTTGTTTGAAAACCATTTCATTACTGCAAATTGTTAAACTTGTTGATCCAACCTAGGCAAGGCCCATATCTTCACCCTTGGGCTTTTCAGCCTTTCCTCAGTCTAATGACTTGCCTCTCTGCTGTCCATCCATCTGTTTTTACATGACCCTGGCAATCCTTTCACTTCCCTGCCTTGGTTTCACATGTAATTCACAGATGCAAACTGGCTTTGTATATTCATATAACATTGCTTTTAAAGGATTTTGCTTACTGAGAGTGTAGAGAGTTTTCCTTTGTTAAAATAATTAATTAAAGCCCATTATGAAGTTAATGGTGCAGTAAAGCCTAGAAACTAAGTCCTTTCTCTTTAGCATGATTATTATATAGGTAATGCAGTGCTGTTTGCAAAATATGGTCTTTAATTAGAGGGTCTTCCTCTGCTAGAGCTGTCCTCACATCTTGCTCTCTGAGTTATCCTCTTGTTGAGGCCCTGTGATATATGGCCAGGGCAAGACTTGCCCTGGTCTTTGCTGGATGATACAAACTCTGATTTTCCAAGTACTTTCACATATGCCAAGAAAATTTTTACTTGACGAATGATTAGAGAACTTGATTTCTGGGTGGAAATCATCAGTGACAAATTTCGACTTGGTTTTGATCTGATACACTGCAGAACTTGAAGCTCTTACATATTATACTGAAATGATGAACTTTGACCTTTTGAACATTTCATGCCACGGATTTTCTAACATGCAGTGGATAAAATCATAGAATAAATTAGTATGAAAATGTCTCATTTAGGTCAACTACTGTGCACTAAATGGTCAACTTCAAAGCTAGAAGGGCCTTGTATATATATCTTCTGAAGATCTCCAAGAATGATATTACTTAGTCTCTCTTGGCACTTCTTAGTACTGAATCACCCTCATAGAAATAATTTTTTTTTCCTTGAATGTAGCTGAAATTTTCCTTGGTGCAACCTGAATGTTTTCAGTTGTCCTTTTGCTGTGCCTATAGTGATGAACCTAGATGTCACTTCTGTGGAGGAGCTGCTTCTTCTTTTCTGAATTGTGGCCATTCCAGTCTTCTCTGAAATTAGCAAGCAATCTCATAATTTTCTTCCTAATGAATTTTCCCTGTTGACAAATATCCAAAGTTATACTATCAAAATCTGCCCATTTCCCCAGTTCCTACAGTACTGTCAGACAAATAAATTGATAAATATTTCTCATAAAATTAAGTTTTCCTAGCAGGCAATTTTGCTCAAAGCTTGCAAGTAAACTGAGTAGTTATCTAAGGGCCCTGCTAAGAAATTGATGCTGCACTGATGTCATGGGCCAGCTTAAAATTCAGTTGCTTGCAAAGGAGTCCTGCCATATCCCTTTTCCATTGGTCACTTGTTCCAGTCCCCTTCATTGCACCAGCACCGGCATTCAGGATGTCACGTGGACCCACTGGTTGATCTGAGTGGGGCCCTCCTGTGTCAGCATAGTATGGAGGCATCTCAAGCTGTTTATACAGCTGTACTGATGGACTCAGAGCTCTGTCTCCTTTCTGTGGCCCTGGGAGATAGTGAGGGTTAGGATCTCTGTGCCAGTTTATCCTTATGTGGAGCAGTGGTAATAACGGGAACCAATATCTGCAATGCATTGTGAGATATGCAAATAAAGGTGGCAAGGAAGTGGGAAATGTTTGTATTTATATGGAAACAATTCCTTCTACAGTCTTTACAGACATATGGGAAGACCCAGTCAGTTTATAATCTAAGGGTGATTTAAAGACTTGTATAAAGGGCAGGATGTTATAATTGTATTGATCAGGTTATGATTAATACAGATTTTTAGTATATAATACTAATTTGTATGCAGTATATGAATTGTATATATATTATGAATAATACTAAATTGTAAGATACCAAAATAGTCATACAATTAGTCCAGTAAGAGTCTAATATTTTAAAAAAAAAAGCTCCTATATATGTAGGTAGATGCACAGGTATTGATATTTGCTGCTAACTGAAAAGCCAAAAATTACTGTTTTCTAATATTTATAATGCTGATTTTCTTACTGTTATTGAGTTTTACCATGTCTTGTTCTTAATCTGCTTTTCTGGAAATAAAACTTACTGTAAACAGTCTGTCTATGCCTGTATACCATTATTGCTGACATAGCTCTCTTCTACCAAAATTAGGGTATCAAGGTCTCAAAGATAATTTGTTGATTTGATAATTTTCTTAAAATTATGTTCTGATAACTTGATAATTATCACTTTGATAATTATCTCAGCGAGCCTTTTTTTTCTGTTATCTCAGAGAAAAGGCTCCTTTAAATTTTATTAAAATGGCCAACCAGGAAAAAAGATCCAAAGGAGGGAAAGCTTTCAAAGTGAAGCTCATCAAAGATCCAGCACAAGAGAGGGGTCTTGTAAGTGCTCCAGCAGACTCAATTAGAGTTCTTGGACCTGGAACAACTGCATAAAACAAATCTTTGGGAAATTTGTTGTTATTCCATCCATAGAACTTGGTGGTTCCAATGTTCACACAAAAACAAAAAGGTGATGACTTTTTCTTAATTTAAATTAAAACTTTTCCAGCCTGCAGAATTGTGGAGAAATGCTTGACAAAACTTGATTTGTAAAGTTTTGAAAACAAGAAGATAATTGAAAACAATCAGAATACCCTCTTTAAAAGAGTTGCTGGTTTTCAGGAGTTTTACTCATAACTGTAGTTGCAATACCAACGTTTTCTATTAGGAATTTTACTTTTAATGTAATTTTAGGAAACTCTTCACTACTTCTGGAAAAATTCCTACAGACATTTTTTTCAAAAATGGGAAAAGTTAAATGGGGCAGAAAAGCCACGATGACCTACTGTTTGAGCACTCTGGATTGTTGGTTTTTTTATTTCTCTCCGTGGTGACTCTGGCACAGCTATGGTCATGGGAAGAATTAACAGAACAAATTACTGTGATGTTTGAGATGACACAGCAGGAGGGTCCCCAGCAAACTGATGGGACTGGGATGATTCAAGGTGAGTTACTCCAGTGCAAAATTGGGCAGGTAATTTGTCCTGGGATTTCAATTTAATTTTGCTGTGAGGCAGATCTAGGACACTCACCCAGTTGTGGGCAGTAGCCCTCTACAAAGGCAAAATGCTTTAAATGCCTTGACCCAGGTCTGCCAGAACTCATTTTACCTTTGCCTAAGACTGGTACTACATAAGAATCCTTTAATTATCTACAAAAATTGTGACTGAAGAATCATTCCAACCCACAGGTCAATCTCATGACTCATGATTACCAAAAGCATTTATGGAAAGTACCATGTCATCCTGTCCCCTTCAATTATCCTCTTCCCGTGCCTGTGCTATGGGACTCAATCAGTACAGCGTAATCATGTTTCAGATTTTTCCAGTCTTCTACTTTCCTTTCCTGCTCTGATCTATACACATGAATTGGCATGACCCAGTTCCCTGTCACCAAATAACTGTCCTTATACTTGAGAGGACTAGGAAAATGTGCTTTTCTGTGGGAAAACAAAACAAAACAAAACAAAACAAAACAACCCCAACCTAACAAAGCCAAAAAACCTTCTTTCATTTTTAAAGGTCATCCCTGCAGGTCTGAGATTAGAAGCGCAGGGAGCAGGATGTAGATGTACAGAGCTGCCTGTCTTCCACCTCTGGAGCTGCCAGTCTGTCCCCTTCTGCCAGGGCAAATCTTCTCTGCTTAAGAGCACAGCTGCTCCACAGGCTGGCTATTCAATCGACAATGATCTCTAGTTTCAAGTGTGACAGCACCGACCTGCTCGATCTCCATTCAGCTGCAGGTGGGGGCAGCGGAAGAGAAAGGGAGGGAGGGAGAGGGAGGACACTGCAACCTACGTGAATAATTGATAGCGCAAGGAAAGGAGAGCAGCTGGGTTCCCTGTCTCCATCTGCTCACCAGCTGGGGATGAGAGATCCTTGCTCAGGTAGGGGATGAGCAGCTTAGCTGCTTTTATTCTCGTCTTGCTTGAAATGCCAATTAAAAATATTTTGCATCTAGAAAGAATGGGAGCAAAGATAGGTGGGGGAGGGTTGATCCAGATCTTCTCTCCTGCTTGTGTGGCGTTGTGTAATGGATAGAGTTTGGGGCAGTTTCAGCCTCATCAGGGAAAGTGTGTGTGCTTTTTAAAAGACATTGTGCTATTCTGCATTGTGTAAAGAAGCAGTTGCAGAGAGAGAAAGGGAGAGTGGAGGTGGGGAGAGCAGATGTCTGTGTAGGAAATGAAACAAACTAAAGGGATGGAGGGGCATGGGAGAGGGTCTGCCCAGACTCAAAGGAATCTCACCCTGATTATGTCAGTCCTGGACATAAAATGAGGAGCCCAAGTGTGCTGCGGGAGGTGCTGTCTCTGCACACCCGGTGCTATATTTAGAAACTATGTGCATAGATCTGTGGAAACAGCTGATGTGAGAACATGTGTGTTTCTGCCTGTGGATGCAGCTATGAGTTTGTGTAATATTGAAGCAAAACTTAAAAAAATACAGGTTTTGCCCTGAAGAGTTTACCCTTGAAGGATATACTGCTGTGTTTATGTGGTACTGCGCAGCTTCCGTGGAGCTGCTGATGTTCTTACAATGACTCAATTAACAGAATTGCAGGGACCAGTTTCTGTGTTGAAGCTAATACAGACTTCTCCTACGTGAGCAAGATAAGATGCTAATGAAATGAAACACATTGAAAAAAATCTGCTAACAAAAATGGGAAAATACATAGCAAAAGGTATAGACATCAATTACTGTAATACATATATTAATGTGCCTACAAGGATACCTGAAAGAACAAAAACTTATATGCCAGTCCCTAAACCACGCCATAACTATAAAATGCATAATGATCCATGCAAGTATGGACACATATAGGGATTAAAATCTGAGACCGTAAGTACACTGTATTAGTCATATAAGAACACAAATATTAATAGGAGCTGAATCTACTTACTACAACAGAAGGCTTATAATAGGGAATATTTTTGCATCAGCAGGGTAAATAGTGACAATCGCTAGCTTGATTGTAAGTTGAGGAACAGAAAGCGGTCCTGTGATTTGCTTACATGTGATTTATTCATATTGCTATTGCTAAAGGAAGTTAATTAGAACAGTAATTAGGGTATTTAATAATTGTTTGCTGTTTTGCTTGTGCATGTTGAGGGCTTTGTACACAACTGGAGTTACACAGAAGGTTAGGTAAAGCTGTGAGACAGCTAAATGAAAGCTGAGTTCAGTGTGGTTTTCTATGTGAACAAAGTTGGCTCTTGTCTGTAGTGGCAAGCTGCCGAAGAACAAGAATGGCAGAAAGACCTGAGCCTCTGTATGCTTTGCTTTCACCATGGCCAGGCTTGATAGCGCTGCTGATAATGACCCTGAGACGGGGGAGGGCAGTAGTTACTGCTGGCAGCCCTCTCTAACAGCAAAAAATAATGTCTCTTCCTCCTTCCTAGATGCAGCAGAAATGGCAAGCTTGGCTCTTTGCCTTGATCCAGTCACATCTCTACTCAGAGATTCAGGTGAATGAGTAAGACCTGCTTGTGCAGAGAGCAGCTGCTCTATTCAGTGCCCTGGGTCCATTTAGGAGGCATTTGAGTTGGAGTGAGGATGTATGAATTGGCCCATGCTCCAGCATCAGATCTTCTGGGGAATTACAAGAGGTAGACAAAAGGAAATGGAGTCACCTTGGCTCCATGCAAGTTACTGAAAATAGCAAGTGGACCCTTTCTTTGTCCATTCAAAGTCATCACCTACTTTGATTCCTTACTCCTTACAGTCTCTTTGCCCACCCACAGATTCTTGAAGTCCCCACAATCACTTCTATCAAGGTCTTTCAAGAGTAGAATTCATAGGAAGCATTAGGATAAAAATGGCACATTAATACTCAAAACTTTGATATAACCCCTTGCTCTCTGCATTTTCCTTTTTTCCCCCCATCTCTATCGGCTAGCTCATATTTTCTGCCTGGTCTGTCTGCATACTGTTTGCGCTCTTCCTTTACATATTTTCTTAGCTCTCTGGCAAATTCTGTCTCTTGTTCTGTTTCCTTACGTCCTCTTCATTAGTTGGAAAAAACCCAGTATGAGGCTGACATTTGGCGTAAGGTTGTAGTTGCTGCTTTTATAGGTCTTGATGTAAAGAGAATGAATGACATCATCCTGTGGAATGAAAGTGAGAAGCACAGAAAAAAAAATGCGTGTCCAGAAGAACTCTGAGTTCTCATTTAAACACAGGTATATTCTTTCTATAGCAAACCATGTTCTCATACTCAGTTTTTTTTTTTTTAATCAAGAGTGACAATCTGTTGATGAGTCAATCTGTTGATGAGTGAATGGAAATACATGTGGTTAAGGCATTTGTGATCCCTGAAAAACTGAGATTCCCTAGTTTACACATTGCATCAATGAGCTATTTCATAAGGGGTGCAGAGCCAAATCTCTGTGGTACTTGATGTATGTCAGGTCCAAACGGCACGGATTTGGATTTAGTGGATGCAGTATCTTTCTAGGCTTCCCTTTAAAAGAATGGGGATTTGTGGAGAAGTGCTTTGATGCTCACTTTCCTCACTGGATACTGAGAGCCTCAAGACGTGATCTTGTTCTACAGCAGAGTTTACTAAGTGAAACCCCTCTGCTGTCCTTATCTAACGCTGTGCTTGCGTTATCCTCACGGACAACCTGGAGAGCAGCGTCCTCGGTTCGGTTGTCCCAGCAGCTGCTCCTGCACGCCGTTCTCCATCCATGGGCTCCCACAGCGGGGGGCTCCAGGGGAACCGCTCTGCCACAGCGGAGGAGGGGCAGAAGCCATCACCCCATCCCCCCTTGTCTCCTCGTCCTCCATCCCTCCTCCTCCTCCTCCTTCGCTCTGTGCTCTCCCCGCCGGGCCCGGGCCCGGGCCCGGCCGTGCGGGTCCCTTCTCTGTCTATCCGGTGAATCCCGGCCCGAGAGGAAGAGGAGGGGTAGGGGCGGGAGCCGCGGCTTCGCGGGGGGCCGGGAGGGAGCCTGTGCCCTTCTTCATGGCGAGGCCGGGGGAGAGCAAGCTCCCGAGGAGGGAACCCGGGAGCTGACTCAGCGGAGCAGTGCAGCATGTTTTCCCGGGAGCGCGGCTTCCCTGCCGGAGCCAGCGGAGGGTAGGTACCGGCACCGGGACCGGTGCCGGCGGCAGTGGGGCCTGGGGCCCTGCCTTTCCCGGGCAGCCCGGGGACGGGGCACGCCAGCGGCTGCCGGCGTTGGGATGGCAGTGCTGGAGCATCAGGAAGAGCCCTCGCGGGTTGGCTGGAAGGGCGGAGAACCGGGAGGGGGAAGGCGATGGCCGTGCCCAGCCCGGCAGGTCCGGCTCTGGCTGTGGGCCCGGCCCTCGCTCCCTCCCTCCGGCGCTCCCGGCCCCGCTCCGGCCGGGGGAGGCGGGCCGTGGGGCGGCAGCGGCTGCCTCTCTCCCTGCAAGGAAAGAGGGAGGCTCGGCAGGCTTTCTCCTGCCGTCTGGGAGTGGGGGACCTCTCCTATTGCGATTTCTCAGGAGGTGGGAGTGCGGGTTGGATGGCAAGATTCATTTCCCCCTGGAGTTCTCCTTTCTCCTGCTCCGCAAGGAGAGCTGGCGGGGAGAGTTCTCCGGGACCTCCCGGTGCCCTGCCTACCTCTTTGTGCGTGCACGAAGTCCTGAGCACGGATGAGTGGGAGCGGTGCCCTCCACGGGAGCTGCCCAGCAGCCAGAGGGGAGCGCGGGTGGGAGAGAGGTTCCTTAGAGGAAGTCAGAGTCTGTGGGCAGAAAGTTTGTGGCCAGCTGAGAGCAAACCGCCTCTCATCTGTAGTGGTAGCTTCCTTTTCCTAGTTCTGCTTCAGTAATTCCTTCTCTTGAGCTCTAGGAATCCATGTGTAAGCAATTTCCAAAGCTGTACAGGTGTTCTGAGAGTAGGGCTATTCGTGTCATGTTTTCAGCTGTCTTCACTGAATAGCTGATAATTGTATGTGGTAAAGCAAATGCACCTCTCTGAGGCAGAAATAAGGGAGTGAAACAGCAGAAGCTGTTACTCAAGAGAAGTGGTTGCCCAGAGTTTTCCTTACGAGCATTTCAGGCCTCTTCTTGTCTCACATTACTTTCAGTTCTTCTAAATTGCCTGTCCCTTCTAGTGAGGGATTAAAAAAACATATTAGTGTCTCCCTGCAAGAAACTCCTGTCAGGCTGGGACACCAGTTACTATACTGACTGTTGTTCCATAGATAGCTGCAAATCATGCTGTGGTGTTTCTCCTGTTGGAAGGCTTCCAGATGAGCAGAAGTATTTACAGCAGCTATACACCTGCTTCCCTGTGAACTTTCAGGAAAACGGTTATCTGAGGATTTGGGGCACCTGTCTTTTAGAGTGCAACAAATCCCCATTTGCTCTGGAATATTTATGAAAGGGTGTGTGAAATTCTGTCCAGTTTGTGTTTTTCTTAGAGCAAATACTTGGATCAACTTGGTTATTGAACTGGCTCAGATAACAATGATTTTGAAAGCTGGGTAGAGAGATCCTATGACTGAAATAGCAGAGGATGCTGCAAGACAGGAATACAAGGCATGAACAGAGTTGTAGTGGCTTAGAGATCTTCAAAGGTTCTTCTTGTTCCGTTTCAGAATTGAGAGTGGATTTCAGAATTTATCAGTGGATCAGCAGTACCTAGATTTAGTTTGACTGCCTGCTTGAAATTAATGTACTGGTTACTGTCACTAGCAAAACCCAATTTAGCCCTAAGTATTTTCTAGGCCCTTATTGCCATTTCCTAAGAATAAAGCTTCGGCAAGTATACATTTGCACATAAATATTCCTCTCCCAATCTGCAGAATTGCTTTCCTTTTTCAGAAGGATGATGTTCTTCTTTTCTGTGGTCAAAGAGTTTGAAGTTCCAATTTGAAAAGAAGTATGTTCCCTTTTTATAATACAGTCTAGTGTTTTTCATTCCAGAAGTTCAAAGTTCCAGAAATTGAATGTGGACTTCAAAGTGATAATTATAATAGCCTCAAATTTTTGTGATATTTTATAAAAGATAATGTAAAATCTAAGGCATTCTCTTGGATTTTCAAAGGCCTGTGTCGTATTCCTAATTTGGGATAATTACGGAATTGTGAACATCTCTGAATCTACCGTAAGACTGGTGATTTTGGCATCTACTGGACTCATTTGAGCAATAGAAATGTGCTAGGATTCAATGGTAAAGAACAGTTTCTGCCTGGAGTTTTCCAGTCAGTCCAGAGTGTTGAGATGAATTTATGGTGAGAGGACAGGGGCAGGACTGGCCACACTGACCATGTAGGAGCTGCCAGATTTCCATGATGCAGGTGTGTATTTAACTCCTCTGAATGATTCAGCATTCACCTCAGTGACATGCCAAAGAAAACACTAGCATGAAACAAGGCCCCAGGGCATCCAGTTGCACAAAAGGTTCTATTGTTGCCCTTCCTTCTGAAAATGAGAATTTATCAAATTGAACTTTTTAAAAGCCTTTTTAGGGCTTACAGAACAGAAACTGCAGATTTCCAAGAGGCAGGGAAAATGTTTAATGTACTGCCTTGGACATAAATTTTGCTCATCCCAAACATTCTTCAAGTAAATGAATAGGATGATAAATAAAGCATGTATTAGTATAGTATTAATATTAATTTAAAATACATTTGCCATCAAACTATTTCAATATTTATTTGAGGTTGTCAAGACTAACTCCTACGTCTTCCCTCACAGACATGTTATGGCATTAATTTCTAGATGCATTATACGGATCTCTCTCATTTGAATTTCAGGAGAAAATTGTGGGAAGCATTGTGTTATTTTGTGTAGGTGAGCCTATATGCAAGTTACGTTATGCCAGTGGGCCACTAAAATGAATTGTGAATTGTCAGAGAACTGGTGAGCATTAGGACTCTTGGAGCTTGTGACAGAGTAGTTTCAAGATTACAGAAATATGTGGTACCTCCATACAAGAGGGAATGTAGCCACTGCTTTCAAAGCAAGGGTCTGCATGACCACTCTCTTAGCTTGGAAGCAGCAGCAGTCACGCATCTAATGCATCTAATAGCGACAGGACAGCAATTCTTGATTGCCTTGTAGGATGATTATGTGCCTTGTATGATGATTGTATGGCCAGTGATGAGTGGTGTCTCGTGGGCTCTGTCTTGGGACTGGTGATCTTTAGTGTCTGTCAGTGATGTAGGCAGTGGGACTGAGTGCACCCTCAGCAGATGACACGGAGCTGAGGGATGTGGTTGACACAAGAGAAAAAGGGACCATCCAGAGAGACCTGGACAAGCTTGAGAAGTGGTGGTCCCACGAGAATCTCGTGAAGTTCAACAAGTCCAAGTGCAATGTGTTGCGCCTGGTTTGAGGTAATCCCAGACATGGGCACAGACTGGGAGGTGAACTCATTGAGAGCAGCCCTGTGGAGAAGGACTTGAAGGTTCTGCTAGAGGAAAAGCTGGACATGAGCCTGCAGTGTGTGCTTACAGCCCAGAAAGCCAAATATACCCTGGGCTGCATTGCAAGAGGAGTGGCCAGCAGGTTGAGAGAGGTGATTTTCCTTCTCTACTCTGCTCTTGTGAGACCGCATATGGAATACTGCATCCAGCTCTGGGGTCCCCAGCATAAGAGAGATGTGAACCTCCTAGAGTAGGTCTAGAGGAGGCCACAAAGATGCTCTGAGGGCTGGAGCTCCTCTCCTACAAATACAGGCTGAACTGGGGTTGTTCAGCATGGAGAAAAGAATCTAGTACTTAGAAGGGGCTTATTAAAAAGGGAGAGTGACTTTTTTCAGGACAGGTAGTAACAGGACAATGGGGAATAGTTTTAGTCTAAGAGAGAAGAGATTTATATTATATGTTAGGAAGAAATTCTGTACTCAGAGAATAGCAAGGCACTGGAACAGGTTGCCCAGAGAAGCTGTGGATGGCCCTAAAAGTGTTCAAGGCCCTGAAAGAAGCTGTGGAACCCCTAAAAGTGTTCAAGGCCAGGTTGGATGGGGCCCTGAGCAATCTGATGTAGTAGGTGACATCTGGCAGAGGGGTTGGGACTAGATGCTCTTTAAGGTCACTTCTAACCCAAACCGTTCTGTGATTTTATGACTGCCTAACAATCATATTCATGATTTCATTACAAAGTGGATGAGTCCTGTCTCTTGTAAACCTGTGCTTAGTTCCCAGCCCCACCTATGTGGCTTTCACCATGACTTAACCCTAGTTGTGCTTGCTAGTAAAAACTGTGAGAGGTGTGGAGTATTTTTAAAGTAACAGTAGGAGAGGTGCAGCTGGCTGTGAGGCTGTCTGTAGTGCCTTGGGCAATGCTAAATATGTCTTCTAAACCAGAGTGTAGTGTTTGTGTTGCTTTTTATTTTCTCTTCTATGAAATCAAATAAAGTCCTGCCGCTGTTTGTACCCACTGCTGCTCCAGCAGGGACCATAGTAATAATATATTTTCCATAGCAGATGTGCAGACAAAAGCTCACCTAATCTCCATGCTGGCTGTACCAGCAGTGGTAACACAAAACGGTGCCTGCATCTCTGCAGGGTGTTATCGGTTCTGTTCTAGTGCCATCTCTGTTATGCTCCTGTCTTTGAGATTAATACCCAGGCTATGGCAGCTGGGGCTGTCCTTTCGGTGCTGATTTCAGTGATGGTTCAGAACTACATTCATCCTTTTTAATACGGTTCTGTTTTGAGATCTGATTACAAAGCTTCTTATGAGACGTGTCTTCATTCTGCTCCAAATCCATAATGGAAGAGGAACTTGGCAAAGAAAAGTCATTCGGCACTTCCATGACAGTTGTGAGGAATATATTGTATGTGAGCAGAGACAGAGCAGTCAGAAGCCAGAAAATTTTTGCTGTTACATCCAGGATGTTTGAAAGTGGCAAGTGGTAAGTTCAGCCACCTCAGGGATTCTCATGGGTAATGACAGCTTTCTTATAAGCAATAAATGGCCTGGGGAGAGGAATATTATGCAGAGGGCAAAGGAGGCACTGCAGGCAAGAACTGACATCTTGAATTCTCTTAAGAGTTATTTTTTTCTTTCTTTTTTTTTCCTTCTACCTCTGTCTGTTGCAGGAAGTCTGAGGAGGCAGTGCAGGGTTTTAGTGATGTTATAGACTCTCCCACTGAAGGCTTTCCATGTGTCCTCACTCCTGCTGTCCCCAACAAGGTAAAAGCAGTCCCTGTTTGGCTCAGGGTTGGTGTATGCTTTGAGTTATGAGTGCAGAAGAATTGTCTGAAATCAAGCTTGTGTGCATGTATGTCTTACAGCTATAGTTGCCTCCTTCTGTGAGAATCCTGAACTTGCTAATTTGACCAGTTCTTATGCCATACTATCTCAAGTCAATCTGACCCATTGAAAGAGAGAAATTCCTGATACCTGACTGACCAGGTTTCAGGTCAAGCTTTTGCAACAAAAGCAGAAGACAATTTGGCCAGTTGTTCTGTTCATGATACCAATTAAGGAAGAAAAATTCCATCATGTCTTCAGCAAGCAAGTAGTTTCTTTGCCAAAATATGGAGGGAGCTGTTGGCTCTTTCAATATCTGGGTTATCACAGAAGATACTGTTAGCTTCTGCAAATGTCAAATTGTTTTTCTCTGATGTCTTTTCCTTTTCACAGACTGTGGACTTGTTTGAGATGATTGAAAAAATGCAGGTAAGGAGAAGGAATTCCGTCAAACTTTGTGATCTCTTAATTTTTTGTACCAAACAAATAATCAGCTACTCTTTGTCCTATTGCTTCACTCACAATACCCTTTATTGTGGGATTACAGAATGTTTAGGCCTTCTAGGCTCAATCTCTTACTCTTCAATGGGATTTCAAAAGCATTTTTCTGTGTTCATTTTTCCAGTCAGCATGATGGAAGCAATAGATACAGGTTATTATAATTCTGTCTGTTCTTTGCAGAAGTGTGACTCTGAGAGAAAATCAAAGTTGCAGTAAGTTATCTCTGGCGTCTTCTTCAGGAAACTCTGTTCTGCTGGGTAGCAGATATAATGACAGGTGATTAATGGGATGTTAACCTAACTGCATTTAGCAAGGTCAGACAGTTTAATAAATAACTACTGTAGGTCCTGTCTTTAACTTGTGCAAGAAGGAAGGACTCTGGCTTAATTCTTACACAGAAATAAATGCCTTTAGCTGCATATATTTTGTTATAAACTTTAAACAGGGCAGAGCTGCATTTTTCCCCCTTCTACCGTATCATATAAAGAAATAGTAATATGTTATATGTGTTAAATATCTATCAATTAAGTCTTCAAAGTTTTCAGATTATGTGTTCTCAGAGCATCCTTGCAGGTTACCAATATTTTCCCTGAGTGGTGCACCTTCTTTAAGTGCTGTGGTTAACCTTGACCTAACATAACACATAGCATGGCACATAAATCCTGCCTTTTATTATGTACAGGAATTAAACTAACCAAAACCAATTAACTTCTTTTCTGGAATTTGGGTGATCAAATTATGAAAATGAGGAAAATGCCAGAATTTAGTGAGACTACAAAGGTGAGGAGGTGGAAGGTAGCAGCAAAATGCTGAATTTAGAGTTATGAGGCTGAAGTAGTTTTTGGCAGACTGGAGAGAAGGAGTGTGGGAGGGAGGGGCTGAATGTGTATCTGCCATGTATTCATGTGCAGACAGACACAGACCTTGCAACCACTGCACTGACATCCAAACTATGTTTGGGATGTGTTCTCAGTGCTTTAGAGTAACAAGCTCTGTAAATGTGCCTGGCTCATTTAACTGCAGGAAGGTAAGCTTGAGCAAGCAGTGCTGCTTCAGTTCAACCACGTGTTCAAAGGCTGTGACAGTCCTTCCCAGGCCTTCTGAAATATGGATAAGGAAGAGTCACTCCCAGGTGTCCCTCAGTGGAAGACTGGTGCTTAAGATTGTCAGTATTTCTCAGCTCCCAGTTTACCATATGGAAAGTCTGACTGGATTTGCACCTCTTTAGTTAGAGAGATAGCAGGGAGCTGATGGGAATCTCTAAGGCATTTAAACTACCTTGTTTTGCATCTATGATCTTTTCTTAGCTGCCCACTATCAAGACTTTATAACTTTTTTTTTCTATGTAAGCTTGTTTTGTCACCTGTGATGCACTAGAGAATCAATAACTGCCATTTCACTATAACAGATTTTTTTGAAATTAAAGTGTTTTCCAAAAGAAAAAACAATTTCTATACTTTTTATTATCTTTGGTTAGATTTTTACTAATTCTTTATTCTCTTTTGTTTGTTTTTGCTTTCTCTTTCTTTCTATTTGACTGTGACTATCCTTCAGATTTGTTGAATCATTCTTGTAAATGACATCTGGGATTTTCCGTAGCAATCGAAGTGAGTGAAAACCAAAGCAGGAGACTTGAACATTTCTTCTGTAAAATAACAACAAAAAAGCCTCAGGATAGAATTGATTATTGAGTGCTTTGCCATTGGGTTGGAATATACTTGTTGGACTGAAAATTAGGATAGCCATTTCACATTTTGTGTGATAAATTAACAGGTAAAGTTGTACTCTCTTTTTACACTGAAACAAATCCCAAGATCTAGGGATGAAGTTTACCTTTTTTTTTTCCTTTCTCATTTCTTTTTGTTTTTCTCTTTCTTTTCAATTTTATTAATCATTTCTTGGAAATAAATGGGCTACTGGCCACTTTGTTCTGTGCTTACAGATCTAGTGAAGTCACTGTATATACTCTCTTAAGGACACTTAGTAACATGTTGTTCCTCAGTTGCTTTGCAGTGCAGGCAATTGAAAAACAAGGAAATTTTATTTTGTCCCATAAGCTCACATATTTCAGGTCTTTGTATGTTTGCATAGCCAGTCCCTATTCTCTTGACTGCTTTTGTTCACTCCCTCTGTTCTGCATTCTTACAATTTCTGCATATTCAGTTTTATTTTCTCACAAGCACTTTCATGTTGTTTTTTTTTCCCTGTGTCCCCTTTTGTATCCAAGTTGTCTGTTTTGAACTGGTCCCATCAAGGCACAGCTCTTTCCCCATAAAATAAAATATGTGTATTATCATAGCATTGTTATGCCACGTTGGACCCTGACTCTGGGTCTGGACACCTTTTTCTCTGTCATTCATTCTTTCATCATGCTCAGGCCAGCTGTTTCCCCTGTGCAAGACCTTGGGAATATGAGATTCCCAGAATGATGCTGTCTCCAGTTAGCTACCCAGGGAAACTGGCAGTGCTGCAAGCCAAACCAGTTCAAACCAGAAGGATGTCTCAAGGAGTGGCTGAGACTGCTGCAGTTTATTCCTCTCCCTTTTGAGAAATGACAGTGATCATCAAGCAGTTGTTCTGCCCATGCTTTGACTTTTCAACAACTTACGCTGCACGTTTCTTGTGGTCCTGGTTACCCTTTAAAATGAAGCTTTGGACTGTACAGCCCAGGGTTGCATTATTCTTACCTTAAGCTTCACTCTAGGGGAGAGGCTGGTAGATTTAAGCTTGTCTTCTTCTTCCAGGCTATCAAGAGCTTCCTTAACAGAGGAAGAGTGCAGAGTCATGGAATGTACTGGTACATTCCTTTGCTTTTTGTAGTGGCTCTGATACAAAGCTCCTTTACAGCAGCCCAGATAGTTTTCGCTCAGGCATGCTGAGATACTGGTCTCCTACCAGGACCTCCTTTGAAACTGGAAAATTCTTGCAGTTATCAGATCTGCCAAAAATGCCAAGGAAGTAGAGAGAAATATTAGAAGATTGCAGTTTCCCAATCTCCATTTCTGTCCCGGTACTTCCCCCCGTTTCTTGCGGAAGTCTGTGGCTGTTTTGTACCTGTGTGTCCGTCATGCCTCAGTCCTGTTTTGACAGTGCACAGGACTTTCTGGTAGTGACAGGGCTTTCTGTCTCTTTTCTAAATCCCTGTTTCAGAACCTGGTCTTCCTTGTGAACCTCAACTCAGTAGGTTGACAACTGAAACTCGAGACCACATCAACAAAACGCTTTTTAGCATGTACATTCCATGAACTCAACTTTTATCACCTTTACAACTTCCCTAAATACAAAATGGTTACTAACTACTTCTGCAAAAGATAAAGATCATTTGTCAACCTATGTTTCATCTTAATTTCACAACTCACCACATCCTGGTAATTGGTTCTTCATTTTGTCTGTGCTGTGTACTGACATCACAATTCAAAACATATATTTTAAAGTTTTCCTATGAAGAATGATTTCAGGTATTCTTTCAGGTATTTGTTTAGTCTCCATTGTTGAAAATACAAAAGGAAAATATTTTTTTGGGGGAGGGTGTGTAACTGTCATGAAACTCAGCTTTTGTAGTTTGATCTTGTGTCACCCTGTAGATAACGTGTGAATCTTCTTTCTCCTAGAGCTAAGGAAAATAATTCAGTTTTTTGTTTTCTACTCATTATTCCTCACTCACTTGACTGTGTTTCTGTATTTAACCAAATTAAATTTGTTGTTACTGCTACTTGTTGTGATTGAACTCAACTTCAGACTTAAGAAGAATGACCTCATGCATCTACTGCTACTCTCCCTAACCCTGGACTGTGGCCATACTGGTTTACTTCTGATGTTTCTAAGAGTATTTTAAAGGTGTTAAGCATTTGTTGTACTCAAGGTCTGGCTCCTCATGATTTCATGAAGGTTTAGGTTTTTTTATGGCTCCTTCTTAGGTTCCTTTAATAAACTTTCTCATTTTCCTAAAACGTTTTTTTTATGTGAAGTAGATGTGTTGGGTTTTTTTTCTTTCCTTTTTTTTTTTTCCTTTTGTTGCTCTTGCAAAGAGCATCCTGATTATTATGAATCCTCAGTAGTAAGGTTGCTGTTGCTCAGTGTTGGTGGTACTATGCTAGCAGTTTTTGTACCCTGTACAGCTGGAGTATTGCCCAAAACTTTTTTTTCTGAGCCTCTGAAGTCTCCACTGTAGAGCTCCTCTGAGATTTACCTATTTCTACCTGAATCTAGTTGACAAGCTAGTTCCACTGTAGAATATGTGCATAGGCATGGCTGTTATAAATCCAATCCTGCTTATTTTCACAACAGAGTCAAGAGCTGCTTATCCTGTCTGGAATCGCTGATTAGCCACGTCAGACACTGATGGTATATAAAAATGTAGTCTCAGCATCATGTTCCAGCATGAGAGTTACAAGATTTAGGTGACAGTATTTGAATACTCATGTACTGTGTGTAAGAGAAACCTGCATTTCAAATTCTGGTCCTCACCTTCCTATCTGATGATGCAAATTCTGCCTCTTACTCTTCTGTCTGTGATGCCCACTTGGACTATGGCCTGTTGATCTTCATATCTTCTGGTCTGGGCCTCTGCTCCATCTGTGTTGGGACTCTCCTCGCTGAAATTGTCCTATTCCTCTGTGCTTCTGCTGCAGAGGTGTGGTGGAAGGGAGCTACTTTGACGTGATGAGAAGGCAGAGAATGGAATAACTTTAAGGAGGAGATTCAAGTCTGGATGCCAGTTCCTGATTCAGGAGGAGACTAGGCAGCCAGTAGCCTTTTGCCCTGTTTTTTCAACCCACCTCATAGTCATTCCATTTCTTCTTTTTATTGCTTAGGATAGGAAGGAAGGTAGCTAGAACAGATTAGAGAATCAAGTAAGAGAATCAGTCTAGGAGGTTGTTTTTAATATCTGCCAGTTGTCTGCTTTTTAAAAGGTGTAAGCTTGAGGGTAGCTTTTCCATTTTAATGCCAGATTAGGGGACTGGCCAAGTTCTAGCTTTACTTTTCCTTTTTATTCCAGTCTTCCAAAGTTGCTTAAAATTGCAGATTTTATAGAGGGACAAAATATGCATATTGAGGATATGGAAAAGGACACAGGGGGTAAGTGAAACAGACATGCTGAAATACAGGATTCACTGTCTGTGACTTTATGTTTCCAGGGGAGTCGTCTGGATGAACAAAGATGTTCCCTTCCAGCTCCTCTCAAGGTCAGGCCAAGTTGTTGTTACCTCCTAAATTGCTGAGAATGGCAGATAATTACTGACCTGGCTTGCAGTGTACTTTCATACTGGAATGAACAGGGAGTCTGCAAACATCCCAAAAACACGCACTTGCCTTTTTTATTTTCTTCTTTTTTCCTAGTTGCTGCACAAGAGAGTGAAACTACGTAGCTGAAATAGAATTAACTTTTCTCTGTTTCTAATTTAAATGGCTCCAATAGGAGTTTATTGTTATTAAAAGTGTTAGTTTTGACTAAGTAATTTCTTAAATTTATTCAATTTAAGAGCTGTAATAATATTTATGAAACCACACAGTATTTATTTCAGTAGTCTGCTTGATGACTCAGAGATGCTACTAGAAAGTTGATCTGTTTTGCCAATATTAAGGCAGTAAGAACAGATTCCTATCTTTAAATCCTCAAGTCAAGGATTAAACTCCACATCTTCAGTCTCAGCTCAGGCCTACTAACCTTAAAATCAAACCTGACCTTGACTTTTATCTTGGGATGACCTATAAAAAAGCCACATTGAGAACTGACACAGCTTTATTCTGACAGAGATAGTCAGTGCTCTTTGTGGTGATGGAGGGGGCATCCAGCTGGCATAAATTGGCTCAGATACTGCTTCTGTTCTCTGAGTCACGGTATTGCTCAGATGCATACCACAGAGCAGCCATGGAGATGACAAAGCCTCAACCTCACTGTAAATAACAGCACTTTTTCTACCATTTCTACTGTCATCCCTGTCAGCAGAAGGACAGCTGCTGTCTGACGCTGTGTGGAAGGAAAGGAGAGAGGCTGCCCCTCCTAACCACATCAAGTTTGCCTATAGTTTGGCTACTTCCTCATTTTTATGCCTGTATTCCCTGTAGTTTGGAAGAGGAGGGTGGGTAGAATCTGACTCCTAAGTTCATTGTTCTCAGAGTTCTTTATTATAGTGCTGAGACCTTGGAAGTGGAGTCTAACCTTAAGTACTGAAGTAAAACTCTAAGGGTGACCTAGGGCAGAATAGAAGCTGAAGGAGCAGCTTGCACAGTCATGAGAGCATAACACTTTAAAAGATGCCACATGTTTTTGCTAATGGCTTGTTCTGATTTCAGACAGAAGAGGAGTATATTCCTTATCCCAGCATCCATGAGGTGAGTTAGTACTGCTCTCTCCTATTTCTGTTTGTCCTTGGACTTGATTGGTTTTTCAGCTTATTAGCCTTCCAGCTTACAAACCTGTCAGCTTTAATGCTTTCTGTCCTTCTGAATAGGTATTACAGAAAGGGTGGCCATATCCTCTCATTATCCTACCCCAGTTTGGGGGCTACTGGATTGAAGGGACGAGCCACAACCTCTCCAGCTTGAGTCCAACTCTGTCTGATGTACCCTTTTCCTGGAGTGGTAAAGTGAAACTGGAAAGTGACCCTACAGCCAAGCTGTACCGCAAACATTTTCTGGGAAAGGTAAGGGTAACCCTCAGAGCCTTCTTTGCCCACCCAGCCACAAGGTTGAAATGTTTCTCAGGCCTTTTCTGGTGGACTTAAAAAAGTCTGTACTGCTGCTGCATTTCAGTTTTTTATGATGCCTTGAACTGATACAAATGAGGAACATGCTAAGATATGGTCTGTAGTGTTTTCAGTTGGTTGTGTCCTCTTGTGAAATGTGCATCATCCTGTGCATTAATAGAAAGATTTCCACGGGAAATGCTTTTATTTAGTTAAGAAGGTATTTTGAGGCTCCTATACAGATACCAGCCTTGGGATAACAAGTGGACAAAAGTGTAATAGTATTGGAAGTGGAAATGGCATTAATTTTAGAGAGGACTTCAGCAGTGACAGTGCAAGCTCCTCAGTAGGAAGCAGAACAGTCCATTTCCCTCAGTGTATGGTCATTACAGAATGTGTGTGATGAAACCACACCATGTGTTTTATAGTTGTTGATTTAAGTAAGTTTGGTGCTAAATGTTCCATGAATTTAAAAAATCCAGTTTGACATATAGGGAAACAGAGCAAGGCCTCATAAAGTGAATGTTTGCTGGCCAGCCATGAGGGTCCATCTGGGTGGGTCTGTTTAGAGAATTGGCTGATTACCAGTCTGAATCTCAGGATGATATTAGCCATAAAGAACAAGTGAGAAAAACCCATGATCATTTCTGAGATTTGGTTCATGGCATAAGGAAGAAGCTTGATATGTATACTCACCCTGCATCTTATTCAGTGGTCTCCCTCAGCAACTGCTGAATAAGTTCAAAACCAAGAATAGGTGGTGCTTTGCACAGTGCTGGGGACCTGTTCTGCAGTAGTTATGCTTGTCAGAGTGATCGTCTATGGTGAATCTTGTTCCACAACACTGGAAAATTATATTAATATGATTTATAAATAATTAGGGAAAAAAAGGAAGCCTTCCTGGAGGCTTCCCCTCAAGACTAAGAGATCTGCTGTGCAATCTGTTAATGGACATTTATTCTGTAACCTTCTGGAAGCTTTCAGTATGCCAACTGTAATTATTTTTCTGTCATGGTAAATATAGGGTTGTGCTTGAAGGCTTCCAGAGCCTGATAGGATGAGAGGCAAATTTGGAAGTGGTTTTTTCAGTCCAATTGCAGGATTCACTGCTGACCTGATGTCACAAAACAGTTGAAGTTGGAAGGGACCTCTGGGGCTCATCTTGTCCAGATTCCTGCTCAAGCAAGGCCATATCATCAGTGTTCCTTGCAAGTGAGATCCAGGACTTCCTGTATTGTGGAGCTCTGCATTTGCAAAGTGCCCAACCATTAGTGCCTCTGTACTACAGAAAAACTCCCTCCTATATTCTTCCTTTTCTGGTGTCCAGTGTTTTCTTCTTTACCTCAACTGACATGAATGTGTGTCCATGTTCAGTTAAACATGCAAGTTTTTGAGCAAGCCAGTGTCAGAAAAGATCAAAGTGAACAGGACTCTTGTGTCACTGAAAACTCTACCCATGGCTAGAAAACTTGCCCCATGGTTTAAAAACTTAGTTAAGGAGAGAGCTCAGGGCTTTTCCACCAGAAGAGTATTTCTTTGGTGCAAAGTTAGGGATTTTGATGCTGTGTTGGATCTTTTTCTTGTTGATAACATGGGAAGGTTATTTCAACAATGACAGGAAAGGTTGCTTTCATGCTTTGAATAACAGGAAACAGTTCTTAGCTGAAGAAGAATCTGGAAGCATCACATGGTGGGAGAGGCATAGCCAGTGGTTTAGGGAATAATCTTTAAGCAAGACAGGAGATCAAAGTATTGTGTGGTACTACAAACTTACTGTGCATGTCTGTGTTGTGGATATGTGTATTTAGATTGCTCAAACTTGAACAATTCTGTGATACTTTTTACAGAATATCTTACAGCAGACCCTATAAAACAACCACCAGAAAAAGTGCTAGAACATTCAAGCCATAGCTCAGTTCCTTTTCCTTGTCTCATGATCTGTATTTTATATGACAATTACACAGTTAGTTTTATTTATCCTTCAGGATAAAGGCTGTAAAATCTTATATCTTATACTGTGGGAATTATTCGATGTCTATGTTGTTTTTCAAGGCTGTAATAAAGAGAAATTGCCTGAAGCCAGGAAGGATTTAATAAAGGTGTACATTGTAACTGCCAGTCAAATAAACTTAGGGTCCAGTTTCTCCAACACTTGAAGCTCTCAGTGCTGAGGGAGAAGCTGTCTTGCTATGCATTCATATGTAATCATGTATTTCTTCTTTATGCTGTCCTTTCTTTGTGCTGGTTAAAGTTGCTGCAGATGGCAGATGTCTTAGTAGCTTTATAACTTCTTAGGCAAACTGTCAGCATTCCTTGTCTTTTCTGTTAGTCTTTTCCCTTGGCCCATGGGAGATACTTAATTGTTTTTAGAGAGATCTGTTTGAAATCTAGAACTACTTTTCAGACTATATTAAATGTTACAGAAACTGCTTCTGTGGCTGAACAAATTTGTACTTAATACATAGGTCATCTTAGCTCCAGGGTATCTTGTCATCACTGACTTGCAATCTTCAGTATCAACTGCAAAGCCTTTTGATGGTTCATCTCTAAGTTCAGGACAGCTAACAATAAGGGCTGCTGTCCACTGAAGGAATATGAGCCTGATGTATGTTGCCTATGTGTTTTTACAGAGAAAGAAAATCATAAGGAGTAAATGATAGGTTTATTCATATATGCGATTGCTCACATCTCAGTTTAAACCTCAGACTTATGTTCGGGATCAAGCTACATAGCCAGAGTGGCTTTTACAAAAATTTAGTTGTTTTAAGATGTCCACTAATTCTGGTACCCATTCTCCTGTGAGGACTGCACCCATTTGTGCAGCTCTGCCTAGCTATGTCAGCTGCAGAGCTGATGGCCCAGTCTCCAAAGCAATTGAGATCCCCCTGTATTGGATCTGCTGGGGTCTGGCTTAGAAGTCTCATCAAAAGGCATCTTATTTCTGTTCTTTTCAACTCAGTGTTACTTTTAGCCACAGCTAGCCTCAGGCTTTAGCTCCTCTTCCTTACTTTGCCTTCTAGTTCTGATTTTTGTGGGCATTATGCCATGTTTTTCCTTAACAGCCTATCTTGGCCATCCAGCCTGGCATTTGACTTCTTTGGTTTAAGGATTTGGATTCTAGACTTCAACTGACCATGGAACATGGTCTTGCTTTGCTCCTTGAATCTGTTCCTCAGCTACTCTGTCTTTCTGCCCTTGGTCACAGTGACTTACTGCACCTGATTCTTGTTCACATCCCAAAAATCCATTAGTATCCTGAAACTCATGGTCGGGAGAGAGTAACTGTCCTTTGTGGCTTCCTTTGATTTCAGCTTTTTTTCCCATGTACTGTCACTGACCAGTGTGACAGATCACACTGTGATTTGAACACTGCAGCTAGAGGCCATATTATTGTGTTTGCCTCTTGGCTGCTCTTGGACCTTGCCTTTTCAGACTGCCTTGTTTGATCAGCCATGGAACCTTTTGCCCAGTATCAGGGCAGTTCTGGGTGTTGGGTGTTTTCTGTCTCAAAGAGGAGGTGAGGACAATGACATCTTTAATACTTTAAAAAGTTAGATAGCTACATCTTCACATTTTGGTTTAGGGTAGTGACTGTAGTCTTACTTATTCATATTTTTTGTTTCAAAGAGAGGATTGGTTTATGTCTGTTAGCTTCAGGTTGGCTGAGTCCACATAGATATCAGAATATTTCACTAGATGTACCTTTATTTTGGACAGTGAGTCAGAACTATGACTTATACAAAAGATTTAGACAGCAAAAGACAATCTTACCAGTGTTTTGAGAGAGGTTTTAATCCATCAGAGCCAGAGCAGGCCTTCTAGGCATGTATATATTCTATATATTCTAGGCAAAAGACTGAGGAAAGAACTGACAGACTAGCAGCCATTTTTTATCAAATTACACTTTGCTCCCACTGACTTTGTCACTAATTTATTGTGCCTGGAGTATTCCTTTCACAGAACATATTCCAAATCATGCAAGTTTTGACTGTAAAACTGAATACAACTTGCTGTCTCAGTTCTGTGTCATGCATGAGGATGCTTTTCCACTAGGATGATGGGAGTGATCAAGGCATTTCTGCACGATTTCACCTTAATGTTATTTTCATTGTGGTGGAGGTTTCCATTCACATCCTGTGTCAAAAGGCTTTAAGTTTAGAGATTATGTAGCAATATGTATGATATAGCAATATACAAAATATACATTGCTATACCTAGGCCACTGGAACATGGCTGTATACCCAGGAGAAATGTACGGCCACAGCCACTTAGATATAGAGACTGTGAAAATGTTTGTAGTATCTTTCATTGTTTGACTGCATGACTGTTCCAGGCACACTCCACTAAAGCTCAGGCAGTGTTAGTGGCACTGCTGAGACCAGTCTTCATCTGCAATACCTCTTTGCTTGCTGACTGTATCCTTCCTGATATGTGAGCACTCTTGGAGTTCGGCCATTCACCATAATCCTGCCATTGCTCTTTAGATAGAACATTCCCACGACCACATCCAGTTGAATGTCTGGAAGACACTGCTTAGTTAAGCAGAACCTGAATGGATACAGGGAAAATCTATGAAAGATACAATTTTATTTACAAGAAACTCAATTTCTTCAAAACGTGTTGCTGAATGTTCTAATACTATTCCTTCTCAGGAGCCCTTGTGATGTTGGACAGGTGAGGAGGAGCTGAACTGACTGGATGCACTTTGACTGATATGCTCAGGCACTAATGATCAAGTGGGCTGTAAGACCATATACACACATCTGGAAGCATGCTACTCCTAGTTAAATTAAATATTAGCTAATATTGAGTGACAGGTTGTATGCAAAAAAAAAAAACCAACTTGGAAAGCTTCTCCAGGAAGTGTTTTGGGGATAATGCATTTTGGTTTCCTGTTTGCAGGAGCACCAGAACTTTTACTCCAGTGACATGTCCTTAGGCTACCTAGTACTTTCTGTGAAGTATGAACAGATCGAGAAACAGGAAAATCTCCGTCTGTTGCTGAGGTAACAGTGCCTGTTATTGAAGTGTATGCTTCTGTGCTGTCTCTCTTGTCTTACCTTGCACTCCCTCTGCACAGATGTGAGTGTGGATTTCGTGGCTTTCTTCTGGAGAGAAAAGAAACTGCAAAGAAACCTTTGAGCTTTTTTTTTTCTTGCCTTCTGCTCTTGAGTTGCTCTCAGCAGTTTCCTTAAAGAAGATGGTGTGGTGCTTACAGGTGCATTTTTGTAGTACCTGTGTGGAAAATACCTGTTCTTCCCTCAAACAGAAAGTCTTTCTCTTTATTCTGTCTACTTAGACACGTGTGCATAATCTCTAGGAGAATATGGATTCCCTAATGGAGGACAGCCTAGCCCAGGCTTTGTACTTGAGACTAAGGCTCCCTTGAAGGTGATCTAGAACATTCCCTAGATTCCCAGGGCAGTCTGTGAAGCCATAACCCTTAGAGAGGGTCATGAAGAGAGACATTACCTAGAGAGAGCTGCTGCATGAGCTACAAGAAGAACAGAGAAGGATCTTGTATAGGTGAGAGGCCACTGCAGAGAAGCTTTTTACCACACTTGGGGCTGGGTGCACTCCTTGTAGGCAATGCTACTGGAGCCAGGTGATGTACAGTTGCCACTGACAAGGATTTGTCCAGGACTGAGGGAAAAAATGATTGCATAGGAATTAGCTACAAGAAAATCAGTGGTGGATTTCCTCCAGTGTTTGCAGAGAATGCTTCAGACTGCCAGCAATAATCTGGGAATAAAGAGAGAGCCTGTTTGTGAGCTGTGCCTGGGAATGTTTATCTTCCTATGTGGAATAGACCAGGGAAGAACAAAAGGGTAGTTATTCTTCTATTAAGATATTTTATTGTATGCAGTACTTTTTGCTCAATAGCTTGTTTATAATGGTTTGAAGAGGCTTTTGTCAGCCCAATATTTCTTCTTCCTTAGAAAGATATCTCTCCTTAAATACACATACAAAGAGGAAGGCAGCTTTCCTCTGTCAGCTTTCTGGAACAATGCTACACCAGTTTCTACCTCCTTTACTTTCCATAGATCTGCTTTCCTAGGCTGTTTCTAACAGACCTTTTAACATTGTTTCAAGCCCTCACTGATCATGGGAATCCCTTATTCTGTGTTCATGCACTGTATTTTGACATTTAGATTTCTGTGAAAGAAAATGGTGTGGGGAGGAAGCAAAATACTTCTTCAAGGCAGACAAGAGTGCAAAGGAGCAGAGACAGCGAGGGCTCCTGTTTTGTCTTCCTTTGCTCACCACAACAAGTGACAGGCAGTGAGAAGTGAAAATAGCTTGATTTTCCAGTGATTCTGTGCACCGTGGTTAAAATTAACTCTGTAGAATTAACTGCTTTAACAATACTCTGAAGGAAGGGCTACTCTTTCTTTAAAGATCCAGTGTTGCTTGCATCTCCCTTCAGCCATCAGTCTCTAATGATTTTTTTCCTTCTATGTCAGGACTCGTACTGGCACCAAACATGATCTAATTCCCATTTCCTGTCTGAATGAGTTTCCCAATGCTGTTCAGATGGCAAAGGTGAGATTCATGCTTGCCTATTTATCTTAAGGCCTCATTTTTCAAGTTATTTTCATCTCTGTCCTTCCATTTCCCTCTTTTTCTACTATTTACCAGTAGAACTGTTATATAGTTCCCTTTTACTCTTCCATTTGCCTTCTTTTCTTTCTCTTCTAATTTTACCTCAGAATTTTTGCCTGAAGGGGCTCCTGTCAGATAATTGTATACAGTGCCTACACTGTCATGCCTGCAACAAGCCAGGGCACATGATAATCATGCTTCTGTTTCCCTGTCTCTCTCACTCAACAGCTGCTGTGTGAGGATGTGAATGTTGAACGCTTCTTTCCTGTCCTGTATCCCAAGGTACAGTGTTATGATATGTCTGTATATCACTTTTCCATCAAGGTCTGGCTAATGACATCCAATTGACAATTTCTGTTTTCATTACCTCAGGCCTCGCAGCTTATTGTTGCATTTGATGAACATGTCATAAGCAATAACTTCAAATTTGGGGTCATCTACCAAAAACCTGGACAGGTAAGACTCATCAGATCCCATGGTAGTTGGGGCAAAATGAAAAGAGTCAGTTTTCTTAGTTTAAAGGATGTAATAGCAAGGTCTGCACTGTCCAGAAGCAATGGCATGGAGGCAGCAGTGTTTGTGCAGTGCCATGGTTGCCTTGGCATGCCTCTTCCACCCGCAGTGTCTCTGGCAGTATAAGCTTTGTGGGTCTCTGAACCCTAACCCTAACCCTCATGGCAGCTTGGGGCTGAGGCACAGGACCCCAGCCCCATGGGGGGCTCAGATCAGAAATGTATTCAAGCAGAGATGTTTGTTGGTTGAACTGTCTATAGAAATTACTGCCTGTTCTTTGTACTCATTGTGCTTCTTACTAATTCTGCTTTCCTTCTGTAGACAACTGAAGAAGAAGTCTTCAGTAACACAGTAGAGAGTCAGGGTTTCCTGGAGTTCCTGGATTTCCTTGGTGACAAGATTCAGCTGCAGGATTTCCGTGGGTGAGTACCTAGTGCAGCTGGAAAGCCAGATTAAGTTAGGGAACATCATGTGTTCAGAGGCTGTGACTCTGTTACAGCCCAGCTTCCAGAGAAGTGCTGTGTCTTCTGAATCCCAGTGCAGGTGAAGAAGCCCTGGATGCTTTTGTCAGCCGTCATGTCTGGGAACTAGTTGCTGCTTAGGTCTCTGCTGGTATTTTGATTTAAAGGTCTCCTGGTATCTCAATCTGACCCGCAGCATCAGCAAAGAATAATTTTACTTGGCAGTGCAAATACAAGTTTGTTTCATAGTGGTATGGGGCAGTATTGTTTCAGGCTCTTTCTGTAAGGCATCCCATCCCTTCTGTAGTTCTAACATACAGAGTGTGTTTCTCAGAAGAATGCTGAAGAAGGTAGCTACTTTGAGGATCCCTGGTTTAACTTCATAGCTTTTAACAAGCTGGTATGTTCACCAGCACAAATATGGTGCAGCTTCAGTCATTGCATTGGTTTGGGGGAGACTTGGTGCCTCACTATCACTGATTTCCTAAAAATTGCCTTTGATAGTCCTGATGTAGTACTGTTGCTGATACTGTCTTATCTTCTCTCTGCTCTCTCATTCCTGTACTGCCTGGCCTATGCATGGTATGGATTTGCTCAGGTTCCGGGGAGGCTTGGATGTTACCAGAGGTCAAACAGGCACCGAGTCAGTCTATACAAATTTCCGGGGAAAGGAGATCATGTTTCACGTGTCCACGAAGCTGCCCTTCACAGAGGGAGATTCCCAGCAGGTATCAGAAGGAGGAGTAAGGATTACAACAGCGTGGCTGGGAGAGGAGGGGTATTTGAAGAAGGACTGCATAGAGGGAACAGTGATTGACTGTATAATGTTGGGAATTATGGCTGGAGTAATGGCAAAAGTAGTGATGAGGGGTTTGGTGAAAAGATGGGTTTGAGATGTTAGGCAGACTGGTGTTTGCAGTCCCATCATACTGTTCTGCTCTTTTTCACCTGCCTTCTCTCTTCATTATTTCTTTCCTCTCCAGCTTCAGCGGAAGCGTCATATTGGGAATGATATTGTAGCCATCATTTTCCAGGATGAAAGCACACCTTTTGTCCCTGATATGATTGCTTCTAATTTCCTACATGCTTATGTGGTAGTTCAGCTCACTCATAGCACCACTGGGGACACTCTCTACAAGGTAACCAGGATCAATAGATTAACCTGTACTGATTTTGATCCTTGAAGTGGAAATGGGTTCTTAGGCCTTTGGGAGAGGTGCAGATTCAGCCAGATGTCATCCTGATTTCTTGAGTATCTACACCTGAAAGCTAAGTTGTACGCTTTTCTAAGTAGCTGATTAATTTCTGAAGCTTAAAGCTTTGGAATTGAAGCAGAAAGAATTCAGGTAAAAAATTTTGTTTACATTGCAGAGCCTGAGCCACAATTGATCGCGCTTTGGGGGTTGTCTCACTTACATTGTGTAAGTCAGGTAAAATTCATGTCTGCATTGCCCATGCTGCACAGCACAGTGCTTGCAGCTTGCACTGCCTGAGGCTGCAGGTCAGATACAGCTGGTTGGCCTAGCTATGGAATCCAAGCCAGCTACACCTGCTTTTGGGGATTCCAGAGCTGATGCCCATCTGGCAGGGATGTGTTACCTGTTAGGGCCTTCCAGCTGAAAGAAGCCCTGCTAGAGCCCAGACTAATTATGTGCAGCCTTTGGACACTGCTTGTTCTCTCTCTAACATGACTCTGTATGGATATCTGTATAACTTTATGTTCAACTTTCAGTGATGCTGAGAGAGCAGAAAATACAAAGAAACTTGGATTTGTGATGGATTTTCAGTTGTAGAAACATTTTAATCCAAGTGCCATGTGTTGTATTATGTAGGGATTTTGATATCATGATGATGAGTCCTTATGCCTTGGAGGTCTGCAGGAACACCAAGAATATCAAAATTAGGACAGTATCCCCATCTCCTCTTCCAACAAGGGGGTGTTGGAGCAACCACCTTCCATTGTTCTCTATGCTTTGGGCAGCTGGTTTGTAGTGGAAGCCTTGTGTTGACCAGGCCATGGGGTTCTGGTTCTCCTCTTGCTCTCTGTTTTGTAGGGCACAAAAATTCACTGGACTTTTTAATGGCAAGGAAAGAGCTTGGAAAACTTGCTATTTGTTGTGTGTCTTCCTGCTATTGTATTCATCTTTGCTTGTCTGCAGTACCTTTTTTTTTTTTTTTTTGGTTAGTGTAATAGGACTGCTTCATTCCATGAAGAAGAAATTATCCCAATAATCACTCTAGAGCCAATGCAGAGTTTTCTGTAAAGGCTTTTCTAAAGGGGCTTTAACTGATGCTGTCTTGAGAGCATTGTAGTACACAATTTAAAAGATTTTGCCATTTAAAAGATTTCTTTGCCATCCCTTGTTCCATTTACTTAAGCTTTAGTACCTCCTGTTAAATTGGAGTACTAATGGAATTGTTTCACAGAATCAATTTTTGCAATCAGAAAACTAAAAATGCAAAGCAGGATTTTAACTGGTAGATATCTATTAGGAGACAGATGGAGGCTTTGTAATTAGGAGAGGTGACCTAAAATGTGAGAAATCTGAATTAAATCAAGAGCCCATTTCCTTCTTCCTCTAATTAAACTCACACGTCTCAATGACTCTGTGACATTTATCTGTTGTTTTGAGGCAGTTGTGGTTGTTATGACATTGTTCGCTCTTGTATGAAAGAACAGATAATGGTCTTGTTTCATCTCAAACATGACAAAAAAAAATCCCTGTGAAATATTGTGAAGTACTGTATGTATTTGGTAAGATAGCTACATATAATTATGGGTTAGTGCTGTGAAGAAACAAGTGACCATGTGAAAACTGGACTGCATTACAGTTACTTCTTTAGACATTGGTATGTCAGGTCAGAGCATGCTAAAAACAAAACAAATGAAACCTGTCTCTTACTGGGAAAATGCATTTGCGTGTTTACCACCTGTGACTCCCAGAGGCAGTGGCACTGAGATACTCTCCTCAGTGTTCAGTGTGTTTCCACTAAAGATTCTCTGTAAAAAAAAATAGGTCAGTACAACCACACTGACAAAGGTCTATAGTGGAGATTTATCTTGCGGGCTGAATAGGAGCATTTTTTTGTTCCTAAATATACTGGTTATACTAGTTATTTTTTAAATTTTTTTTTAAAGGAGTCAGTTCAGCTGTTTTTATTGCTTTTACTGTGTGCACATCTAGCTGGCTGAGTTTCTGAGAGATGAATGAGCACATCCATCCACTGAGTTCAGGAACAGAGGGATGCACAGGGAACTATATTACATCTTTTTTTATATGTAAATTACTTAGGAGGAATCAGATCTATCATAGTAGTTTGATGGTCTCACTTGTGTTCTGATAGTAATCTTTTTCCCCTTATATTATTTCAGGTTTCAGTCACAGCTCGAGATGATGTCCCCTTCTTTGGACCCCCGCTGCCAAATCCAGCCATATTTAAAAAGGTTTGTTTCTCTGGTCCAGTGTTAGTTGGCGGGGAACACACACTTGTGTTCTGAGTTGGTATTGTCAGTCTGGCTAGAGCACTTTGGAGGTCCAAAGAGTAGTAAGCAGAGCTTTTATAATGTGATATTTTTACTAGTGTTTTCATCTCCAGTTTAGCCTAGTCTTCATCGTGTCTTGTAGAGTGCAGAGTTTCGTGAATTCCTTCTGGTCAAGCTCATCAACGCTGAGTACAGCTGCTATCGAGCTGAGAAATTTGCTAAATTAGAGGTGGGTCTGTTACCTGGCTGCTTCAATTAATAATAATAATTATATATATATATATATATATATATATATATATATATATATATATATTTATATTATTATCAGATAAAGAAAATAAAGTAAAATTTCTGACTTCTAGTTTTGTGTTGCTTAATAAAGGAAGATGAAATGTGATTTTATACTCAGATATGGGATATTTCCTTCATATTTCTTAGCAGGTGTGATAGAATATGAACAGGAACATTTTAATGTAAAGATCTAATCCTTAAGTAAGGATGGGAATATGATGCATATATTTTGCTGAAGGAAATTCTGCATTAGCTTAAATTCAGTATTATGCTACAGGATGCATACTGATATCACTGATTTTTGGTTTAAGGTACCAAAATTCTGTTCCAGAGTCTGCTGTTGCCTGATGTAAAAAAAACCATGTCTCTGTTTCATCAGCTGTTAAGAAGTGTCCTTTCTGACTTGCTTTAGACAGAGTTTGAAAGGGCTAGGTGTTACTGCAATATATTCTGTAACTATGCAGTTAAAACCACTTCATACTGTTTAAAGTGATTTTCATGGAGTTTTGTTGTCATTGTTGGTCTTTTGGGGTTTTTTGTTTGTTTGTTGGGGTTTTTTTTAAGAAGAATGTGAGACATTGAAAAAACAGGAAAAAAAAATCTCTCCACTCCCAATAAAAGCTGATTCCCAATGTTGATGCAGGAAAGAACACGGAGTGCCCTCTTGGAGAGCCTTTTTGAGGAGCTGCAGCTTCGCAGCCGCAGCATGATGGGATTACCTGTAGGGGAGGATGACAAGATAGAGAATGGCAGTGGGGGCTTCCTGGAGAACTTCAAGGTGAGCCTTTCTACAAACCTAGAGTGTGGTCTAGAATTCCATACTGGCCCTTAGAAGCCAAACTCTTTATGCTTCGTGCTGGTGTCAAGTGTCAGATGTGATTTTATTCCATGACTTACAGAGGAAGGAGTCAGTGTTTGCAAGAGGAATTGTAATAACGATTACAAGGAGCAAGGGGCTTTCAGTTCCTACAGCAGATCTCTTTCAATTAATTTTCCTTATAACTGAAATAATTGCAGGAGTCACTGCAAACGTTTCTAACTTATCTCAGAGAGTACCATCTAGAAAAACTGTGGTGCTTTCCTTACCCTCTAAAAGCCAGAGTTAATTTACCTTTTTCAGTGTAGATGGCGTATTAGGGTGTTTTTGTTCTTGATTTTTTAAAAATAAACCAGGTGACAGAACTTTCTTTTAGAAGTGATAAAGATAATTGAGATATGAGAAAGCAAAGTTTTTGTATGAATGGGTAAACTGCATTTTGAACTGGTTATACAGAGAAAATCTTTATTGCTTTCCTATTGTATCTACTTGCCCTTTCCCACTTAATGTGGGAAGTGCCTTGCCACTTCTTTTATATAATAAGTTATCTCTATGGAAAGAGAGATGTGTTATAAATAGCATTTCTTCAGATGGCTTCATGGCTTTATATGGTGGGTCAATTAGAGTTACTAAGGTCTGTAAAACTAACCTGTTCACAAATAGGTTTGGTAGCTGCGTGCGTAGCTTTGGTCAGGTCCTGGATGCTTTGGTGAGGATTTTTTTTTTACGTACAAACTGTCTTTGCTGCCAGCCATGAATTTTAACCCATCCATGTCTTACACTAATTCTCCCCAAATGTCCTTTTATGACTTATGGCAGATGCTGGGATTTGCACATCATGTACACAGATGACATTTGTAAAAGGCTGGAAAAGGCTGAGTTAAGTCAGAAAATGGCTTTTTTAAATGCTGCAGATTTTAATATGGCTGCTTTCCCATTGAAACCAGAACTCAAGTTCATATGAGACTGAACCTTACAGCCTTGAACAGGAGTTTGATTTTGTGTTTTATAGCCTGTACTGGATAGGACTGCTCCAGGTGATGCTGTTTAATTCAGTGTGCTGGGATACTGGTAGGAAACCTCTATTGATTGCAATAGGAGAAGGGAAGTGAAACCCGAGAATATACTTGAGGAAGAGCTGTTCCCAGAGCTCCATGAATCAGCTAGGACCAATCTAAGGTGCTGCCTTCTAGGAGTTAGGATCTGTGTGGTTCTGGTGTCAGTCTGTCACAACTTCCCACTCAATCTGTGGTGCTTCTCACACTACCCTGCCGTGTGCATGTCTATATGTGTATATCTGTGTTTGTCTGTTTCCCTGCCTCCCTCCTGTTCAGCGGGTGATCAGAGGCCGCAGCCAGAGCCTGGATACCATGGGGATATCCATGAGAAAGCAGCAGCCAGCCACCCTGCCCAGCCGCCCAGCTACAGCTGGCCTTGCCCTCAGCCAGAGTGTCGCCGAGGGCCCTAAGGCCATTGCTGCGGTAAGGTATTCGGGTGGGCTGTAAGAAGAGAACCCGGCATACCTTTGGAACCACTCATGCATTTCCTTTCCCTATTAGTTTGTCCTCTTGTCCCACTGTGAATCTTTTTGTTGTATCATCCCATTTCACAAGTGGTGACAGCATGTGTTGCAGTCTGTTTTGTCTGTGCCCATCTCTAGCCCCAGTTCATGTGTAAACTAGAGCTGAGATTGATGCAGACTGGGAGAAGAAAGCCAAACATGATTCTACATCAGACATCTATCTCTGATATCCTGGATTAGATCCTGTACGGTGCCATGTGTTAAACAATGCATGCACTGTGGTTTGGCTGGAATGGTTCTGTATTGTCATATGGCAAGACCTGAGAACATAAGGACACTAGAACTGTTTCATTTTCTTTGATTTCACCAATCAGACTATTTTCTGTAATATAAACAGGTGCACAAGATATTCAAGGTGCTGTTTTGCTGTAAATAGAATTTGCGTGTTGGGAACAAACAGCAGAATTAATAAAGTTTGGGGTGAGAAAAAGAATGAATATTTCTAGTCACTATCAAAGCTTTTCTTATTTGATAGGGATACTAAATATATGTGACCAATGAATTAAAAATCTATCACAAACCTTTCCAGAAAAGGATCCATGTTTCTGATACTGAAAATATGGTTACTTTGGCCAAAGTGCATCCAACTGGTTGTGGTTTCTGCACTAGTGATGTCAATACAGGCAAACTACAAAAAAAACCATATCTGAGTAAGCCAAGAAGGTGCCCATCAGTGTGAAGATTTCTTGGTGACAGTTTACTTGGTTGTATGCATTCTTTATGTCAATACAACGAAGTCACAGTGTACTAATGACTTGGGTTTGCTGCCTCTTTTTCTCCTTTAACTTCTGGTTTTCTTTGTCTTTCTGGTTCTGCCTCTCCTCTCACCATATGGGGATACCTCCCTTCCCAAGCCTGTTTCTCTGTATACTGGCTGTGTTCTGCCTTTGTTTCTTTATAACTCTGTCCCTTTCTCACACCACCTTTGTAAGCCCTGGCTGCTCTTGCTTGCCGACAGAAAGTACTCCTTGCACAGGTGGAGCTGAGCTCTTGTATTGCAGTAAAGGAGAGGATCTGGACCCACGTTGCAAACTCTTCTCCTATGCTTTCAGCTCTCCACAGCTTTTCCTGTCTTGTTCCTCTCCTTTCTGTCATGCTTTCCTTTTTTCTAGTCTTTTGCCTTGCCTGGTAGGAGCCCATCACGTACTCGAGCCAGCCGCTTCCACGGGAGACGGAGTAGTGCCATTGGCATTGAAAACATACAGGAGGAAAAGAGGTATGAGCTGTGGGGAGACGAGACAAAGAGGGTAAAAAAACCAAGAGGAGATGAGAAAAGGAACATAGAAAGGAACATATAGGCAGAGGGGGAACCATCAGGAATGAGGACTAAAATGGAAATTGTTGGAATAGGAAGAAAAGAGAGTGATTATCAACTGATGGAGAAATGAACAAGTAACAGGAATAGACAAAATTAAAAGAGGGTGTTTGGAATTGGAGAGAATCAGTATTTGAGTAAGAATGGAGGAAATGGGTCGACGAACATTTTAAGATCACTCTTAAATATTGTGCAGTATAATCCAGGACTCTTGAGTATCCTGCTCTTCACTGACCACTTTTAGAAGCGAGTCAGATAAAAAGCTGGTATTTGGGAAGGGGATGCTTGACTGTGTGTTTGTTTTCATGTTAAAATATTCAAATAAGCAAAACTTCTGGTAACTTACAGGATTTATTACAAAAAGCTTTAAGTCCAAATGACTAGTGTTTAAGTTAGATCATCTGAGAAATAATTATAATTAATGGATAATATTCTGCTTCAAGGAGTAATTTGGCATATTTGACAGAATTATAACCATTCAAAAGTTGTCTACTGGCCACGAGAGATTATTTGGCTAAATTATAAATTTCTCTCAGCTCTAGCTGAGACATCTTTTTGAGATTATAGAGTCTCAAAAGTCATATGAATGCTCTGCATCTAATATGCAGTTTTCCCAGTTGCAAGAATTCCAGGAAACAGCTTAAAGACTGGGTGCAAAAAGGGGAAAGTAATCTCTAAAGTGGAAACTAGTTATTTTAGGAGGAAATTACTGCATTTTCCCTTCTTTCTTAATGAGGTGCCTATGACCTAATCTGAATAAAAATAGAACTTTTGAGAAAAATTAAATCTTCGGAGACAACTGCCCTGTAGTGTTCTAAGCCATCACAGTAGCCACAGCTTCTCAGTACTTTAAATACTTTTGTACCTTAGGCAGCTGTGTCCTTCAGTCCATTGCTTTGTGTACAACAACTGTTTCTATCCCCTGGAAGGATCTGTAAAACTTTCTACTACAGGAAAAACCCCTGGATTTATTTTCTTTATTTTTTTCCCTGCTCTTTGCTTGGAGTGATCTGATTAACTAATTGGCTTGTTTAGCTTTCCTTTTGCCTGCTTGTAAACTTAGATGTGAGAAGCAGGGAGCCTTAGTTTTTATTTTCTGAAACACTATTTGGGTCATTCTTGAAGGTGCAGTTTCACTAGCAACTGCCCTAACAGTTCACTGTTATTGAAAACAGATGTGGTACTTCCCCTCTGTCCCTTTCATCTACCCAGTCCTGACCATTCCTTGTGATGATTGCTCAGATCCCCAGTGGGCCTTCCATGGAACTACTTCAGCCCATTAATCAAATAGAAAAAGTATCAACTTTCTTTCACTGGATTGTCTGCCAGGTTCTGCCATGAACTGGCTTGTGGAGAAGTCTGATGGGTACCAGGACTCGTGGAAAGTGCACTCAGCAAGAATGAAGGAGGCTGGAGCATGCTCTCTTTCTGGGAACAGTGAGCTCAAAGTGTCACGTGTGACTTCACCCTGAAGCTGTAATTTAATGATGTGCAGGCTTTGCTGACAGAGCTGACCCGGTCCATCCCCCTTGTTAGTTTGTTGTAGGAGTTTCAGGGTTGTTTCAATTTTAAAGTTACTTTTTGCCAGGGTAATTTCCAGTCTCACCAACAATTGTATTAGCATAAGTGAGGGTATCAGAAACTGTGATGTGAGGGGCACAGGTAGGGTCAGCCGACCAAGATAGCAGAGGAAGAACTTTGTGACAAACTCCATCATTAAAGCCCTAAGAAATCCCTCAAAATCCCTTCATTTTCCTTTCTTTAATTAAATGTACCTCTCATTTCAGTTACTCACACAGACAGCTTTCTTCAGTGGTATCTTGACAAGTCCTAGTAGCAGTAGCTCTTTTGTAACCATTATATTTACACTCTATTAAATTCTGTAGCTTCTTAAGACCACTGGAATGGGGAGGATAGAGGAAAAAGTTAAAAAATAAAGGTGAATACTGAAATTAATTCAGGCCTTTATATCAATTCAAAAGGAGCTTAAAGTTGGTCATTTCCAGATGTCACATGTCTTATCTAAGGAATCTGCCCTTTTCAGCACAACAGTGTTTGCTTCCCTTTTTCATGTATACAGGAGATACAGCTTTCTATTGTGTCTTGTAAGGGAGTGTTAGAGTAGATGGTAGTTAACTCTGGCCCTGGGGTATAGCTGGTTTCTCTTTCCTCCCAGCAGAGACACCACAGAGAGAATACAAAGGGTATTGGACAGTCCAGGAACTTTCTTTGACCTGAAGTCTGATGGATCATCTAGTCCCAGCTCTCCAGAGTTCCCCAGCAGGAAGAGCAAGTGAGTTGAAAACAAATTTTCGTATTTGAAAGATGCTCACTGTCTCTGGTATTGGCTTAAGTGTGGTGCATGTCTTGCTCTGTTGGAGGCTTTACTGAAATTGGCCACATCAGGCATTGATGCATCTCAAAAGTTGGATGTCTGGCTGTGGCACAGTAATTCAGAGCCTGTCAGGAGCTTGGCTTTCTTAAACAGACCGTGATGAAAGATTGGACCACTTGACTTTGGTTATATCTTTACTGTAATGTGAGCTTGCATCCAACAGGATACACAAAATCCTAGCTGTCCAGTTATCCATGTTTACTCATGTGTATGTTTCCTCTATAGTTTGCTCTGGAGTGATTTTGGAGCTTCATGGAGAAGCTTGGACAAGGGTATGTTGGGATGTTGGGTTGTACTCAAGTTCTGCCCCTTTAAGCAGGATTCATGCCGCTGCTCCCAACCAGCGTGAACTAACCTGTCTCCAGTCTCCCCAAAGTGTTACAGCAGGATTCCAGCACGGTCCCGTGTGTTGCACCTATGTTTCATTGCTAAAGCACGCCATACCACACCCAGTGGTATGTGCAAAACACTTCATGCAGTAGTCTGCAAGTTAATTCTCCAGTTTCTGGTTGTCAAAAACTGGAAAAATGCAATTTCTTGGTAGTGGAGCTTTGCTGCTGCTAAGCTGTATTATACTGGGATGTGATCCTACCTAGAACACTTCAGGGAAACCACCCATTTACATTTCCAAGACCCCAGAACAGCCTGTCTAAATCAAAGGCTGCAGCTGACTTTCTGGAACATTTTACCACACCTAATTTTTTTCAAGAGAGCTTGGGTGAGACCTGTGGCAAGAAAGGTAGCAAGTACTTTGTATTAGGGAATTTCCCTTTCTCAGGACTGTGGCGATTCTTAAAAAAGTTTCAGGAGGTGCCCTAGGACCAGGCATCTATGGTTATAGTTGCTTCAGGTGCCAAATTTGACAAGGAAGGGCCACCCTTCCAACTACACCCAATGCTCCCTAAGAATTACAAGCTGATGCCTATCTGCAGTAGTTCAGCTGCCCAGTTGTGTGCCGTAGGACTGCTCAGAATTTTGTCACAGCCAAGGTACAGTGTTGTATGTGTACTAGTTTTTAGGTTGGATGAGTGCCCAGAATTTTGGTGTGGAGGACGATGGGAGCACATCTAGGAGATACAGACCATTTAAGGTGCTAGCTCTGGCAGCTACGGACTAGAGGGAATGCAGGACATGGAACTGCTCATTAGTCAGCACCCCCCATCTTCCAGCATTACCACGTCATTCCACCTTCCCTTCCTCATGCTGCCTGGGGCCTTGTTAGTGAACGAGAAGTTCCTGACAGGCATGTGTGAGGGACTCTTGCTCTGATTAGATAGCTGATTACCTTTCGTAATCACCAAGAATTCCGCTTCCCCCACTTCCGAACCCCCGTTCTCCATCAGCTGAGGAGGTGAGCCAGCTGCAATGGCTGTTTCAAGTTGGTATCCACATGCTTTCAGAGAGCAAACATAGCATGGGATTTTACTAACAATACTTGCATGAGTGTTGTTTATGCACATTAGGCATGACCTGTATGATTTGTCAGTCTGTCTAGTTCTGTTCCCAGGATTCTTTTTCCTGTCATGGACTCAAAACCACTTAGGATCACCAGAAAAAAAAGAAGTATTTTCATATCTGTGGTGGTTTAGCCCATTCCTGGATAGTTCATTTACAAGGTGGGATGCAGCATGGAGTTTTGCACAACTAGTGATTAGTCAGAGTTGTGATCTCAGAGTTAGGGACTAGCTCATGTGCAGCCATACTTTTTGCATGACATCAGGGACAGCGAATTAAGAATGTGTAATTCCACCATGTAAAGCACACCATTTTCAGCTAGACAGTATTAGCACAATATTGCAGGAGAAGGCTGGGATTGTAAAGTCTGTCTTGGAGGCAGTTTATTGGCATTCTGCTGAAATAGCCTACCTGTTGTTCATCAGCTGTGAAACCAGGATCAAGATGTAGGCATACTTCCAATGCAAAAGAGTTCTGCCTCGTTCAAGAATAATTTATGTAGTCCCCATTAGATAACAGAATGGGTTATCCCTGGGAGTATGTCATCAGTCTACTTCTGGTTCTCTCCATAGAGTCAGAAGAAATTTCTGTTACCGCAGAAATGTCCAGCATGATGCTACTGGTCTTACATAATTATTTCAGATTCAAAACTTGGAATGATCGACCTCTTCACCTGTGTTCTACTAAAAGCAACCTGGAAATAAATGCAAAGAGTACACATAAGTAATAGATTAATTATTTTACAGTAGAGGCAAAGCAGCACGCTGCTGAGTTTAACAGACGTTTATACAGTGATCAGCCAGCAATCCATAAAACTGCATTGTTCACTTGAGCTAACGGTGTCTTCTCTCCCACATACAGGGACAATTGTCCTTAGTTTTTCTGCTTTACTGTCCAGGTAGCCTTCCAAATAATCCTTCTTCTCAAGGGACAGACTCAAAAGAATGAGCCCAGCCTATGTAACCAAGTAGTAGAACACCTGAGGATCAGACGACTCTCTGGGTTACATCTGAAAAATCAAGCACTGTACTGTGTATGTCCATATCCTAGGAAAAGTACATGGGTTTTTTGTATGTGTGTTTTCCCTCCTCAGACACATCTGAGTGGGGACATCAAGCCAGTCAGGAGTGGACCGGATGCTACTCAGTCATTGGGTACCTCACTGAAGACACTGGCAAGACTTTTGGGGTGAAATCAGAGTCCTGGCTAAGAGGAGCATGAACGTACTTAGAGGACCTCAAGGACTGTGGAGAGACCGAGTGGCACCAAGTAACGCTCCACTGGAAGTTCCTGGAGCAGGAATTCTGTGAGAGAGAGATGGACAGATAGCTCCTGTTGGAGCATTTTGGCTCTGTGCCCTTCCCATTGCCAAATAGCAGCCACTGAATCAACCTCTACTAGTGATGGAGAATGGAGGCCACCTTGAGTGCAACTCCTTCTCTTCCCTTCCTCTCCCCTCAGATGAGTGAGAACAGTTTGGCCTGCAGAATGCAAGAGCAGAAGAACACAACTCCACCTCTGTCTCTAGTGCCTTGACACAGGTGAAGAAATGCAGTGCAGAGAACAAGGATGGAGAAACCTGCTGAGGAAGGGTGCTGGGAAGGAGATACTTTGTGGAAATCTAGATCCCACTTCACTTAGATTCATGTTATTGATTTGCTCTGCTAAGGGAGAAGCATGTTGGCCTTCATTTCCTCCAAAATATATTTCCTAATCTCTTGAGGAAATATCTTTGGCCTTTATTGGCCTTGTCTTCACTGTTCTCCTTGTTGCATGCTGGCATGTAATATGCCTGGGACTTTAGGTTTCACAACTGCTTGTAGGTCAAGATTGGCCACATTTTGCAGTGTTTCTGAAGGAATAAATATATTTAGTATGTTAAAGGTGTCTTATCTTTCTTGCCTCTCTTAACTTTTTTTTTTGTTCCTTGACATTTTTAAGCTCTTTGTCTCTCTCTTACTAGCTGGGTTCTTATGCAGACAATGAGTATTTCACCCTAAATTTGGGGCTTACATGCACAGTGCACCTTGTACTATGGAAGTGTGTCAGCCTCGGGGCCTGCTATAGCTCCTGAATGACTCTAAGCAGTGGATCCCAAATTCTCAGCTGGGAATAGCTGACCTTCAGGGTCTTCTTTGATAGATCTGAAACATGCACCAGACTACCTTAATGTCTGTTCCATGTGATGGAGTGGTGGTAAAGGGATCCAATAGAGTTTGCTTTGAATGTCCCCTTTGAATGGCCTTGTTGGGAGCTAAATTTTAGTGAAACAGACCTACAGGAGTCAGTCTATTGGCAGCTGGGCGCATGGAAAATCACCAGGATGGGAATCCTGACCTAGGTGGGTTCCTGTCTGTAAGCAGGAGGAAGGCTCTGACTTGTTTGTGCAAGAGCTTGGCACTTGATCCTACATAGTTTTACACTGAGACATCCTGCAATAGTGCAGATCTTAGTAATGTGTTCCTACCTCCCCATTGCTTCCTTAAACTTTCTTAGTTAACTGTTCTGTAATACTGGTTAATGTGTGTCTGCTTTCCTGCTTCCTCCTGTTACACCTGTTCAGAAAGCAACAGTAACAATTTATAAGCTCTATGACACGAAAACTATGCTATTTATGGTCCCTTTGTTCTGCCTGGAATTTGACATAAGACAAAACACGATAGCCTGAAAGTGGCTGTGAGAATGGGTGGCCCAGACTGGATTGCACCTGTCCTTTATACTCAGTTTAACACCTCTTTGTTCTGTATTAAGGCTCTTAAAATCTCTGACCTCCACAACAGGGCATCTGTTGATTTTAATGACTGTCTAGATGTATTTAATACTTAAATGCAGGTGGTTTGAGTCACTCCACTTTATTACGCTTAGGTCTGTGACTTAAAAATTCATTCAGACTTGTCCTTTCATATACTTATCCAGAATGGAGACAGAGAATTGGTGTTTCTCCTAAGTGATGTAGCAATTAGAAATTAAGGTATGCGTGCCAGTTCACCTGAATTCTGTTCCTAGGTGGAAAAACTAGCTGTGGATGAATAATATATTCTTACTGTTTCTGACTGCTGCATAATAAAGCTATGCCTCAAGAAGTTAAGCCTGTATGTAGCAATAAGCATGATGATGTTGAATGCTTGCATTTCACAGAATGCTCAGGAGTCAGACTTCAGGATACTGTGTGATGCAGCCACTCTCACGTTCATCATCCAGTGTAAGCAGTTGTTGTAGTGGATTGAGGGAAAATGGAACATCTGAGGAAGAGGAGAATGACAGGGTGGGTGTATGATCTCTAACAAACAGAGGCTACCCTCCCTGATTTTACCAGGTGCATTATTAAAACACATCTTCTTTGCCCTCTCCAGGAGCTGACGTGCTCACTTAAGGGCCCTCCAAAACAGGATTCAGTGGTTCAGAGTATGTGGCTGGATGACAGTGACTGCACACCCAGTACTTCTAGCTCACCAGGTAAAAAAGAAAGAAAAATAGAACAAACCCTCTACTTACACTTCTAGAAACATATGAGAGGTTGAGCCAAATCTTTTATGTGCTGTACTTAATATTTTAGAAGCACAGGTAGATGATAGCCCAGGAAAATGGGGAGAGAAGCTGCCATGCAAAGTTTAATTGGGAAAGAATAAATAGTGCTGTACGTACTGCAAAAGGAGTTACAGTAGACTGCAAAGAATTAAAGTGTTCATGTTTTTTTATGTGGAGAGCTATGGTTGCATGTCTGAATGCAGTCCCCGTATAAACTAGATAGTTTGGATATGGGATTATAGGAACTGCTTCCTGAACAAAGCAGTATGCTCCTGAGAAGGTGGGTAATCAGGAAGCTAGCCTTCACTGAGAGTTTTTTGCCAAGGTTGGGCTCTTAGTCTAGTACTTGATTAAAGCTCAGACATAGTTGATTAAACTCTGCTTGAATCCATTCACAGTGCAGAGATGATTATAGTCCTTAGAAGTTCTCATCAGTCCCGTAGCAGGGACCCCTATTGTATTTCCTGCTGTGGAGCTGGATCACCTGCCCTGGTCTCAGACCTGTTTGCAGTTGCATTTCACTTTTGTTAAACTGAACTGGTTTGGATTAAAGCATTTCTTGTTGAGCATCAGCCTTAAGCCAAAATTAGAGAAAGTTTAAATCAGTTTAAGTCTTTTTCTGAGAATGAGGCTGTGTAAGATTTTGGGAAAGTATGATTGAAAAGACTAAGCTTTTGAGTTTGGGAAGTCATTAGAAGCGGTGAAAGGCAAAACATTTAACATTTGTTGCTGGAAGACTGGAATAGGAGCATGTTGAGGTGGTAAGAGATACTAGGGATTATGTGTATGGCAAGGAAGAGAGTTGGTTGGAACGAACCGTAAAATTTTTATAGGAATTGTGTGAAAAAGGATTGTTTGTAAAGATTAGAAGGGTCAGAAAGTGAAGTCAACTTACTTTGAGGATAGAGTTAGGTCTCATTCTCCACAGCTTCCGTATATGAGATATCAAGAGTGGCCATCAGACAGATCCCTGCATAAAATTTTCTGTATCTTAGCAACAGCATTGAAGATGGGATACTGTTAGATATTCTGCAGAGATCTCTGTTCTGTCAGATATTCCTCTTTTGTTGTGGATGCTGGAGGTAGGGATGTTTCCATTGGCCTCTTCTGCTCTTCACAGATAGTTTCTCTGTCTGCTGACTCTTTATTATCTTACAGTATATAAATCATTAACATGCATCCCTGAGAATAATCATTACAGAGAATGCAGTGTAAAGTTCAATGTAGTTTTTAGGTTTTACAACCCTGGGGACAGAGAGCAGTATCCTGGTGGTTTAGTTTTGCCCTTTATTGAGTTACCCAGTAAGTATTCAGCCACAGTTAATGCACTGCGTAAAATCAAACTAAACGGATTTTCTTTAATGGAGAAACCTAAGACAAGCCCACTGTGAGTCTAGATCCTATGCTGAATAAATCCAGCATTTCTGACCCATGTACACATTCTTGGCTTCTCCAATTTGCCTTTCAGATTGAGAGAGCAAAGTTACAGGAAAAAAAAAAAAAAGTCAGCAGTCTGTGGTCATTATACTCCCAGATCATGACATAGAGAACTGCCTTTGCCAAAATATTTTCTGAGTTAGCTTTAAAGTACCAACATGTCTCATGTGCCAGTGCATGTCACATGAGGCAGAGGTGACTTTCTCCCTATCCTCAAGGGCAGGATAAAAATCCAGCTATAATTCTCCTTAACACTTAGACGCTACCAGTTGTGTTAGGTATATTTTTATTTAGTTACTTGGCCTGTTAGTCACTTCCTACAAAAAGCATACATCGTTATTAAATTTTAGCACAGTGGAACTGGGATATATACAAAATAAAGAAGAACCCTGATATTGTAAATTCATGTTGTTTAAAACCACAGTTTAGCAGCATTTGGCAGTGATTCACCAGTTTTGTTTTTAAATCTCAGTTTTAAATTGCATAATGGCACTGGGAAAGGGGATAGTCTAACTTGGAAAAAATGCTGAAACAATAGTTGCATCTTATATCTTATCTGTTTCCTAGAAAATATTGGTGTGATCACATATAAGTTAAAAAAAATAAAAAGAAAGAAGTGTTTCTGGGAAAAGCATCTGAGCTTACCATCTTACTGCAGGAATCCCTCATTAGCTTTCTTCACTTTCCTGATTGAATGGTGGTTAGATATGCCATCAGAGGTATTCACCTCCCCATTCTACCCCTTAGCACATTCCACACTAAAGTCTTTAATTCAAATGCTTCCCATTTTTCTCTGATTTAAAGAAAAGATTTAATATTTTATAATACAGATTTATGTTGTGATGCAGCTATGCATAAACTCCCACAAACTGTACTGGTTGGAAATGATCATATTTAGTAATTTTAACCATAAAATGGATAGAATAGAGGATCATCTTAGAGGAAATGTAGAATGGTTTAAGAAGGCTATTATGTTAAAGACATCTTACTCATTTTTTGAGAAATGTGTATGGTGAATATAAGCTGATTACAGAAAGCAGAAGAATGCTTTTAATTTGTGACTTTTGCAAGCATTTAATCCCTGGTTTTGCCATGGTGTTGATATGTGATGAGAGGCAAATTCCTTAAACCCTGAGGTCAGATATGGGAATCTCAAGGGAGGGATCAGAGGGAGAAGGAAGAGAAACACTGTGAGACCGTAAGATTAGAGTTTGCTTCACAAATGTGTATCCTTGGGAATAAGGCATTCAGATTGTCTGGAACCAGTGGCTGATGATTGTTTTTTAAATGAAATTAAAGCAGTCACTTTCCTCACATTTCAAGCTGGAATGAGAAACTGGTGAAGATAAACCTAGTCAATTTAGTCATAGGTACACTCTTTTCACTCTTACCTGTGGATGAGCCACAGATCTGTGAAAACTTTAGAATAAAACCAGCTATGTGTGCAGCTCCTGGGATACCCTCTTGATTATTTTTGTATTGTTCTGTGCTTGGTTCCCTTCTAGGAAGCAGGTTGCTTCCTTCCAGCAGTGTTGCTGGCTCCACTGGAAAAGGAAAAGGCAGCAAAGCAGAGGCTCAGCATCATAATCCAGTAAGTGCTTTAATAAAATGTTTCCTTCTCGCTTGCACAGAGATAAGGATGGGAGAAAAGAGAGGCTTGATTTAGGAGGCGTTGCTTGCTGAGGGTTGAAAGGGCAGTAGGAAGATGCTTGCAGGGGGAGGTTAAAGCAGTGCCTTCTTCTGCAGGCCTCCATTTTGTGCTGCGTGTGATGTCAGCGCTGGAGCACTGTCTGCTGCACGCAGGGTGAGGAGCACAGGTAATTGACACAGGGGGAGGAGAGCCACAGGCCCCTGGCCATTCCTGCCGCTCCGAGACAGTGCAGCACGTGCTGTGCAGCTTCTCAGGGAACAGAGTTAGTCCTCTACCTTCGTCCCCAAGCGATCTTCCATGGCCAGTGACTCTGGCCTGTGATTTACCTAAGCGCTCCCTTTTGTGGCTGCCTCCTCCCTCTCAGGGAACAGCATTTCCCATTGAGATTCTGTTCTCTACCCTAATCTAGGCACAATTTCTTTCTCTTCTTTGTCTTTCATTGTTCAGTCCTTTGCTCAGATACAACCTACCTTTCTTTGTGCCTAACCTCTGCTTTTTATAATAGTTCCATTACCTTATAGAATGCCTTTTTGTTGCTCATTTTCTGATGTTGTGCCTATTGTTACACATGCTTATTTGATTTCAGCCTAGCATTGGTGGGACCTACTTGTCCATGCCAGTTTCACAGCTTTTCCAGACATGGGAAGTGGGACTTGATTTCCCAGTGAGGGAAAAGGGGAACACAACTTCAGGATTGCTCCCTAGAATTCATAGTCCAGTTTTGCCTGTGTCATTGAGAGTCTTTTTGCTCAATGTCCCTTTCCTTGCCCAGTATCTTCTCTGGCCTGACAGCTAAACAACTGCCTTGAAAGTAGTGGGGATGTGAGGCTCTCAGGGACTAGTTTGGTATGTTGCTGAATAGAAGAGGTATCATCTTTATGGAAGAAAATTCTTCCAGCTATTCCTAAACATTCCTAAATAGCTGATAGTTCTTATTGTTTCTGTTCAGATCCTCAGTGCTCAAGTTTTATCTGCCCTGCCACCTTGTGGCATTCAGAGCAGTCAGGTGCACAGTTCAGCTCCATGTGGTGGTGGCCACTGTTGCCACAGCAGATCAGAGAGGGGAGCTGATACCACTGAGGCTGCTTCAGTGTGTGCTACAACAGAGATCAGAACTGAGCGTGACAGTGCAGCTGCCAGCCACTGTTTACTGGAGTCATCCCCAGAGTTTTTGCCAAGAGCTCATGCTCACAGCATGGCTCTGTAACACAGGAGTTAGGTTGTCTAAATGAGGGGCAGAACTCCCTCAAAGTTCTGCTCCCAAAAAGGCAAATTTTGCTCAGAATAGCTACAGAGTCAGAATTGCAACAATCTGCAAACTCACCGATACAAATGAAAAGGCTGTGGTTTTGCATTTACTGGTGGCTATTACAGGCAATAAGCCTGTAGTACTCAGTATGTACTTAAGTATGATTTTAGCACCTAAGGTTTTGAGCATTTAATTTCCATTGATTTGAAGTAGGTCAAAGAGCATTTAAGATAAATTCGTGAAATATATTGCAGTCTGTAGAATCCATGTCTTTTGGTCCATCTGCCAAATCAACAACATTCTGCCACAAAGGCTGATTATTTTTCAGTTGCTCTGGTTCAAAGAACAAAGTTTCGTAAGACCCTGCTTTTCACTGTCATATTATTTCCAGATGTTCTTGAATATTCACCAGCTCCTTACCAGAGTACATTATTTTCACAAAAGGGCGTTTTACCCACTCCCGAGATAGCACTACTGGCTTAAAGTGATGTTTTAGTCATTCCATTTTATCACAAATGAATCTCTGAATTAGTTTGATAGCACAGATTGGAGACTAGCGAGTTTCAGAGGAGATATGGTAAAAAAAATTCCTGTAACATGGCTTCAAGGGACTCAAAGAAACCTATGGTACCCACATCCATGGTAACCTCCTTGCCATTCTAACGCCTCTTATCTCTCACAAAGCTTTCCTTCAGTTCCAGGCTGGATTTCTTCAAACACTAATGGGTGCACTGGTAAAAAGGAGGAAGGACTCCTCCAATCCTAGAGTATTTCCTGAAGAGCTGAAAGAAGTAAAAATTGTGGATGGGGGAACAAATGATACTCCCACTACACTTAGAGCTGTAAGAACATGGAGCATACACTTGTTTTTTCCTGATCTTTGTTCTAGGATTTGCTGTTCAAGTGAAAACACGTGAATGTGCTTTACCCTAAAGTTCAGAAAAAGACAAAAAAGGGAATTCCAGCTGCTGCTGTTTCATTCAGTGATGCATCAGAGAGTGTGGAATCATTGTGAAATCAAACTTAATATAAATCAAATTTCTGTGTGTCATTCCAATTCAGCTAATACAGGGCCAAGCTCAAACTGTTTCCATGTGAAATTTCTTATTTTAATTGTTTGCATACCTTTTCCTCTGCAGACTACATGCTTGGAAGTCCCTCATAGCCATATCCAAATCATCTTTGGATAGGCAGCAATTAGGGCATCCTTGAGGAAGCAAAACAGAGTCTACTTCAGTTACCAGCTGAACCTACAGCAGTGTTCACAACCATCCTCCAAAGACATTCCTGTAAAACTTGGATTAGTTAAAAACCCCTGCAAGGTTTGGGGTTGGTGTCCACGAATCCACGTGTGTGTGGGGGTTTCCTCAAGCATCAGTCACTGCAGAGCAAGGTTTATCAAATGTTGTCCAGGATGGGGACAGTTCCTTTTAAAATACTTGATTGGTTCCTTAGACTCTACTTTGGGCTTGAATTGTGTCCTTTCCAGCTGCCATGATGCAAAGTAAAAGGAAGCATTAATATCTTAGCCTGTCCTTCTTATGTCTATGTAGTACACAGGACTTAAAATAAAAGGAGAATGTGGTCAGTTCTCTTAGTTCTCTTAGGTTTTATGTGTGTGTGTGTGTGTGTGTGTGTTTATAAAGGACAAGAAGGAAGACAAAGAAACCCAGAGATCGCAGTCCAGTAACTATGCAATCCTCATGTTTTTAGGGTAAAGGAAAGAAAACCAGCCAGGGAAGGAGAATGTTCGCTCTGCAAGAAGTTAAATTTTTAATTTTAATCTTTGATCTGTTGAAAGAAGGGAAGCACATTTGTATTGGTAAACACCTCACCAGGCTGGTAATACTGGCAAACCTTGATATTTTTCAAAATTAGAGATGAGACCAAGCAGTAAAATTAATTGTTAAGGATGAGAAAGCCATCTCTCCATAAAATTGAATACATTCAGATAATCACTGAAGACTGACATATGTATCTTCCTTCCTATATATTTCCCTGGGACTTTTCACAGCTTGGGGCTTGGAACTGGTCCCAGCCATTTTTCACCTGCAAGACAAACCAGCACAAAAGAGATATGTTAAAACGTATCCATACAAGTAATTGGCTGGTCATTTTTCTGCAGCAGGATTATTGTTCCTACTCAGGTGAAGGGTAGCTACTGGTGATGGAATACAGATTTATATCTTGTTTGGTGTGCTACAGCCAGCTCCATAAATATTTCACTGTCTAGTCACAACTGAAACCGTACAGAAGAATTATTTCCTCCATTACTATTATTTCCTCCATTACAGTTGAGACATTCTGCAGGTCAGGAGTATTCCACATGAGGGAGAAATCAGTTCTTTTTAGGACTCATTTTTGGGGGGGGTGCTGGGGGGTTAAAAAAAATTAAAAAAGGGTGCAAGGCTGCAGAGTCAGAGAATCAAAAAGAAAATCTGATTAAGTCCTTGGAGTTGAGAAACCAGGCCACAACACACAACATTCCAGTCAGTATTAGTGACTGCTGTAGTGGGTGTTGGGTACTCTTCTTCCTCACTCTCATGTTCATTAAGAATGTTTTATAGAATCAGAAGCTCGTCCAGAAGACTAAAAAAACAAAAAAAAACCTCAAAAAATTCCCTTCTGCTTAAGCCTATGACTACTAATACTAATTTGCATTAATCAATACTTTCTGCTGAATGTTTTCCACAAATGCATAAGCTAATTATGTGCATAACTCTTTCTAGAGACACACTCTCAAGGGCCAGATCTTGAGATGAATAGTCAAATGCCCTCTAACTCATAAAAACAGATGATTTTAGTTGTATTAGTTATCACAACCTACTTCAATCTCATAAAGAATTTAAAGTGTGTATTCTGTTAATCAAAAAATGAAAAGAAGGATGGTCAATATATGAACAACCTAAACAGCTATGTAGGTAACACAGGTAACACAAGTTATGGGTTGGGGAGCTGTAATAATGTGCTTTTACTAAGAAGGAACAGATATAAAATGAAAATGTTAGAAAAACTAAACAAAACAAAACCCAATAAAACCCCACCAAAAAACAAAACAAAAAAAGCAGTACCAGCCATAGTCATAATCTTAGCCAAAGCCTACTGTCCAGTACCAAAAGGTTACATATGAATATTTTGAGAACTAAAGAGTTTCAGTAGTATTTTGAGAATGGCACATGATGGACCACAAAGCCTTGAAACACACCAAGACAGGGTGTGAGAGAAATAGAACTCAAGTTACTTCTGGTCTGGAAAAGGATCATTTGGTCATTTTAAATGTCTGAGACAGATTTCAGTCAGCAGTTTCATTCCAGGAGAAGGATAACCAACATTATTTAACATTTGAAAGCCCTTTATTTTGTTCCAAGAGGGTGAAAGCATGAAACCAAAGTGATGAGATGAGGTGGACTCACCTATAACACTGCCGAGCAGCTCTAAACGATCAGAGCCAAAAAACAGATGAGGTTTCCCATCATAATGTGCCACAACAGCAGGCATCCCAAATGCCTATTGACACCATGGAGATGAAACAGAGAGAGTTATAATGGGAGAATTTCTTGCAGTCATATAATCAATCTTTAGCAATAAATCTCAACAACATTTTACTTTTTCCCTTCCCTTCTTTTTGCCTTCTTCATTCTTAAAGATAGGCCTATTGAAGCCATCTGAAAGTAGGTGACTCTCCAGAGCCTGTGTGCCCCTTTTGAAGGAGCATGAAAAACAACCTGATTAATCCACAGTTCTATTTCAAGTAGCAATAAATGGCATCAGTACTGGTCCTGTCCTTGCTGTCCAGCTGGAATGAGTGGGTCAACCTTATTTTCCCAGATGACAGGGAGATAAACTACCAACAACAACGAGGTGGCTTTCACACACTGGAAAACAATTAGTGCTTTCTAATCTTCACCCTCATTGTTCCCTGCTTCCCTGTATTCTTAAGAGGGAAGGAACGCACAGCTGTGAAGCACAGTGCCATTGGAAGAATCTCACCCCATGTTTCAGTGCTTCAGCTGTTGTGTCTTTCAGTCGGTCCTTCACTGTAGGGGATGAAATCATTTCAAGTGCCTTCTGGGAGAGCTCTGCTGAGAGCCCAGCCTGGCGGGCAACCTGTGAAAAGGTGATATAATTAAGAATACTCTAAAAGTAAATATTCTAATTCCTACCCTGGTCTAATTAATTTAATCTTCAGGATTATCACCTAAGGTCTATTGACAAAAAAATTTCAAAATACTCTTGAAGCACTTCTTGCACAACTGTCTTGCTGTATTCCCAACCTATTCATCATTTAACAACTCTCAGATACATATCAGAAGAGACATTTTAAATCTTCCAATCCCCAAATCTGCACCTTTTTTTTCCCAGGAGTTCCTAAACTGAAGGAAAAAAAAAAAAAAAAAAAAAAAAAGAAAGAACCTTTGATACAATGACTCATCAGATAACTTACAAAAAAACTCAAACTGGTGTTATGAAATGTAAAATCTCACAGTACAAGCCTACCAAGACAGAAAGAGTTTGTGTGACAAATGTGGCCAGATGGGATCTGTAAGTGACACTGCATGAAAGACACTAAATCACAGAGGTTAAACAGTTGCTGGTTTTACTCTGGATTTTTTTCACCTCCCCTGAGCCTCTCCCACGCAGGAATGAGACAAAATAGCCAAATTTAAATGTCCAATGCTTAGCTGGTAACAGTGACTTACAAGTACTCTTTGAATAAAGTATTTCACAAAAGGAGAAAAAAAAAAAAAAAGAAATGCAGTATTGCACATGGAGAAGTTATCCCGCACATGCAGGTGTTAATGACTCTTTCTTTCAATTTCTTTTTTGTTTAGCACCCACATTTTCATGTGCCTTCTCCTACTAACACATCAGGGAAATGAGGAGCTCTTTTTCACTGTACTTGAAGAGGAGGTTAAACAAGTGTGCCACTGGACTAGAACAAAATGCTTGGTAGCCACAGTGTTTAGACTGCAATATTTACACAGTGATATAGTATCTGGTCCTCACCATTTCAGGGCAGAAAAAGGATACAAGTGGACTGGGGCAGAATTCAGACCACACATTGCTGATATAGCAATTTATGTGAAGCTGCTTTTGATTAAATAAAGAAGTAAAAGAATACTAAGGAATTATTATAATGTTTAAAAAGTATCATTTTTCTGACTGATGTGTAAAATAAATCCACCTGTAAAGACTCAGATGATTGGCTGGGACCTCTCAGCCACCTCTGGATGACAAATTTCTAGAAAAGTCGAGTACTTGTTGCAGGAGTGAATGAAGACAGACACAAGCAGACAAGGGGATACCTCTCTCTCTGCCTTGATGGGAATACTCATCGACTGCCAAACTGTGACTAAATTAGAGATTGTTCTGAGTATGAAGTTTGTGGTGCTGAAGTTCTGCATGTCCTTGCTTTATTTAAATAATGATGGATTCAGAGACAATGTGACAATGTTCTGTCTATATTTATGTACTGGGTCTAGCTGGAATGGAGCTACTTTGCTTCACAGCAGCTCCTGTGTTTTTGTGTTTTAGATCTGTGACCAAAACAATGCTGATAACATCCTAATTATTTTAGCTATTGATGAATGGTGTTTGCACAGTGTCCAGGCAGTCTCTGGTTCTCACTCTCCCCCCGCAGTGAATAAATTGGGGCTTCACCAGAGGCTGGGATATGACCTGAACTGACCCAAGAGACAGACCATGCCATATGCCATGCTCAGCAGTAATTGATGAGGAGGAGGTTTAGGCAGGTTAACATTTTTCTTGGGAAAACTGGCTGAGCATCAGTCTCCATGTAGGTGGTTCTTTGTTTTCTTTCACTCTGCTTCCATTTTTCTTTTGCCTATTAAGTAATTTTATCTCAACCCACAAGTTTTCTGGCTTTTATTCTTCTTTTCCTCTTCCCCTGTCCTCCTGGGCAGTGGAAGGAAGCAAGTGAGCACCTGTGTGGTGCTTGGCTGCCTACCAGGGTAAAAGTACCGCTTTAATTATATCTTTAGCTATGAAGGTAGTTAATTAATTAAATTATATCTTTAAATAAAAAATAACTTTAATTATATCCTTCAAATCTTGCTTCTTAAAAAGGCAAAGTGCAAACCTTTGCTGAAACTTTGGTTAAAAAGCTATGCTAAGATGATGCTGAAGTGCAAGGACTAGACTTGGGGGGGAACAGCAAGACTGCAAGCTTCAGATTTCCACTAGGGATGTTGGATAGGAGAGACTAGTCATGGACAACACCTCTCTTTTCTTCATATTCCAAGAACTTACAAAATAATGAAGAAAGGAGAGACCTTCAAGAGGATCTACTGGTATACCACCTTACATGCTATTACAGCTTTTACTGTAGCAAACAAAATCGAAACGGCAAAAGAAAATACATCAAGAGTGTAATTTCCAGGTATATAAAAGGGCAGTATAGCACTGAGCTTAATAGAAAATCTGACTCCATCACTCTAAGGACAGTTACCTTCCCCAGGTGTTGCATTACACCTGAACATTTCATATGGCAGCAATGCCTCAATGCATTCTGCAGAAAATATGTATACTTTCATGACTGTTAATAAAACAGCATCAACAGGTAACTCATTGTCCAGCCTGGGTATTGCCACATGAATTACCAGAAAAAAAGTGTATTCTGGTTCTGAGTGTTATGTAAAACATGACAAGGAAAAAAACCCATACAAACAGAATTGCAAGGGAATTTAAATCCATTTTTTTTTCAAAGTCATCACTAAGAATATCTGTCAGAAATGCAGAAGCACCAAGAAAAAGGAGACACTTACAGCCAATATGTTCTCTGGCTGAGTGATGTCTTCATGCTGGTAAAAGAGTAAAATAAGTAAATTAGTATTTAAGAAACAAAAGCACGGCTCTGGATTTAAAAGCAAGTTTTCTAAGAAAACAAAAATAAACCCAATACTAGTTGCTGGAGAAATTACCTCAGAAAAGGTCTTAAGTCACCTAATCTAGGAATGTATTAAAGTGTTTTCTGATATGAACCACTGATCCACTGGTCCAGCCTGCTGGACCCATCATATATATCTAAAAGAAGGCAAATTAAGCTGATTATAAGTTTGTGGCCTCTGAACCACTGTGACCTTAAGTTCCTTCTATGACTTTTCATTAAAAGACATTTTTTTCCTCTTGCTGGAATTCCACATTTGAATGATGTGGGACAGGGAAGGTGACAGAAAGGGTCAAGAAGCTGGCTGCATAAAATACTGACCTGTGACCAAAAGCGCATCCAGAACTCCCTAGATAAGGGTTCCACGTACTGTGGGTTTGTCATGTCAACGGCTGTGATAAAGCGCATGGCCGTCAGGCTGCCTGCATTCGTGGGGAGACAGAGGAACACTCAGACAAGGCACAGCATCAGGAGCAGGTGTGGTCTGCACAACTGCTACCTAGTAACAGTGTGATCTCCCCTGTAACAGTCCTGAGAAACCCACAGTGTGTACAGTAAAGCTCATGTTGATCCACAGTTATCTCCCATGCTAGTATCATTCACAGCCACATTTCTCCAGGAATTTCTTTCATGGCTATGAATGCACAGACTTCATACTGCTCACAGGTTCAGGAAAAGGCTGCACACAGGGAATTCATCTTCACCTTTACTGGTAGGGAGAACTAGAACCAGAAGTTGTAGGGATGAGAAATACCAGCTAAGACTCTTACTTGTGCCCATGATTTGCTGGAAGGCATCTGCGGACATGCGTACAGGCACCTGGTAGTACTTTGCCATCCTTTTCATATCCTTCAGCAGGTATTCCCCTCGCTTTGGTAACATTGCTGGTGGCTTGTTACCTTTTAGGAAAAAGTTCTGTTGAGATTTCCAGCTGTATTATGATGACACTGAACAAACCAACACTGGACAAATTATGCCTCATATGTACATATACCTAAGGAAGAGTATAATTTCATAGTATAATTTCATATTGGTTTACTGAAACATACTTGGCTTTTCCAAAAATAATGCTACGATTTAAACATGGTTTATTTCAGTTTTGCACAGATCAAATCTTCAGGATAGCTGAATCAGTTTTAAACTAAGGTACAAATGTCCTAGCAGGGATTTATGTTGATTCAGACAGATGACTTTTAAGCTAGACAATTCTTAATGCACGGGTAAACCAACGTAAAGACTTGTTAATTCATGATTTATGCGTTCTAAGTCTTGGTGATCTAATTAAGGCCCTAAGTACTGTCTCAGGACATACTTGTATCCTTCCTGTATATTACAAAGTGCAAGTGTTCCACAGATTAATTCTGGTTTAAAACCTAGCTCTAGGAAAATGTTCCATGTCAAGTTATTATTATTTATTTTACTGTATTTTAGAACAGATGGACTTTGGCACAGACTGTCTGTGTAGTTGCAACAGTGTGAAATTCCTTATGACTAATTTCTCAGTCTCTTTGGGGCTTCACAATCCTGTAGTTAATCTGTTACTGGTGCCACAACTTAGTGTGTAGGCTCTGGGTGTGTGCAGAGCCAGCTCTGAACTAAGTGTTCTGCTAGTGAAGAAGGTGTCTCCCTGCAGAGCTCATCTCCCTGTACTCCATACCAGTTTGTTGCATTATGCCACCAAGGAAAGCTGGACGGAAGCGCAGGTCAATATTCCAGATGTGCCGGTACCGGCAGAGAGCCTGCAACGTGAAAGAGTAGTGAGGGATTCACAGTCAGAGATGTCTGTAGAGCTGGGTGCAGCTAAGGCAGTAAATAGTACAAATAAATCCTTTCCTATTGTATTAGGGCTAGTGCTAAAGCCTTTCTTCAATGCTGCCAGAGAACTCTGATCTCTGAAAAACTGAGGGGTCTCTATTCGTGTCACGACTATCCAGGGCTAAGCAGCGGTAAGTCTGGGAAAGGTCAGGCTCATGTCATGATCAGGACACTTGCACTTTTTCAATATGAAAGCTACCCCCGAAGCAAAATGTTCAGCACTGACTCCTGCACTGCCGTTTGGCTCGGACACGCTTCCCTGGTGTCCCTGGATTTCAACACGCGAGGGAGAAGCCCAGGCACTCCTCAGACGTGAGAGAAAAATTAACTTCGGAGCGCTAAGGGCGCTGCCTGCAGCCAGCTGATCGGGCTGCCCTTGAGCGGCCCTTCCGAGGGGGAGGCGGCGGCGGGACCGGCCGGGTGCCAGCGCCGCTCCGGCACCGCGGAGACCCGGGAAGGGCCTCCTTCCCTGTGCCACCTCTCACCTCAAACGCCAGCCAGGAGTACGGGGAGATCACATCGTAAAACAGCTCCACGAGCGTCCGGCCCATCCTGGCCCGTGCCGTGCCGTGCCGCCGCTCCGCAGTGTCCGGGGGCCGCAGCACCGCCCCGGGCAGGGCGCGGCAGCGGCAGCGGCAGCGGCAGCGGCAGCGGCAGCGGCAGCGGGGCGGCCCTTCCGCCGCTGCGGGACGGAGCCGCCCCCGCCGCCCCTCCGGCTCCGGCTCCGCCTCCCCGCGGCTCCCGCTCGCTCCGTCCGGCCGTGCGGCTCGCCTCGCTGGCTCTCCGAAGATTGCGGGCCCGGGAGGAGGAGCAGGGGTGGGATCGCAGGGGGCCGGGAGGGAGCCTGTGCCCTTGGCCATGGCGAGGCCGCGGGAGCTCCCGAGGAGGGAACCCGGGAGCTGACTCGGCGGCGCAGTCCAGCATGTTTTCCCGGGAGCGCGGCGTCCCTGCCGGATCACCAAGCGATTTACGTGCCACTGGCCCTTTTATCCCCCTACCCTCCATCTTCGCCACACTTGTTCCTCCTCCATTCACCTAAGCCCTTCCCTTCCCCCACCTTAAGTTCCTCCCCTGCCCGTCCCACAGAAGCGCTGTGCAATCCCAAAACGCTCTTGTTCTGCCACGGTTCCCTCCCCACCGCAGGAACGCCCTTTAGTCCTGGATGTTATCTGGAGCGTGCTCCTGGATCCTTCCTTTGGCTGTAATCCTGATTTTTTCAGCAAAGCGGCTTTCTGAATTATGAGTAACTTTAACTCAAGAATGAAAAACCTGAATGCCGACAACAGGCTGTGACCTCTCCCTGAAGTCTTTCTTAACGCCTGAGAACGGAGCAGAGAGCCAATCGTTAAGAAAAGATTTGGGAGAGGGCTGGGAAACTTAAGTGTGAAGCATAGTGGTTGCAAAAAAGAATAATTGAGTGACTGAATAAAAATAGGAGACTTGGTAGGATTTCTCCGAAGGGGAATCCTGCCTTACGTTTTTCTCAAGGGTTCAAAAATACTGCAGAGCGTGACTTTAAAGAGTTGCAATAAGTCACTGTCTCAGGCATCCTCTGGGGTTTGTGGGTTCCTGTCTTGGGGCCACTGGAGCCTGTGGATGTGACTGCTGCTTTTCCAAGTGCTGGTTCAGGTGAGGCTGTGTGTCCCAGAGAGATAAATTTGTGCACCCAGAGATGACTCCCACACAGCTGGCTACACAGACTGCAACAAGCACTGCTGCCTGTAACCCCACTCACAAACAACTTCCTGTTGTACCTGCTTTTTCAAAAGTTTGAAAAATAGATTTGTAATGAGTTCAGCTGTAGCCTGATTCTCTAGGATTCCATCCTGTATGCATCTGTTTTCATCCCTTAGAAGAGAAACTTTGCCTGACAGCTCCCACAGTTAAGCCATTTTACATATTTTATTAATCTTTTTAATTTGTAATATGCTTTCAATCCAATTACTCAGATTATTCTAAAAAATTCCTTGTGCAGGTGCCATTCAGGTGCAGGCAGAATGCTGTAAGTGTTTGACTACAAATTTTAACACATTCCCCATATCAGTCCACTTACTCAGTCACACTGAGGACTATATACCCCAGTCACCTGGGGAGCACTCAGCTCAACTGGATCATGCCTGTGACATCAGTTGTGCATCCCTGAGTCTCCAGGGATTCCTTCTTCCTGGTCACTGCCCGGTGCACCTGGAGAGGAGATGTTCTGTCCTGTGCAGATAGTTCTGACAGGGATAAATAGCTTGCTACACCTTTTTCTGCCATAGAATTTGTTGCCCCTGTCAGTTTCTGCTGCCTTTTACTATTCCTTGCAAAAACCTTCTACTTTCCCAGTTTTCCTGTTAGTGAGGCAGGAAAAGTAGATTGCATGATGCAGTTAAATCCCATGGGTGTATGTGATTCCCTCCTGTGCCCCACAGCATGCCTGCAGCACACCTTTTAGATCTTGTTGATGCTGCTGCAGAAGCAATCTTCTCAAAGACTTGGCTGAAACAGAATTTTCATTACTTTCTTGCAGTTAGGTCTCCATTCCAAATAATTCCCATAAGCTGTCCCCATATATCTGGGAGAAAAAGCATAAATTTCAGATCTTTGGACAGTTTCTAATAAGAAAAATAATAATTTAAAAATTAACTCAGTTAAAAAAAATAAAATGAAGGTATTTAGAAATAAAATCAAAAAGCGTCCACTAAGTCTTAGCAATAAGAAATCACAAGAGAAATTTGAAAGGTCTTCTTAACAGCCATGCTTCCTTATCTTTTACATATGTTATCTCTTCTCTGGAAATAACCAAAACTTATGCAAACTAATCCTAAATGCAGGTTGTTCTGGTTCTGCTAGTACAGGATTAGCATTTTATGAACAGTGGTGTATTTCTAGAGGAAGTCAGTACAGCTCAGCAGTCTCTATCAGTGCCCCAGCTCTTCAATGTCGTCATAGCCTGTATCCTCAAGAGCAGGGGATGAGGATCTCTCAGCCTCAGAGGTCCTGATTCTGGGAGTCCAGTCTGAAAACATGAAGGGAAGAACACTGAAATAGATAAATGCACATCCTGTACGTATTACCTCTGTGTGGTTGTGCAGCTTCCAGTTGTCTGCTCCAGAAATTAGAACCTTAGATAGAAGTGACTTTGAAAGACCTGAGAAGTGCTTATGTCACTCTGCCTTCTGCAGTGTGTGTACATATCCAAGGATCAAGCCTTATACACAATGTTAAAAAGAATATGTTCATGGGCTGTAAAAAAAAAAAAATTTCTAGTATCTGTCTAGTTACTTTGAGTCCTATATTTTGAACATTTTTCCACATCTTCAATAGGCTGGAAATATTTATCACTACCCCAAAAAGTAGAGTTCAGATCAGAAGGTGTTCCACACTTATATTAAATCCACTGATAAAGAAAAATCTGTCTTAAAAATCTCTTGTTAATTCTTACTGAATTATGTGAGCCTGAAAAAATTTAGTGCCAGGTTAAAAACCTAGCTGAATCCATCCTCTCTGGACATAGAATGAGATCTAATAAGGACACTTAAGAGACTACAGATAAAGGGAGAAACACTCAATGGCATAATTTGAAAAATCCATGTCTAATAATATGTGGTATTTTACAGAGCACAATTTGAAACTGCATCAGACATTGAGCCCTCTCAAGCCTGTCACGTTGTTGGAAAAAGGGGAAGTATCCCTTTGGCATCCATAAATAGAAGGATGTGGTGTAAGAGCTGGTCCTTCTGCTCTACCTGACACTAGTAAGATCTCCATATCATGCTGTAAATACCATAAAGTTTTGGATTTGAAGCAATTTTTGAAAGATACAAACCTACAGACATGGACTGAGTGGAGACACATCATGGGCAGAGTGTAGTCTACAAGGCCTAAGTAGAAAGTTGACTAATTTAGGTTGCAGCTGTGTAGAGAAACAAAATACAGACCAGAACTGAGGATAGGTATGTGAACAAACTGTTATCGGTCTTCAAGTACTTAAAAGGCTGTTACAAAGATGACTGCAACCCTCTGTCCCCATGGTCATTCTAATAAGAAGTAACAATTTTAATTTGCAGCAGTGGAAACTTAGGTTGGGTTGGCCACAGGCAAGAGTTTTATGGCTGTAAGGAAAGAAGAGCAGAGGTATAGATTAGCTGGATGTAAGAACAGAACAGCACTGCTCTTCTACAATCACCTGTCTGGGAATCCTTGTTTCTGTCACTTTCTCCAGGGATCCCAATGATTTCCTGTTCATTCTGCTCAGAAAGAGAAGCATCTCTAGGTTCAGAAGCTTCTGTTGCATCATCATAATCATCTTCCAGGACATTTTCAGGCAGTGGAGAAGCCTCTGGAACAGTACAGGTATTAATTCCACTAGGGAAAGCAGTAGCTGATAATCTGGCAACACAGGGCTGTAATACTGACATGTCTGTACTGAACTGGAATCCATCCCTCAGCAAATGTTACTGCGCACAGTTTTATTGTAAAAAATTGTACATATGCTTACCAAAATACATATATGATCAGAAAAGTAAATTAAAGCACTCCTGTTTCACTTTTTACTTAGAAATCAATGTTCAATCTGAATAAGAGAAACTATTTAGAACAATTGTCTTCTCTATGAGCACTTCAAAGCTTTTAGTTTGTTTTTTGGTGTTTGTAAGGAAAAGCTTTTAGTTTGTTTTTTAACTTAAAAAAGTCCTTAATATAAGAAGAGCAGTAGAAAATAAAGACATGGTGCAGCAGAGTCTGAGATATGGGCAACTGAGGTCCAGAACTACTTGTGCCTTTGGCAGTTGATCTCTTGAACACCAGACAATGGCTAACAGAGCTTTTTGATCAGCTCTAGGAAAATGCAGTTCTTCTCCAAACATTTGCTCTCCCTCACCTATTTCAAATTTTAAAAAAAACCAAAACCAACAAACAAAATGTACTCCCCAGGCAAACCCCACAGCTAGGAACCTGTGTTTTCTTCAGATCACTTGGATTAAGATCCCTTGGTGAGCTCAAATTGTACACCAGTGTTCTTATTTGGAATATGTCTTTCCTCTGTTTTAATTCTCCCCCTTTGTCTCAGAAATAAGGCAACAGTTTACAAGCTATTATGGTTCAATGTCTGGGAGAAGCAGTTGTCATTGTTGGATTCATGTGACTGGAGCCTGTGAAGTGTCTGCAGAACTACCAGCAAACATTTATTTTTAATTTCTCATATAGAAGAGAAAACTAGCACTTGTATATGAGATTGTGTGACACTCTTCCAGCACAAGAGTTACACAGAAGATTTTGCATCACAAGGGAACATCACTAGGACATGAAATGAAAGTCTTAATCACTCATAATGGTTTGGATATTAAAAGTTACTCTAATTTGGGATATCTTTCTTTGTATAAACCCTTTCTCACATTACCTTGAGTTGCTCCAGGACCATTTTCTTCATCACTGTCTGTTCTGTAAAACTGTTCCTTTGGTTTTGAGCTCTCTGAATAAGAAACCAGGCAAATGAAAAAGAGCATGATACCAGATAAAACTCTCCTTAAGTGCTAAAACTGCACCATGAGAAAAAGAGCAGGCTACAGTAATAGCATCCAAGTCCAGCATATTCTTTGACAGTCAGTATTACTTCTGCAAGGCTTACAACGGAATAACCAAGAATCCCTCAGGGGGCCCCATAACACCTCTCATAGGTCATGGGGGAGGCAAGCCACAAAGGGAGAAAAGTAATCCATAGGAAGAAACCTACAGGGACCCAGCTGCTGTGAGGGAGATGCAAATTATTCCTTTATTTGTTCCTGCTTTAAATAATTGCAGAAAAAGGCTTTTGTTTGTTTGTTTGACCTATACTGGTCTATGATCTGTGGCTGCAGTGAGAATTGCACAAAACCAGTTGTCCCTAGGAAAGGAATTGACAGAGTCCACTGGACAGGAAACTCCTCTCCTCAAATCCAGGAATTTTAAATTTCCCTGTAGATTTGGGAGCTGCAAGGTATCAGATTGGGATCAGAAAGGAGGAGCTTTCCCCTGGGAGAAGCAAGACATACAGACCTGAGAGGAAAGTCACGCCCTGCTTTTCCCTCATCAGGTTATAATCAATCTCTTCATAGACAGCCTCAGAGAAGGGGTCATAGGATAGTCTGGAGCCTGAAAGTAAAAGGTAATGATCACTTTCACAGTCTCTATTTATATTCAGGCTGAAGTTATGAAAAGGAGAAGTGCCTTACAGGGGTCTACGTGGCCTGGATGGTACCTAGAAAAGCACCAAGAGGTGCTGACTGAGGATAAGCACCTCTGGGCTCTTTCACTGCCAGAAAGTAAATGAAAAATCTCGGTGTGATGACATTCTCAGTCAACACATTCTGTTCATTTCAGTCACCCATCCCCACTGCCTCCCCAGCCAGCTAAACATTTGGGACCGTGTAAAGGAGATATTTCGTACCAGTCCTGAGAAACCCACCTCTCTGCTGTGCCCTGGCACGTCGGATCTGCCCAGCAAGAATGGCAAGGACCAGGCAGAGAAGGGTCCCCAGGATAATGCAGAGAATGACAGGCACTGAAAGTCTCGTACTGCCTGTGGCAGGGCGGCGCGGACGATCTGAGTGGAGACCAAGAGGAAACAGGTAGAGAATCAGGTGCCCTAAAGGGCTGCTCCTCTGCAGCACCTTGCTGTGCCCATGCTAGCAGGGTGAGACAGGGCGCCTGCTGCTCTGCTATGGTCCCTACTCAAGCAGATAAAATTTGGCAGCTGGGGGTGGTGCCTCCCAGCGTTCCTTTATGAAAGGCTGTGGGAAGTGCTTTCTGATGAGCTGAAATAAACTGCTGTTTTATCTGTTAAGTATCAGAGACATTAAATCATCATTTGATGGGAGAAAGAAAAGAGAGAGAAAAAATTTACCTGCTCTCGTGGGTGATGCTGTTGTTTCTGTCACACCTGCAAAAGGAAGGTGAGTCCAGATGAAGGAAGAGGTAAGTGTGAAAAATAAGGAGAACATGTTCATATAATTTGTGATATTTTAGCAGTCAAAATTATGAAAGGGCTAGTCATGGGGAAGTACAACTGGCATAATGCTCCCCTACCCACCTCCTTCACAGACCTGTGTAATAAAGGACCAGTCACTAACCAGAGCAATTCACAGCAGCATCTTCCTTATGATCACAATTTTTGCCAAACAAAGGTTTGGCAGGACAGTCCCAAAGAGACAGCTCTGTTCCTTTACAGTGCACCTTCTCCAACCAGATGGGACCAGTCCCTTCCCCAAAGGCAGCCTCACTCAGAGCAGACACAGCAGATCCACAGCCCAGCTGCCTGCATACAACATTGGCATCTGCCATGTCCCAGGTGTCATCACAGATTGTTCCCCAGGAACCTTGGTGCCACATCTCCACTCGGCCTGAACATTCATCCTCTCCTCCCATGACTCGTAACTTCTCCCTGGCTGCAAAACACAGAAACTTTCTGTTTTACTGAAACAGCAGGAAGGTCCAGAGGGACCAATAAGGAAAAACAAAGAAGTGGAGGTACCTGAACAACTTGTGGAGTTTGGACACTTGGCAAATGCAGCTGGAGATGTTGCCTCTTTTCTTCCTGCAGAATTTAAATAATGAAGTAAATAATTTAATTAATCTCTGAAAAAAAATGAGGGAGTATAAAATAGCTGAAAATTAACCATCAGGTTAATTATTTTCTGAAACACATGTATGGCCTGTTTAGTTCTTGGCAGATGGCTGTTTGGCTGTTGCTGTGCGTAATAATCTTCCTGATGGTTATGCTTTTCTTCTTCTCATGAGGCAGCTGCAATCTGAATGTCCTGTAGATTTCATTTTATTATATTTTATATTATATTTCATTTTTATTTTATATTTTATATTTTTAATTTTCATGTTATATATTTTATTCTGTTTTATTATATATGAATACAGATATTGATACCCATAGGTGTGAAATACTGTCACAAGAGCACGCATTAGAAAAGGACCTTTAGAACCAAATGGATTTGTACACTTGTCCATGAATATGTGTATAAGCAGATATGCCTCCTTACATGTAGAAACATAGACTTGGCTCTAGACCTCTTGGGAAGTCTCATCCTAGCTCAGATCTCACAGACTGACTGTGTATCATAGATTTTTGCATTAAAAAATATGCAATGGCATCATCCTATTAGGGAATTCCTTAGGATTTTACTGGGCCAAAGCACTCTGATAATCTTGTAATTTTAATTCACTCATTTAACTCAATGATATAGACAAAAAAAAATATTGCTGCCATTTTCATGAAACTAGAAACAATATACACCAGATAACAAGTGCACACAAAGTAATTACTGTGACATCCATTTGGGCATGCATAGGTTAATGTACATGTCTGGCCATATACAAATACATTTCTGATTACCAGTGCAAGTGATGTGGGTCTCTTCAGCTCGGTTATTGCACGACTGAGGATCCCAGGGGTCTGACTGACATTGCCAGAGCGAGCTGTGCTGCTCAGTGCACTCAATGTGGTCCAGCCACGTGGGCCCAGACCCTCTGCCATATTTGAAGTCCGTCGCTATTCCTCCTCCATCTCCACAGCCCAGGTGTTTGCACATGGTCACTGCGGTGAGCAGGGACATGCGATTGGAACAAACGCTCCCCCACGTCCCATTGTAGAAAACTTCTACACGGCCGGCACAGTCATTGCCATTCACCAGCCTCAGAGCCAGGAAATCTGGAAGTGAAGGCATAAAAATAGAATTAGTGCCACAGACTTCTTGTGATGTTTCTTTGTTTCTTTCCTTCTTGTGAGATAACATTTTTTTCACAGTGCTAACTGGCTGTATTGGTTCCACCTGTATTGTGGAGCATGGATACTCCAGAGGCTGCAGTCCTTTCAGGCTTTGTTCTGGATCCAGCATGGGCTCTAAAAGGCCCGAACCCCCTCAGGGGTCATCTGTGGTTTTTTCCACTTCTCTTTCATTTCTCCTCTCTCTTGCTGCTGACATTCTGTCTTAAATATGTGTGAGCAGAGCCACCATAAGCTACTTGGATTGCCTGATGCAGTAGTGCACAGTGGGTTGTTCCAATTGGTTTCAGAGCCAGCTGTAACTGACTGGAAGGAGCACTCAGCCCCTTGCTGTGGAAATCTTTACAAACTCCTAAAATTTATCCCCAAAATATCCTACTACACCACAGCCTTTTGTGTGTGTGTGTGTGTTGGTGCATAATATGGGCTTCTGTAGATCCTTTGCATCTTGGTAGGACCGAGAAGATGTGCTGACGAACTGTGCTTGTCATCAAGACAGGAGGAGGCTGTCCAAGCCTGTCCCCACTATTCTTGACTCCCCTTTTATACAACCCTCCTGTTTGAGCCCATAGGCTCAGAAAAGGGTTTTCCAAACACACCTGAGCACAGGACTCCAGCATCCTCTTTGTGTTGGCAGTTGTGCTGGCCCCACGCCCTGGAGGGACATGCCCAGAGATCAGATTCAGCCCCAGTGCAATTCACGTCATCCAGCCAGATCTGCCCCGACCCTTCACCATAATGAGCAGAGACAAATGCCTCGATGGCATGCCCACATCCAAGCTGTTTGCAAACAACATTGGCATCTGATAGATCCCAGTTATCATCACAGATGGTGCCCCAGATGCCATGATGATAAAGCTCTACTCTCCCGGCACAGCGGTTTGTTCCATTCACCAGCCTCATCTGTCTGCTGCCTGTAGGAGAAAAATCCAGATGTCAACATGCAACACAACTATAATGCACAGGCCAGCATAATGGCAATATTTTTAAAGCACTTTTAAGACATCATATTCTTGTTATATCCCAATTCTTCTGCTATGGTTGCTTAGGCAGAAGTCCTGTGAGGCTAAAACTGCATAAAGGGAAAAGCCTACTCCTGCATCAGGTGAATGTTTGAATAATTCAGGTGAGATATTGCCAGCAAGAAGTGTATAATCATACCAAGTATATGCAGAGGTCACCTTATCTTAGAAAGCCAGACAACCTGTTTTCTGTGGGTACTCATTCAGTTAGAGACAGACACTGTTCCTGTCACAAATGGGTTACAAAATCAGAGAAAAGTGGAAACAGTTGCAATATTCTGTAGAATACCTGCAGGTATCTATAAATATAGAAATGTCACAAAATAAAAGCTATTTAATTCTCAAGTGGCAGTAAGAATGCTTGGCAATCATAGCCAAATTAGTGTTCTTATGGCTTCTATGTTCTAATAGTTCTTTGTGACTCTGGAAGATAATTCTGTAAGAAATTCAGATGAAGAAAGCATTATGCAAATTACACTTGCTTCCTTAACTATCATCAAGCTCAGACTCATGCCAGCTTAAGATCTGTGACACCACAGCACAACTTGGCCTGGAGAAATCCTAGGAAATGTTCTGTACCTTTCACACAGCGACTCACCTGAACAAATCACACCAACATCTTCAGAAACTCCCGTTGGCACTGTCTGATAATGGGAGGTGTTGCAGAGCATCAGCTGAGTCTCGTTTCCGGTACACTGGACACTCCTTAGCCCAACAAGACCCGTGCCTCGCTCAGACTTTGGAAGGTAATAGGCTTTCTCAGCAGTTCCACACTGGAGCTGTCTGCATACCACATGGGCATCCCTAATGTCCCAGTCATCATCGAGGACTCTGCTCCACACACCGTGGAGGGAGATCTCAACTCGCCCACCACAGCGGCTCTCACCCCCTGAGAGTCTGAGTGGTTCAGCAAGACCTGGGCTCAAGAGAGTTGGGAAATATATTGAGTGACATCTACTTATCTCACTGCAGTAGAAATAACTTGCAGGAAAGCTATGGAAGACAAATTTCTGTGCTGGCAAAATATTAATTCTCACCACTGATTAAGGAGACTGCCCCTATTAGGGCTTTGTTTGCTTTCATGCACACAAGGGCCTGCAATGGGAAGCAAGAAAGGCTTCCCCACCTCAAAGACTAGATCCCGTCAGTGAGATCACCAGCACTGCTTTGTTCTGAAGTTGCACCACCCATAAAAGGTCACTCCTGACTCACCTGAGCAAGTTACAGTGGCTGCTTCTTTGGCTGAACAGCTTGGATTGCCCAAAGTCACTTGAACACAATCCCATAGGCAGGACTCTGTCCCTTTACAGTGAAAAGCATCTCTCCATATAGGCCCATTTATATCCACAAAACCGTCTTCCATCTGGATTGATTTTGCATAGCCACAGTTCAGCTGATGGCAGAGAACACTGGCAGCTTGCAAATTCCAGTGGGAGTGGCAGAGTCTTCCCCACGTGTCTCCATGGCGGATCTCCACTATGCCAGAGCACATGGTGCCATTCACTAGCCTGCCCCCTGGACACCCTGAATGTAAGAGAAAGGGAATATTGAATGTAAGAGAAAGGGAATATTGGAGTGTTACATTTGGTCATGGGCAGGACCTGGAAGTGACTGGGAAATGGGAATGAGTTTTCCTTATCATTCAGTAGTGAAAATGGCTTAACTGGGCCATACTCATAACTAGAAACTTCCATACTCATAACTAGACTTCAGTCCAGCCTGTTTTACTAAGAAAAATGACTAGAACTCAGGATCACGTCCCATTTGCAATTTTTAAAATCAGGGCACTAGTTTTTGGGGCTTTGGGTCAACCAATAGACCTTAATTTTTCAGACCAATATCACTGAGCATCCTTCAACTGCTCTGCATCCTTCAACTGCTGGTCCAAGTCCTTACTTAAACCTGGACCAGAGATTCAATCCCTGCCTCAAGGTACGTGACAGGTGTAACCGTTTCCAGTCTTGTCTTATGCTATGCCTGGCTGCTCTCTCCTGCCAGACCCCACACCTCTTTGTTTGCTTCGACTTGTCTGGGACTGCTCATAGACCTTATTACCAACACCTTCCTCTGTCCTCTCTGCAGATGCTTTGGATTGTGTCTTGGTGGCAAGGACTCTGCCTGTGCTGTGCTCAGCCTCTGTACCCAGCTCATCCTGGCTTGTGCAGCAGCCCTGCTCTTGCTGTTACCCTACACTAGGAGCATTTCAGAGAGAGCAGCCATGAGGTACATTTGAAGTGCAGCCTTGACTCCTGTTGCAGCAGTCAAACGACAGAGCCTGACTCCACACATGTCCTCTGAATTTTGAGTCCATATTTTTGCCCAAGGAAGGAATTTTTCAGTTCTCTTCTTAGACCTTTCCACTGCTCACCTGAACATACCACACGAGCCTCTTTTCCAGCAGGACATTCATCCTGACCTAGAGCATGCACAGGACAGTCTCTCAGGAGTGAGCCATTCTTCTGGCAGCTGAATGTGGCGTTCCAGACAGATCCATTTCCTTCCCCAAAGGACTCTCCACTTGGGATCAGTAGTGCAACTCCACAGTCTAGCTGCTGGCAGAGGATATTGGCAGCTGGAAAATCCCACAGGTAGTCACACAGGGTTCCCCATGTGCCTCCATGAAGAAGTTCTACTCTCCCTGAACACGTGGTATTGCCATTTGCCAGCCTGTACCCACCGTAGCCTGCAGAAAGAATAAAGGAGCATAGCAGTTACTTTTGGGTTTTTGTGCCACTGCACTGAAAACTGTAAGAGAGCTCTCTCTATCTGCAAGAAACTAGAACTCATTAACTCAGGTTACTGGAAAGCATCTTAGAACAGGATGCTGATAAGCCAGCTCTTAAAAAACGTCCCTATTGTCCATGTTGTAGCCTGCACTGTATGACTAAAAGTCTTTTGACTCTTTAAGTTCAGTGTCTCCTCTCTGCTCTGCTCTCTCCTCCCCTCACAATATTGCTAATACCTTACAACATCTTCTCTTGCAGAGGCAGTTTCAGCACTGGATTGCATGTGAGGAACTCAGGGTAGGAGCACCTGGTATCACTCTCTGTCCCAGTAGTAGGTCATGTCACATTTCCTGTTAAGCAGAAGCTGCAGTGGGGAATTCTCAGCTTTCATCCACTCCCCAGAGCAAGGCTCTGGACACCCCAGGCCATAACCTTCAACATATTGACAACAAATTAAAGGCGGCATGGATGACACTGTGGTGTCCTATTGCCATCTCCATGTAGTCCCTCTGTCTTCTCACACTGTTACTTTCTACCCTTACCTTGTCCTTGCATAGTACCCCTAATGAGCGCAGGATTTCAGCTCTGAGCCAAGACGCTTGCAAGACAGAGGCAGGAGCCAAGGCCTGTTAGATGCCTTAACTGAGGTGTTTGGCTGCCACTGGTCACAGTCGCCAAAACAGACTGAGGCCCTTTGGGCAGGAAATGGACATGAGCTCCAGCCCTTTTCCAGGCTTGTTTTGTGTCAGACTGTTGCCAGCAGCTCTGCCCCAGGTTTAGTTTACCCCTTTTGAACTGTGGCCTCAGGAAGAAAGTTGTGTTTGTTAGGCCTAATCTTCACTTTTTCAGTGGGTGGCAATACATAGCTGTACTCAGAGCTCCCAGCAGCTATGACTGTATGGAGTTCTTAAGTGCTGTTACCTTTGAGCCCCAATGAAAGTCATCTAGGCCTCCAGCAACCTTTTTTTTTAACTAAAAAAAAAAAAAGACAAACCCTTACATTTGTAACTTGTGCCTCCTTCAACCTTTTTGAGATACGGTACCTCTTCCAGTCATATGATTAGCTGAAGTGCCAGGAATTAACATACACACTGGCACCACAGGAAAGCAATTAATGTCTTGATATTCCTGCTTGTCTGCTCTGGCCATTTTTCCTTCTATTTATAAGAGAAGGATGTGTAGAGCATTCTTAGGACTGTTGAGTGCATTTTTCTAATAGCATAAAAGACATAACAGCCCTTTTGAGATATCTGTGTAGTAGTGAAGTGATTAGAACAGCCCATGTTAGATGCGGACTCTCAGTAGAGTGAATGAGACATTGCTCTCTGTTATTTTCTGGTCCCCCTCGAATAGCTCAAGGCATGGTAGTGGAAGCATCCAAGGATCCTGAGGACCACAGAAGTGTACAGATGCTCTGAACTGTGGGTTAACAGGAAAAAGGCATATAGAACATGGGTGAATTATGTCCATCAGTCCAAAGTCTCACCTGAACACACAACAGTGGCATCATGAGAACATGTGTTAGTATGGTGCATGTTCCTGGGACAGTCTGCAAGCTGAGCCTCATTCCCTACACAGTGAAACTCTTCTTGCCAGATCAGCTCCTGTCTGTCTCCAAAGTGAGTTCCTCTCAAGATATCCACAGCCTGACCACACTTTAACTCATTACATATAACAGAGGCAGTTTTGAAATCAATGTGTGAGAAACAGACAGTGGTCCAAGTTTCTTCTTTCTTTACTTTCAGATGTCCTGAGCAGGCAGTGTCCCCTCCAGCCAGACGCATATCAGAGAAGCCTGGAAAAAAAACCCAAAAAACAAGAAATCCAGCATCAAGAGTTGGTTGTACTGACCTATTTTTATGACTCCTTAATGGGCAAGAACACATTTCACTTCTCTGAGGACCACTGATACTTTTGAATTGTGCCTGGGGCAATTCCTGTATAGCACTGATAAAGAAGAAAATGGTGTATCAGATTGCTTATTTCTCAGTGTGTGAAAATACCAAATCCTTGGGAAAGAAGGAAGGAAACTTTGAGCATCTGCCAATGACTGAGAAGTAGCAATTCTCAAATAGATGAATAGAGAACTAGCCATTTACTATTATGTGTCTTTGAGACCTCATTATTTCAATGAATAGGAAGCTGAAGCACCCCAGGAAGAGGAAACAGGAAATGTTGCACCCAGTTTCAGAAATTGCTAAAAAGACAGTCTGGAGATCTACAGGCTGACCTGCCTCACTTCGGTACTTGAAAAAAAGATGGAGTGAGACTTGTAGAAACTCATTTGTGAGCACAAGGAGATAAATGGGAAGAGTCAGCATGGTTTTATCAAGCGTGTATAATGCCTGTGGGACCGCAATGCTTTCTCTGATTAAAATGGATTTATGGATGGGAGGACAGCAGCACATGCCATTTACCTCACATTTAGCACTGCCATTAACATTATCTTGCACAATATTCTTATGTCCAAGAATTAGAATGTTACTGTCTGGCTGGAAGGACAACATGGTTAATCAGCTGATTGAATGGTCAGGCTCAGTCATTAGTGAGTTGCACTCTACCTGAAGACTGTCAGCAAGTAGAATATCACTTGTTGGGTCTTTCCAGGGGCCTGTTCTGCTCAGTGCCTTATCTTCATGGAGGTGGTTTGGAGTACACTCCTATGATTTTGCGGGGGTGGGGAGATAGCCATGAGGGCAGAGCTGCCATTTAGAGAGATCTAGACAGGCTAGACTAATGGGCTGATAGGAACCTTACAAAAATCATAAAAGGACAAACGTAAAGTCTTGAAGCTGGGAAGGACAAACTTCTTGCAGTGGTTCTTTTTCCGAAGAGTAAAACCACGCACATCTTGAACAGTAAGCATCCAAACAGGTATTGGTCTTTTTTTTTTTTGCCATTTCAGACTGTTCCTGTCTTAGCCTACCTGAAGATCTGGAGAAGAAGGGTGGTTGTATGACATAACATTGCATATCCTTGCTTCTCTACCTACACCTTCTTTTTTTAGCCCCAATTTATTGCCAAAGACGAGTTCATTACTCCTCTCCTGTTACCTCGGAGAACTGTGGTAGAAAAAAATAGTGGGATTTTTTTGTCTGTTCTATGTCATTTAAGATGCTCATTTGATGTCATTGCTGTGCCCAGGCAAAGTCAGCTTGCACTCATAGTCAGCAGAAGACTGAATGCTGGAGCAACTTCCTTTGGATGAGTAAAGGGAGTACTTGGCTTTATCCAAATAGGACAAAGTTTGATCCCAGGCTAGTATCTTTTTTTCTATTATACAAGGCTGGATCTTACTTCTTACCTGAGCAGATCACTCCAATATCAAAGTAATGAGGGCAGGTAAAAGCACCCCATCCTGTATGTGAGCAGTTCCAGAGAGCAGATTCATCACCACGGCAATCAACTCGGTACAACCACGTTGGTCCAGTTCCTTGTCCAAAAGGAGCTCGATTTAGGGCCTTAACAGCAGATCCACATTGTAGTTGCTTACAGACAACTTCTGCATCCTTTATGGTCCAGTCTCCATCACATACGGTTCCCCACTGCTCCTCATGTTTTACTTCCACTCTCCCAGAGCAGGGGCCAGTTCCGTTTGACAGCCTCAATTCATCAGTGCCTTCAGATAGAGCAAGGTTGTAGAAAGGACAGAGCTTAATCATGATTATCTACTGCAGATGTTAATGAGATCATTATTGCTCTTAATTTACTCTTACATCAGACTTAAATAGTCCAACTTAAAGAGCGTTTTTTTGCAAGGAGTTATGTCTGTATTTACAAGTTTGAGCTAACTGCACTGCTAAAATGTAAATTATTTGTAATAACAGGCAAACTTTCTCTTTTTCTGACTCACCAGGGCTGGAAAATGCTGAGTAATGTCCCTGCTTTGTGATTCACAAAGCCTGCCACAATAAACACTGGCAAGTGGAGTGGGTGAGGGGACGGACTGCCTATCAGTGTGTGATTGCTACAATAGATCAAGTTTCATTATCCTGTGAGTTAATTGGCCTGAAAGCCAAATCTGTGTGTCTTTGGGAGTGAGGTAACTGGAGGAGCAACTGGAGGAGTTGGCTACCAGAGGGACCAGAGGGGCCAGGCCAGCCACTGGAGATGTGGTAAGGTCAGGGGGTCTACTTGAAGACTCAGCTCAAAGCTGGCTTTCTGGGCTGCAAGGGCACATTGCCGTCTCATGTCCAATTTGTCCCCACCAGTATCCCCAAGTCCATGGGGCTGCTCTCAAGCCATGCATCCTCCAGTCTGGGCTGATCCTGATGGTTGCCCTAAGTCAGGTACAGCAACTTGCACTTGGCCTTGTTGAACTTCATGGGGTGAGGCTCATTTTTCAAGCTTGTCAAGATTCCTCTGGATATTCCTTCCCTCAATGGCTGCACCACTGAGCTTGGTGTCCTCTGGAAACTTGCCAAGGGTGAACTCAATCCCACTACCAATGTCAGCAATAGGGATTTTGAACAGTTCCCATCCCCTGAGGGGCAACACTTGTTACTGATCTCTATTTGGATATTGAGCCATTGACTATAACTCTTTGGATGCATCTATCCAGCCAATTTCTTATCCATTGAATAGTCCGTCCAACAAACCCACGTGTCCAATTTAATGACAAGACTCTTGTGTGGGACCACGGCAAAGGCCTTACAGAAGTTAAGATAGACCATTGTAGGGCCACTGCTGCTGTTTATGTCTATGTCATATGTGTCACATGTCGCATGTTTCCGTCTGTGTGGGCAGCCAGGTACAGCTATGGTATGTGTGGGTATGTATTTGTATGTGTGACTGTTTGGATTAAAAGTTAGCCTCACTACTAGCTCGATCAAAGGCATTGCTATTTGAAATACGAAAGAGGATACTCATGAAATGGGTAGAAGATCAAATGGTAGAAAACTACATGCAGGACTGTTGTGTTCCCAGGTTAAGCACAGACGACAAGCTAAATATGCAAAGGAAACAGGAAGAAGTTGGCCACTACGTCTGGCTTTTGTCTTCCGTTTGATCAGGTTTGCATTTCAGCATGTTATGGAACAGGTAAATCCCTGAAGAGGGCTGGCAACTTCTTTTGGGCCTGGGGGATTTTTTGGATTGACCACATAGCTAAAGGAGGTTTACAGGACAGTCATATAAGAAGCCTAATAGCTTTGGTCACAAATTTTTACTGTTTCAAGATCTGACATGCACTGGAGTATTAAAGGAAACATTTACAGGACAAGTTCGATCCAATTGTCAATGTCCTGAGTGCACTAAGAGTCCTTAATGACCTTGGCCTTCCCCACCTGGATTTTCCACCCACATGCTCTGCCCATGGGCCCATTTAAGCACAGACCTGGACCTTCTCTCACAGCCTGTGCTATGTAGGAGGTGCATCTCTGTTCCCATGGCACAGCCATGCCTGGCCATGGGCCCTGTTGAACTGCACTTACAGCCACAGGGACCAGGTGCCAAGAGAAACCTGCAGTACTCATCCAGACCCAGCGCTGGGCCCTGATGTCGATGGAAAGCAGTACAGCTGTGCAAATCTTGCAAATAGCCCAGAAGATCATCTCCTATCAATGATGGCATTTGATAAGCGACAAAAGATAATTTGCACTAAGAGCCTTGGGTTTTCCTGTAAGATTTTTAAAAAACAATTCTTTATGTAAAATTTCACTTTCCCTCTCTTCCTCAAAAGAGAAAGGCGTTTCTACTTATCACACATCTTGCTGTCATCTGACATTGTGAAATAAGAATATTTAATTTTTCTTTGCATTTGGAAACAAATCTAATTCTTCTCTCTACTCACTGCAAGTGTGTCAGTCTTAACCCATGAGCTGGTGCTAATACAGCCATTTCTTTCCAAAACTAACCATTGTTTCATTTTTTATTGCAGAATAAACTACTAGCAATAGTCAATTGGAAGGCAATTTTGCCTCCATCTTCATGTGGTCTGTAACTGCTTCATCATACACAGACAATATGGCTTTGACACATCATCACCTCTCATACATAGACAAAGGCTTTACCTCTCTGCTAACATTGCTGGATTCCCTCACAATTTCCTGCCTATCATTTCAATTTGGAAACAAACAAACAACAAAAAAAAAAGGTGGTTATTCAAGTGACTGACAATTAGTAATTTCCAAAACCTATTTTTACTGCAAAATATCATCTCTCCTCAAGTCTCCTGAGTAAGAAAGTCACATGCATAGTACAATCCCCAGGTAACTAGAAAACCACTTTGTGCCTGCAACAAGTTGTCTCAGAGGGGGCATAATCTTCCTGTATTAAGTCTTGTAAGTCTCTAGAAAGATATTCTGGAGAAGAACCCCCAGAGTATTTGAAGAATATTGTCAAAAAAAAGAGTTTTCTCCACTATAATATTTATACATTTAAAAGGGGAATGAATTCTAAGAAAAGTTGAATTCCTAATACATTTTTAAATGAACCAGATAACCAATTTCTATTAGCCATATCCAGGAACAAAACAAACAGCTCTTCACTCAACTCTATGACCTCTGTGCACTTGAATTTTTAAATAATTGTACATCTGATGTTTTCAATGTGTAACAGCATGCAAGACTGGATGCAGAGGTAGGCATTACCCAATCAACAGATTTAAATATTTCCTAATAAAAGCTATCATTTACTGTAATCACTCTTCTGTGAATTTTTTATGATACATACAGGTACAATTTTGTATTTCTTCACATTCCACAGCATGTCCTGCAAGTACCTTCATTGAATTCAGTGGTTTGGTGTTCTGCTTGGCTGAGAAGGCGTGAGATTTTAGCTTGCTCCAGCTGAAAACCCAGTTCTTCTCACAGGCAAAGATGAGGGTGCGTCATACATGTCTGTCCCCAGGCCCTAAGAGGAGGTTTCCAACCCAGGCCAGCTGCCTCAGGGGCAGATTTCCAGCTCACTCCTGGAGAGTTGTGACTCCTGCACTGCTCTGCACAGTGCTCTGTGCCTGGGGAACATCTGAACACCTGTAGCAGCATGGAGAGTGCGAGTGCTGCCATATCAGAGATGAGGGCGGTAGGTGCTGATGATGAGGTGTCATTGTAAAGCTACTCTTGTCTGCATCTTCCAGTCAGTCTGTTACTGTTCCCTGATGTTAACAAGGAGTTGGCAGAAAAGTCACTCTCATTTCTGCAGCACAGCTCAGTTAACGCTAAAACATCACTACAAAGATGTCTAAATAAAAAACGTTTCACATTAAGAAAATGTACGTCAAGAGTGCCTCCCATTCCCTGCTGTGTGAACTCTGACTGCATCCACACAACTGGTGAGAACCTTCAAGACCAGGGCCATGCTATAGCAAAACATCAACCCTAAAGTCTTATTCTCATCATATGTGGATGTGACCACCACAACAATGCCTTAATGTCACTTCCATGTGTAGAGATAAAAAAATGAGGTTTCCAAAATCTGTCTCTCATCACCAGCATCAAGCATGTAGACACAGCTCCAGAAGTGCAGAGAGACAAATAGTGATAAGCTTCAGATATAGAGGAACAACCGAGGAGATGTTGTTAACCAAGCTCCACTGGACACACAGGGTAGAGCTACATCATTTTAACTGGTGTTGAACAAAGACCTGGAATTATTAATTTAATCTACAAAGAGCTCAGCTGTAGAGATAAGACAGTAGTAGGAATACTCAGCTGGTTTTTAGTACAGCTAAACTGTTTACAAAATTTGGACTTGAATCCTTATGAGAATGGCCAGTCACTGATATCTAAGTAAAATACCAAACTTTTAGAAAAGGCTTACCTTTCCTTATCTCAGGACTATCAAGGAGATTGAATCAAAGACAGAAACATACTGAAACACCGTTTTGTCCCTTTGCTTTAGAGGTTGGTAGAAGAACAACCTATTTATATTACATTTGCATACTTTTTAAATCTCATTGCCTTATGCAAAATAAAGTATGTACTTACCCAGGGAGACCTGAATGGAGAGGAGAATCAACCACAGCACTGGAGCAGAAAGAAGTCCTTTTATTGCCATACTGCCCACAGATGGATGAAACTTTACTCTCCAGGCACTGCCTGGCTAAAACTCTGGCTGGGCATTCTAGTATCTCACAAATGACTACGAAGGAGGAAATATATAGATTCACGTGCTTGCATGAGCTACCTGAAGGAACCAATAGAAATATTGTTCACCTTTTAAGACGTTATCAGCAGATTAATCTCCAATCTGAAGGAGCCGAAACCTCCAATAAAATTCAAAAAGTGTACTTGTGGCCTTATATGAAGGATGATTGTGTATCTGATGTCATCATCCGAATTGTTTTACTGTGGGACCAGCACTGGTGGCACAGGCAGAGCACTGTGCAAAGTGATTATTTCTCACCTGAAAAAGGAGTGTGAAAGTGCAAAACATTGGTAATTTATGAATCACTTCAGAAGAAAAAAAGGCAAAGAAAATTTCTTTAATTTGTAGCTAACCTGTCATATTGGAGGAAATTGTTCTCCAATCAACAGAAACTGTGTTTATCACTAGAGGTGAGTAAAAAATTATACCGCCTCTGTCTTTTGGGTAGGCTTGAGGCTTCCTTATTTGGTCGTAACTTTTTGGGCAGAAGCTCTTAAAAAAAGATCTTCCTTAGGATTCAAATTACAGGCCTTCCTGTTTCCTCTGCTGAGTTTCTTTTTGTTTCAGGTGACCACTGCTAGTAGTTCTACCCCCTCTCTCATTCACTCTAGAATTGGAACTTCAGGGAAATAAAAGCTGCTATTAATTAAACAGTAGCTACTTGACTCATTCTGACAATGGGAACAATTTGCAGAATGCTGTTTACACCAGTCTAAACACACATTCCCCTTTATGACACTGACAGCATCCTCCTTTTGTCTCATGGTATCTATCTGCTCATTATCCAGAATTCTGAGTTCAGTAACATCCATGCTGTTGGGTCCTTTGAACATCAATCTTTGCAACCTCTTCCCCTTCTCACTGGGCTATGCTTGTTCAAGTTCTGTGTAACTTTGCAGCCGGATAGCCTTGGGTCAGACTGTTGCAGAAAGAGATGAAAGGAAGAGCAGAGTCTGGCCAAGGGCTGCCTGTTCTTTGCCCAGGACCTCAGACACTTGCCTGTGGTCTCTGCTAGAGCTACAGGGCAGCCAGGCTGGGGTCTGGCCATGAACTTCGCTGATCTGCTGACTTGACTTTGTGGCTTGATCTTGGTTTTTTCTGGATTGCCTGCACTACTGGCTTAACCTTGCTGCTGTTGCTGACCTGTTCTGGAGGTTTTTTGTTCAGGTACTATGGTATTGCAACTCTTGTGAGGACCTTGCTTCATGACTGGTTTGCTGTCACCTTCAGTTCCTGGCTGACCTTCCCTTGCAGAGCATCCTGCTTCTGCTACCTGATAGAGACCTCTGAAAACTAGAAAGTCACTGCCACTCCATTGGAAATGTGGTCAGGGTGGGAGAAATCCCACTACACATGTGCTAACGAGAGATAGGTAAGGTATCCATTATCATGTCGGTTCCTATACTGAGGTTCAGTTGTTTTATTTAGCACTATTCTTTGCTGACTCATGTCCACCAGCTGAATTCTCACTGACATTTTAAACCCATTCCAGGAAGCCTTAGAGTAAGAGCTGTTTCTCAGCATACAGGCCCTTGAAAACCAGAGCTGCTTTTATAGGCTCTGTGTCTGTGTAGCCAGGTATGTGCCAGTGCCCATGGATGTTAGAACAGACAGCATGAAAGAAAATTACCTCATGTTGTACTAGAGGAGGCTCAGGTGAGATATTGGGAAAAATGCTTCACTGGCAGGGTTGTCGAAGGCTGGGACAGACTCCCAAGGGGAGTGGTTGAGTTGCCATCCACAGATTTATTTCAAACATATGTAGATAAAGCATTAGGGGCCACAGGCCCTTAGGTTTAGTGCTAGCTTAATGGTTGGACTTGATATTAGCATATTTGCTAACTAAAATGGTGCTATGATTCCGGGAAAATCAGGCAGGAAACAGCAGAACAACTCTGAGATATTTTGATTAAGAAACTGAACACAATACTTCACTTACCAAAATGATGTTCTAGAGTCAGAACAATACAAAGAATGTCTTCAGGGATGATCAGATGACTACAAAGTCCACTTTACAGTCAGAGAGTAATGAAGAGACTTCAAAAAGTTGTCAGCCTAGCAAAACAAACTTTTGCTCCTAAGTATTTTGAGACACTAAGTGGAATATGGACTATATAATGTGAAGAAAATAATAAAGTATATCAGAAGGGGGTTTCTAACAATGAGAAAAATAAGGCCCTGGAATTAGGTCTGAGTAAAAATGGTGACAGAAAACTTCTGCAGTAATGACCAAGGTCATAATTACTGAAAGGAGCTATTGGGCATGTTTCATTCCATTAACACAAGTGTAGATTTGATGACTCCAATGGTCCCCTTAAATCCCTTCTCCATTGTTCAGGAATTACCACAACAGACCCTCTGAATAAATCATCCTTTTGCTGCAGATACAAGAGAAGATTGCTGTAGAGCAGACAGAAAGGTCTTACCCCATAGTGACCATATAGCATTTTAATCTAGTACTTGACAACGAGCTCTGCCCTGAGGATATGCAACATCTCAGACTTCCCTATACTATGATCAACACAGCGCGAAGTATGCAGGTCAGTGAAGGGACAATGGGCAGCATTACTGGAATATTTATTGGTCAGTGAGGTACAGATGGGGCTCAGGCAGGCAACCATTAATGAGCCTGTACTAGTCCTAGAGAGTCAAGCAAGGATGTGATGGTTTCATGAGTAAATTTGCAAATTTTCCTGGTTAGTATTCAAGTCAGGAGAGAAAAAGATCATGATTAATGTCTATTAGATCACTTCTTACTAGTTAGGCTATGAGTAGAATCAAGCTGTTATTATTAATAGCAGATACCAATTCACACATTGTGCCCAGTTTGACTCACACTCAGACACTCACCGACTGTTATCTGGTATCACGATGTGCTTGTGGCCTTGAGAGACTGGAGAATCTTGATGTTCTGAGTTTTTCTGTTCTTGTGAGTCCACAGGACTGAGAGCCTCCTGACCTTACGTGTTCTTAGGAGATTTTCACTTGTCTCTCAGCACCTACCCATTCTTTCTTTGATCTGGTTTCTGGTATCACATGCACAGGCTCATTGCTCTTTCATGCAAATTCACCCCATGTGGGCTTTTATGACAGAAATGCAGAGCCAGAGTTGATCCAAAAGCCATCATGTGTCCCACAGGACACTGTCCTGTCCCATGATTTCAGCTTGCAGCAGTAATCTTTACCTCCAATTCCTCTGAATACAGTTCTTTTGTATCTATGGGAAATTTATGCCTTTACTGCTTCACGTTATAAACAGAATTTCAAAATACATCACTCACTGCAAGATAACTAAGAGACAAACCACTCTTGCCTAATTGTTTCAATTCACAGTATGAGCCCTTTTGTACAGAGGCTGTACACATTTCTGAAGGCTTCCTCCAGGTCTTACGCCTGTCAGTCCCATACGCCTGTGAAAATGGGAAAGATAAGCACACCCAAATGTATGTCTTGTGGTCTGAAGTTAATACAGGCTGCTTCAAAACTTGTTTTGGGGCCGTGTAAGTACATGTGCCTTTGAACTGCTGTTATCTTTAAACAGAACATAGATGGAGTTAAGAGATGAAGGTAATACACTGAGTGTTAAGGTAAAGATGGGGCTGCCAGAAGGAAAGCAAGCAGTTAGGAAGGAAACCACTTTTTTCCTTGCTCGGGCTGTGCTGGAGGGATTTTGAGTTTCAGAGAAATGAGATGTATCCTGTGGTTAAGATAAACCTGAGCTTTGAGATGGATTAATCTCTGTATCTCAAACTGACAATGGTTTAAACAGACATCTGAAATGAAGTTACCTGGAGTGCTATCTACATTTGTGTTATCTTTATGAATGTATTTGTCAAAGCCTTCCAAAAGCTAGTTATATATTTACTGTCTTGTGAGCCCAAATGCTTTTGGAGAAGTGTCAGTCTGAAATTTTTCAGCAAAAGTATCACTCGAAGAAAGTGGAGTCTAAAGAAATATTAATATTTGACAACATTTGTTTTCAGGGAGACTTCAAGAGTGAACCAATATGATTTTTATTGTAAAAAAGATTAGAAATATTCAGTTTCAGAATAAACTATTTTTTTGATCTTATGACCCATGGAATGAAGAGTTAAACAAATTGAAAGTAAAGTTTTAATGATTTCTTTTAATTGTGGTCTAAGGCATATGTTTTCAGTGCACTTCCACTGAGATATTTTAATTTATACATACAGGGGTTTTATACAGGGTTTTTTTTTTGGTGACTATTGTTGCTTTCTGTACCATTTTTCCTTAATAATTAAAAAAATTATATTATTCTCTGTTATTTTTCCCCTTTAAGTTTTGTTAATTCCAAGTAATCATGAAATCACTATTTATTCAAACCATGTGTATTAAAATTAACTTGGGGTCACTGTCTAGGATTTCATGTTAAGTGTGCAGTCAACTAACAATTGAACAACTGATCCAATGGCCACTGAAAATTTGCATAAATTTTGGCAGATTATGCTCTGACCTTTGCTTGAGAGATTTGTGAGGACTACTTTTTAATTAAATGCCAGCATCTAAATTCTCAAGATCAAAATGATTCAAGTCTCAGTAGGAACCAGGTGACGTGTATGTCTGTGTTTATCCTTTTTTGTAAGATAAGGTTTCTAAACTTTTCCTCTGAATATTTAAATCTTTCATGCCTGAATTTGAAGATACAAGTTAAAAACAGTGGACCAGGTCTCTCTGATAGCTGGTCTCCAAACCCACAATTTCTTCAGACCAAACCATCATAACACCACAGTTCTAGCTTAAGAAAGGGATTTCAGATGTGATCTAAGGGATGCAAATCACTCAATAATCAATATTGCTGCTTGCAATGTTTGTATATTTTCTTCCTTCAGCACTGGTGATTGTTTATTGCTAATAATTTAAATCTGTTTTCCTTTTGTAATTCAATTACAGGTTACTATGAGTGTGTGTGGGCGTGTGAGATAGAAAGAGAAAGTGGAAACTATGCAAGTGTATTTGCTTTGTGAATAACTATTAATTTAAAATATGTGGTAAAAAATAGCCTCTTAATTAATAAAAGACATAGAAGTAAATATTTTTTGTGCTCTTTCTGCATGGCAGAATCTTCTGTCAAGGAAAATGGAATTTACAGTAAACATTATATCTCATATCTTGATACATAAAGGAGAAAATCTGTTCAAGAGTTGCCAGGTCTGTTATTATGTACAGCTGATTGAATCCTTAAATTTTCATATGCAGAAAACAGAAGAATGACTATATCTTTACAATAAAATAATTTAAAAACTGAAAATTTAGGCATCAGATGTGATTAATTACTCTTTTGAAATGTTTGGAGGGTTTTATAATTTTTATTATAATAAATGTATTAGGCATATTTTTAATATGCTATGCTCAAGTCATTTCTTACATTTCACAAGTATCATCTGCATATAGGCATTAATCAAGCTAAAATTAGGATGATAGTATTGCTCTTAAGGTATATACCCAGAAAAAGACAAAGTTGTCGATGTCCAGGAAAGCTTTAAAAATGTGACAGGACTTCCCATTTCTCTTAGCTGAGGATAGAATGCTTTGATTGTAAAAGCCCAACCAGTAATCACAGGGATGCAAACTACAGTGAATAGCTGTTTGCATGTATTGTTAGTTGCTGCATTCAACTCTATCTATGTTAAATGAATAGAACCTGTGGATGATCCTCCTTTACATTTCTATATTGTGCCCAGAAAGAACAGGCAATTAAAAATAATTAATTCAGTGCAAGCTGTGTCAATTAAACTGCCTCAGCTTTGTGACTGCTATCTGAAGATATTTCAAAAGAAAAACCGAGCATCATACACATAGAATAGAGTCAGCCTAAGTATTATCAATAACCAAGGCTATGGGGGTTGTATGAAATTGATTTGGTAAAGCAAAGTGATTGGATCCCCTTAGGGATACATAATGTGTCCTTATGCTCCTGCCTCTGATTGGAAGGAATATGTCAAACACTGAAGGCTCTGATGATCTTGCCTGTCCAAGAATTGAAAATTGTGATGGCGTCCAACATACATGATGAAGAAACATGTAGTTGGATGCTGAAATACAGCAACAGATAATTAAGAAAACGGAAGCAATTAATTAGTTAATTAATTCCCTTTGTGCTACTGGTTTCTTGCACTTGTACCCAGTTATACAATAGTCTACGTTTTCCCTTCTTTTTTCCTCATTTCTTCTTTTGTTCCGTTGCTTCTGTACCAAGAGTGTATATCACGTTCATCTGCCCTTTCGATTCTCACTTTTGAGAGCGCAAGTTATTCCATGCCTTATTCTTACGCAGTGGGATCTTCTCAGTGTTTGTTCAGACAAGGCTGGGAAAGGATTTGGTGGCTCTTTCCTCTTAGACCATTTAGGCTGCTGTCTGTCACTTCAGCTTTTTACTGGCTGTGCTGGTTTATCCACCAGCCCCTGCCCTTTCAGGCCACACTGGGATCTGAGAAATGCTCCTTAGGCCTCGGCCTTGATGAGCAGCCCCTGGGCCCAGCTCCTGTTGAGCTTATCAGAAACAGGGTCTGCTCCCAGAAACTTGCACTGCCTAACGAGCTCCTGGATTTTTTATGAACAGCCTTGGAAACTGTTTTTCTCGCCTGAATGGCATAACATCCTTGTTCTCACAGTTTCAAAGAAAGGGTGCCGGCCCCAAGCGTGGCCAGGATGGAATGTTGCCAGGACTAAGGCCCGTTCACTTGTGGCTACAAACAGAGCTCCAAAATGAGACCCTTGGAGCTCTCCTGGGCCACAGCGGCTGGGACCAGCAACCTCCCTCTGAGCCAGCAAACTTTCCTTTGCTGCACTCGAAGATCACTAAATAACAATGGATCCTGGGCTGATACCCCTGCTCCTCGAGGCCCCTTTGCCCATTGAGGAGCTGCAAGGGTGTCCAAAGTCACTATTTTGTTAATTTTGAGGGGAATTTTTCACGAGTACCTTGCTCTGACTTTTTATGTCTGTGTGCATACAAGTGTGCACAGCTATGGCAAAACAGGAGAAATGCTGCTCTCTCAGGTGTTTAAGTATCTTAGGTATCTAAGTAAGCTAGGCCTGTAAGTAATTTTTATTTAAGTTATAAGCTAAGTTAAATGCTGTTGAAGGTTATTCCTTTGCTAAATTGTTAAGTTTAAGGTGTAACCTAAGTTATGTTAAATGCTGTTCAGTGTTGTTCCATTAGTAAATTGTCAAGTTTAAGGTACAAGTAAAGTTTAAGTACTGTTAAGTTTGAGTGCTATTAAGCTTTTCAGCTGTATTTCTTTTTATCCTTGCCCTTTCTATCTTTGTATCACACACAGCTAAACACACACCTAAACACACATACACAAATAGATAGTACTTGATTAATTTATGTTTTGATTGAGTGGACTTTGTGTGTTGCTTTTTTACCCTTGATGTGCCTTAATCATCTAGTAATAAGTACAGTGAACCCTGCCAATGACCTTTGACATGCTGTTGTTTACTATTAAATCTGATTTTTACTTATACCCTTGCTGGTGATTTTTAAAGCAATCTCAACTTTCATAACACTGAATAATGAGGTTTTCTATTCAGGTCTCCTTTTTTCCCTGTAAAATAGGGGATCTGGGAATCCATGAGTGTAAGACATACTTGTAGGTACACCCTTTCTGTCACTGTGGTAAAAACAAACAGTGACTTACTGACAACTCCCTTAAGCAGAAATTTCCTTCATTTTTTGAGCAACTGACATTAATTGCTCCTGGACTTTCACAAACACTTATATTCTGTCATAGCTGAACTGAAATTTCTGCCTATCCTGCATTTTAGGTTAATTCAACACACATTTACATATGTGTGCAACTACTTGAAGATAATAGAATTTTTTGTTTTTCAGCTCTGAGCTTAGTGTAGTGTTCTCTTCCATTTCATAGGACGGATGAAAATAATTCAAAAGCTAAGTGCAAATATCATAATGTTAATGTCCCTTCATAAAAGAAAGATACTGTTCTAAGAGATTTCACTGCATAAGTAAAAGGTGCAAAAAGAGCGCAAACACACTCAAAAGAGTTGAATACACAACAAAATTTGGCTTGTGTAAGACTCTTGCAACCTGAAGGCATGAATAACACTTGCATTTTCATATCTTAACAAACTAAGCTACTCTGAGATGGAAAAAAAGGAATTTTGGTGAAGAAATTGTCCGTTTAATAGATGTGTGTTTTGGTGTAAGACGCTATCCAGTTAAATGTTCCATTCCTGCCTTTCATTTCAATATGCACATGCAGAGCTAATAAGGGACCACCATATAATGTGCCCAGCTGCCAACTGTACACGTGCTACCAATTCTTAAATCATGTTCTGATGGGCATTGAAAGCAGAGTCCATCAGATGTTGTCCAGAATTTCCATTATGAAAATTCCAGCTGTGCTTATGGGAATGCAAATCAGAGAAGGATCCTGTAGTCATCTCTCACGTAGATGTTTGCATTTCTTGCCTTGCGCTAAGGACTCTAATCAGATTACTGTTTTTTCACTTGGAAAAGACTGTGCTTTAGAAAAGAAATGGGGACTACTCTTTCTTTGAATTGCTCACTGATGACATTTTTCATTATTAAATTACAGTAATACAGAAAAGTGCTTTTAACAGAATAGGGCTTTGTTTCAAATGCTGGCCTCATTGCTTTGTGTGAATGGTTTCGTAGAAAATCTTGTGAGGTTTTTCCTGGATGCTCAATGTGAAGAGTTATAGGACAAGATGATTTGCATGATGTCTTCTGGCAATGTTAGAACAGGATGAGCTCTAAATTTTGTTTGTTTCACGATTTGATTGACCCTACCAGACTTGAATCGAGATGCCATTGCAGTTATGTGGCATTGGTGTGTGTGGAAATAGTTCATATGTTTTGGAAGGGTCTAATTCGATGACTTTCAAACCTTCTTCAGGTTGCAAACTGGCAGGTTTAAGGTGGGGGGAACAAATCACCTTTAGATTACAAACAGAAGAGAAAAAAGAGAAAGTGCCTGCTCTCAGACAAGATGCATGTCTTCAGAGGATCCTAATCCCAAGAAATGTCATTTTCCTACTAATACAGAGGTTGCTGCTTTCCTTCTCAGAACAAATACTTATCAAACTTCTATTCCAATTTATCCAATAGAACAAAGGGATTTAGTAGATGGTGTATATAATGCATGCTGAACATATTTTTATTCATATGGCCGTAGTTAGTTAGGAGGTTAGTTACAGACAGAAAGTCTTCCAGAAGACTGACCCTATGAGCATTTCCCAATATTTCTGTTGGCTTTCCCTCTTAGATGCCCAAATTCATGTGAGTCAACTGGTAACTATTTGATTTAATTTTATGGAAAGGAAGCTATGGAGGGAAGATGTACTTAAAGAGGCAGGAAAACAGCCTTTGGAATCTCATGTGCATGAGGAATGTGGAATAAGGGAACATAAAGCAATTTGTGTGAGAGCAGCTGTTCAGGGTGTCCCTGCTGAGCAGCCGTGTGCCTCAGAGCTCAGCCAGGAGCAGGATGGCTCACACGGATTGCGGGTTGAGCACAGCCCACGTGTTTTGCTGGTTGGTGTGGTCAGAGAGCTCTGAGGCTTGTTCCTGAACGCCAGTGAGGGCAGAGCAGGGAAGGGCAGAGGATGGACCAGCCCTCCCAACACGGGTGTCTCATGGTGCTGGGCTGGGAACCAGCATGGTGACAATGCATGGTGCTGACAATGGCATGTCAGGGTGTCATTGCCATGCGCTGAACTTCTACCATCCTCGTTAAATGGCATAAAAAATGTTCATGGAAGCCTTTGCTTTCACCTGTGGTACAGTTTTTGTCATGAGGGAAAGGAAGACTCGCTCCCAAGTTATCCTTTGACTTGTTAATTTTTAATTTGTAAAATAAAGCAATTCAGGCGCAGACTCAGATCAAGTACAGGTACATTGCTTCAAACAGACTGACAACATCCAAACCAGATACATTGAATCAGGATGGGCTTAGTGAATACAAGGCTCAAGTATGTTTCTGTGACAGTCACTTTAAAAGTGAATATACTCCCCCTGCAGCTGAAAAGAGTCATGAAGCTCCAGTTCAGATGTAACAATAATGCAGTGACACAGATCACTGTTTCAGCAGGAGGAAGAAACTCAAAAGGCCATGTCATGCTTTCCTGAACCATGCTGGAATGTTATAGACACTTTTAAAATCAACAAATATTTCACTAGAGTATAACCAGAGTCAAAAATGATGAATGAGATATTCTGAAAATATTTGGAATTCCTCAGAACCCTCATTAGGAGGTTGTAGTAACCAGAAACCACATTTAAGCCTTATATTCACAGAATGTGACCATGCCTGTGCTAAAACAGGTCTATTCTATTTGTATAAGGTGTTGTAACTTCAAGTATTCCAAGCGATTACATTCTAGTCTGTGTCTTGGCCCTGTTTTTCTGCTGTGTTAGGGAAACTGTGGTGATTTCCAAGGAAAGTACAGCAGATAGTAGAAAATATGCACAATTATTCTTAATAAGACTGACATCCAAGTAAAGCAAATTCCCACCTTCCTATTGACTGCTGATTCCAACACCTATTATTTATATCTCGGATGATTTCAATTTAATTGATTTGGATCTAAACTAGAAAGTCCAGGCTAAGCCACTGTCTTTTACATGGATGCAGTTCTGACGTGACAGTGACTGTGGTGCCAAATCCTGGCTGGCAGCTCTTGAAATTTGGGATTGCTCCAAATTAAGACCAATGTGTGTGCTGTAGGGCAGGCAGCCATTAAAACGACACAGATGGAGTCTCCATTGCTTAAAGCTGAAAAGACATTGAATACGATGATAAGCACACAAATAAAATATACAAGGTAAAAGATAAGGAAGGAGCAGACGGACTTGATGGCTTTCATATGGGCCTCTAAGCTGGGATCCCCAAAGCCACTTGCATTATTTTGCATCTGTCTGGTGTGTATCAACAGAGACCAAATCAGCAGGATGCTTGAAACCACAGACAGTATTAAAGGCATACCTATACCAGCATTACAGAGAAGAATTAATAAACCCAAAGTGTCTTTCCTTGTGGCTCTCCTTGCTGAAGAGTTGGTCATGGATGAAGGAGCAGTGATGTTCTTGTGCACACCGTAGACATCCCAGGCAAAGGGAATTGCGGCTGTGAAGGAGCAGAGCCATGATGTGAGCAGCATCCAGGGCACCAGCCTGGCAATTCTTAGCTTCAGCCAGATGAAGAAAGACTGTGTAAAACTGGCAACCTTGATACAATAGAAGACACTAAGCCAGGCTCCAAACCACAGGCTAGAGTAGCTCATAAACGTAAAAATTATCTTGGTAACTCTTAGCAGGTTTTCTGTGTAAAAGAAGGGCTCATAAAATATATTCATTAAGTAATCCAGTGTATTCCATGACTGCAAAATGAATTTAGATGAACTCAGTGAGATCATGATCATATCATATGGAGGCCACGTTTTGCTCCCAATGCAGCTCAATGAACTGGCAGCCAAGATAATTCCATCTCCTAGAATTCCTGCCATGGATTCAATTATAGCAATGCATAGACAAAGGAGAGCGAAAGATGTCATCATTGCAACTCAAGAGCTTGCAATTATTACTCAGCTTGCTCTGGGCTCCTGAAAGCCTCAGATCTGGCACTGCCAATCCCAAGGAGCTGTTATGGGCAATGCTCACCTATTTATCTCAGAGGCAGAAGTATCCTAATGTCATTTAATATTTCTGCTGTTTTACATCTTGTGTTGGGGGTTGATGTGCCATCTGATTTGTCTAAGCATGCAAATTGGGTCAAGATTCAATTACATAGTTTTCATTTTGCTGAAAGGATTTGCATTGGAAAGAGTTGTGGTGCAGGTGAACTGTGGTGTTTACAAATGTGGATTTGCACTCCAGTGTCTGGTGTACTTCTTTACATGTCTCGATTTGCTTTTCTTTCTAATGCCTTAATGTCTCCCTTTGTTGCACTGTTATGTCTCCAGGGTTTCTGAGACATAGTTGCCATGGCCTCTTCTAATAGTGGGGTAACTTTTCTCTTTATCAGATATTTTCAAGTTACTGCTGCAAAGAGGATTGCCATATTTTTCTTTTGTGGAAAGTTTTGAGCATTATAATTATCATTACATGCTTCCTCTGAGTGTCCCAATGGAGAACAATAAATTTCTGTGGGAATATCAGAGCAGAGAAAAGGAAAATAATTTTGCAGAGTACCTCACTGGTCCATTTTTCACTGGCCTCCAGAATTGCTGTGAAATTTGCCTAACGAATTTAAGATCTGGGAATATACAACATTACATATAGGGGCAGTAGCACAAGTGTTAATTGAGGCACAATTTTGCTCCAATATGGAATATGCATATGTTTTTGAAATTCTGTTATATATGCTAAAAGAAGTGAATTCCACATCCAAGGAGATACAGGTCTTCAATATAAGCGGAGAGGCTTGGATTCCTTTAAAAGCATTGGAACTCATGTTTCATCTGTAGCCCAGAATATAGAAGAAAGCACACTAAAGGTCTTCAGAAGTGCAGTGGCACAAGTAGCTGTCAGTAGCACAGTAAAAATTTGTGGGGAGTGATCAAATGAGAAATTTTGAGATGTTTTCAAGGTGGTTTCTTTGAGTACTTTGAAATTTCCTAGTGCTTAATGTAATCTATGATGGCCTAGGAGAGTGTTCAAGCCATTTTGATCATGCAATCATAGGAGTAAAACTCCATGAGCATTCACCTCAGATTTATGTACATTTGTTTATATATTTTATACATGTACTACTGTGTGTATTATGTACATATTAGGTACAGATACTTATTATTTGAAAATATACACCAAGAAAAGGATTGAAATAATTCAAGACCAAATAAAAAATATTTAAAAAATTATTTCACTTTAGTATTGGTACAAACTCTTTTTCTCTTCTCATTAAGAATATGATTAATAAATATTTTTAGTGAGAGCAACATGATTGCATATGCCCAATTTTTGGTTTTTGATCTGGGCTTATCACTTTGTGACACAGTGATTCAGAGACCTTGCTCTATGTTCAGTTTTGTTGAATACATGCTCTGAATGGCTTCCCCACTATCACATCTGCAAAGTTCTTTGTTGAAATTCAGTTGAAATTGCCAGTTTCCCTCTTGTCAAAACTTGCAAACTACTCATATATTCTTCTGGTTTTATATGTTTACCAAATGGATTTAAAACTCACAGAAGCTCTTCCTTTGGAGATTTTTAAAACAGTTTAGAACATTCTGCTTCCAAATTTTGCAAGTGTACCTTTATTAGAGTTTTTTTAAGTTGTCACACTTCTACAATTTTTGTCATGAAAATCTTTTGAAAAGCAGTTCCTTTCTCATCCACATTTAGAATTTCACTTTCACCTTGAAGAAATAAAGAAGTGTGTTTGGTTTTTTGACAGGAACTGCTCTGTAGCATGCTATTGACAGACACTTCCAACAGAAAAAAAGTCAACAAATATGTATCACTTCCCTTTTAGTAAAAGAAAACTTTGGCTGCTGTTTAAATTCAACTCATTAAATTCAGCTCTTTAAATTCAGCTTTTAAGCTCACTCATTGAATCACAGAACGGTTCGAGCTGAAAGGGGCCTTAAAGACCATCCAGTTCCAAGCCCCTGCCATAGGCAGGGACACCTTCCTGTAGACCAGGCAGCTCAAAGCCCCATTCAGCATTGAGCCTGAGCCTCTTGCCACAAGATAACCAGCAAATGTTTGTGTGATATGTGTGGGGTTTATGGGGAAGGTTTTGGCAATGGGGAGGCTGCAGGGGTGGTTTTTGTGAGAAGAGACCAGAAACATGCCTCTGTGTCACACAGCAGTAGTCCAGTTACCCCCAAAAGGGACCCACCATTGGCCAAGGCTCTGCCCACCAGTGATGCCAGTGACATCTCTGTGACAACTCATTTAATAAAGGGTAAAGACCAGTGCACAGCAACTGTGAGAGAGAGGACAGAGAGAGAATATGTGAGGGAAACAGCCTTGCAGACAGCCAGTCAGTGAAGAAGGAAGGGGACAAGGTGCTCCAGGCACCAGAGCAGACATTGCCTTGCTTTCCCTGGACAGGACCATGCTGATGTAGACTGTGACTCTGCAGGCTCCGGCAGACCACACTGCAGCAGATTTCCACACTGCAGCAGATTTCCACACTGCTGCAGATATCCACACTGCAGCCTGAGCAGAGCCCCCTTGGCAGCAGATGGTTGTGCCCTGAAGGAAGCTGCATCCTGTGGAGATCCCACCATGGAGAAAGCTCGTGGCAGGAGCTGCAGCCTTTGGGGATCCCACGCTGATGCACTTTGTTCCTGGAAGATTTCACCTTTTGGAAAGGATCCCCTCTGCAGTCCCCATTCCCTATTCCCCTACCCTGCTCAGGGAGGGAGAAGATAGAAGAGTGAAGAGGCAGTGATGGGGGAAAAAGGTTTCTGTTTTTGTTCTTTCTTTCTCACTCCCCTAGCCTGTTATTGATTGGAAATCTCTTATTGATTGGGAATAAATTCAATTATTTTGCCCATGTTGAAGGAATCCCCACAAGGCCAGGCAAAGACACTGAGGGCACTATCAGGCCTGCAGTCCACCCATAATGTGGGCAAGGACAGCAGATAAGCTCTGTGAGAACAATGAGGGACAGCCACAAGTCCAGGGATTGCCAGTCATGTCCAGAGTGACAAGACATGCCTAGGATCAAGCCAGTAATTCCAATCTTCAGGCCAGGATCAGTATCCAAGTGAGCTAAGCAGGTGGAAGGGCACAGGCAAAACTGCAGCACAGGCTCAAGGGGAGACCAAGGTTGACCCTCAAGCTTAGAAGTGGCTCCTGAATGTAGAGGGGTCCAAGCCCCACTGAGGCTTCATTCAGCAATTTGCTAAAAGGCCAGTCAGGTGGACTGTGGAAGTTGGCTTTGAAACAAGGCAGCCAAACCCCCAAAAGCAAGGCCTTACTTTCACCAGAAAGTCCATTCATAGCTTTTTGGCTTCCCCTGTCCCCGCATACACAGAAAAGCAGTACAGCCTGGCACACAGGTTTTGCTCTTTTTTTAAATCCTGCTGTGATGGGCACTGAAAATTGACTCCATTGCATGTTGTCCTGAATTTCAATGATGAAAATTCCAGGTGTGCTTATAGGAATGCAAATCAGAGAAGGATCCTGTAGTGATCTCTCATGTAGATATTTGCATTTCTTGCCTAGAGCTAAGGACTCTAATGAGATTACTGGTTTTTTTGTTGTTTTTTGGTTTTTTTTCTTGGAAAAAACTGTGCTTTAGAAAATAAATGGGTTCTTCTGTCTTTCTCTGATTTTCTTACTGATTATTATTTTCATCATTAAATTACAGAAACCCAGAAGAGTGCCTTTAACAGAAAAGGGCTTTGTTTCCAATGCTGGCCTCATTGTTTAATGCTACATGGGAGCAGTTTCCTAGAAAATTTAATGGTTTGTTTTTTTTTCTGGATGCTCAATGAAAGAGATACAGGACAAGATGATGTGCATGATGTCCTTCTGGCAGTGTTAGAGCAGGATGAGCTTTGAATTTTGTGTTTTCTGATTTGATTCACTGGACCAGACTTGAATCAAGCTGCAAGAGGGTCTGAGTAGCATTGGTGGTTATGTAAATAGGTAATATGTTTTGGAAGGGTCTGAGTCCATGACTTTTAAATTTTCTTCAGGTTGCTATATGGTTAGTTAAGATGTGGGAATCAAACCAATTTCCATCCCATGGAAAAACAGACAAAAAGAGAAAAATGCCTACTTTCAAACAAGATGTGTGATACCAGAGGATCCCAACTGCTGTAATTCTCATCTTCTTACTAGTACAGAGGCTGCAACTTTTGTTTCACAGAATAAATTTTTATCAAATTAATTTATTAACTTATCCAGTAGAACACAGGGATTAAGTAGATGGTGCATATAATGCATGTTAAAGATATTTTTATTCATGTGATAATAATTAGTTAGGTGGTCCGTTACACAGAGGAACATCTAGCAGGAGATTGGCCCTATGAGGTGCTTTCCAAAATCTTTGTCAGTGTTCCCTCTTAGACGCCCAAATTCATGTGAGTCAACTGGTAACTATTTGATTTAATTTTATGGAAAGGAAGCTTTGGAGGGAAGATGTACTTAAAAGAGGCAGGAAAACAGCACATGCTTTTGAATCTCATGTGCATGAGGAATGTGGAATAAGGGAACATAAAGCAATTTGTGTGAGAGCAGCTGTTCAGGGTGTCCCTGCTGAGCAGCCGTGTGCCTCAGAGCTCAGCCAGGAGCAGGATGGCTCACACGGATTGTGGGTTGAGCACAGCCCACGTGTTTTGCTTGTTGGTGTGGTCAGAGAGCTCTGAGGCTTGTTCCTGAACGCCAGTGAGGGCAGAGCAGGGAAGGGCAGAGGATGGACCAGCCCTCCCTGGGTTGTCTCATGGTGCTGGGCTGGGAACCAACATAAAAATGTTCATGGAAGCCTTTGCTATCACCTGTGGCACAGTTTATGTCATGAGGGAAAGGAAGACTCACTCCCAAGTTATCCTTTGACTTGTTATTTTTTAATTTGTAAAATAAAGCAATTCAGGCACAGACTCAGATCAAGTACATGTACATTGCTTCAAACAGACTGACAACATCCAAACCAGATACATTGAATCAGGATGGGCTTAGTGAATACAAGGCTCAAGTATGTTTCTGTGACAGTCACTTTAAAAGTGAATATACTCCCCCTGCAGCTGAAAAGAGTCATGAAGCTCCAGTTCAGATGTAACAATAATGCACTGACAACAATCATTACTTCAGGAAGAGCAGAAGAAAAGCAAGAGGCTGTTTTATTCTTTACTGAATCATACTGGAATCTGAGTCTTGGCCTTGTTTTTCTCTTGTTCTAGAGAAACCATGGCAATTTCCAAGGAAAGTGTAGCAAATAGGAGACAACTTACACGACTTTTCAAAACAAGACTCAAATCCAAGTAAGGCAAATTTTTACACTTCTTCATGATTCCAGATCAAGGCCCCAGTCGATTAATTCCAGTGCCTATTATTTTATAGTTCTGACAATTTCATTTTAATCAATTTGGATCTAAACTAGAAAGTCCAAATTAAATCATGATCTTTTACACGGATATAGTTCTGACAGGACAGTTAGTGTGGTGCCAAATCCTAGCTGGCAGCTCTTGAAATTTTGGATTGCTCCAAATTAGAACCATTGTGTGTCCTGTAGGACAGGCAGCCAATATAACTACGCATATGCATTCCTTATCACTTAAAGGTGTAAAAACACTGGAGTAGAGGAGAAGCAAACAAATAAAATATGTAATATAGAACATAAAGAAGGAGCAGACTGACTTGATGGCTTTCATATGGGCCTCTAAGCTGGGATCCCCAAAGCCACTTGCATTATTTTGCATCCGTCTGGTGTGTATCAACAGAGACCAAATCAGCAGGATGCTTGAAACCACAGACAGTATTAAAGGCAAAGCTGTACTTGCATTCCAGAGATAAATGAATAAATCCAATCTGTCTTTCCTTGTGGTTCTCCTTGCTGAAGAGTTGGTCATGGATGAAGGAGCAGTGATGTTCTCGTGCACACCGTAGACATCCCAGGCAAAGGGAATTGCAGCTGCGAGGGAGCAGAGCCATGATGTGAGCAGCATCCAGGGCACCAGCCTGGCAATTCTTAGCTTCAGCCAGATGAAGAAAGACTGTGTAAAACTGGCAATCTTGATACAATAGAAGACACTAAGCCAGGCTCCAAACCACAGGCTGGAGTAGTTCAAAAATGTAAAAAAAGTCTTGGAAGCTACGAACACGTTTTCTGTGTAAAACAAGGGCTCATAAAATATAGACATTAAGAGATCCAGTGTAGTCCATGACTGCAAAATGAATTTAGATGAACTCAGTGAGATCACAATCATGTCATATGGGGGCCACGTTTTGCTCCCAATGCAGCTCAATGAACTGGCAGCCAAGATAATTCCATCTCCTAGAATTCCTGCCATGGATTCAATTATAGCAATGCATAGACAAAGGAGAGCAAAAGATGTCATCATTGCAGCTCAAGAGCTTGCAATTATTACTCAGCTTGCTCTGGGCTCCTGAAAGCCTCAGATCTGGCACTGCCAATCCCAAGGAGCTGTTATGGCCAATGCTCCTCACCTATTTATCTCAGGGGCAGAAGTATCCTAATGTCATTTAATATTTCTGCTGTTTTACATCTAGTTTTGTGGGTTGATGTGTCATCTGATTTGTCTAAGTATGCAAAATGGGTCAAGATTCAATTACATAGTTTTCATTTTGATGGAAGGATTTGTACTGGAAGGGTTATGGAGCAGGTGAACTGTGGTGTTTACAAATGTGAATTTGCACTCCAGTATCTGATGTCCTATTTTACATGCCTAGATTTGGGTTTTTTAAAATATCTTATGTCTTAATCTCTTCCTGTCTTGCTCTGTCATGTCTTCGTTTACAAGTGTAATCTCTGTGGCCTCTTCTAATACTGACGCAGGTCCTTATTAGATGTGTTCAAATATCTGCTAATAGGCTTGGTGGGCATGTGACAGCCAATCAAGGTCAACCCCCCACAAGTATAAAGGATTTTCATCATCTCTCCCCTGCCATTGCACAGTATTGTAAAGGTTCTAATATTTCAAGGTCTTGTTTTTATGAAATGAACAAAACTGATGACATCCTCTCGCACCTTTTGCAGGTCTGGCTCCAGTTTATTTGCTGTAATAACTCATCTATGAACATTGTAGTGAATGAATTCCAGGTGTAGTGATGACTACATAACCTTACCACCCAATCCTTCTCTTATGCCAGTCAAAGCAGCTGTTCCACTGGTCTTTACACTTGCACAGCTCTTCCAGAAAACATTTTTATTAAATAAATAATTTACTGTTGGGAATACAGCTTCTGTAGTAAATCTTCCCTTCAGTGGCTTACAGAAGGTAGCTCTTCATTTATTTCACTACTGTAACAGAATTTGTCAAATACCTTAATCTGAGGCATTTTAGAAACATTTGTACTTTCATCCAATCACTCGGGAATCCTCTTCCACTATGTAATTTGTGCTGATACTTCTCTCTTCAAACCTTCAGCAGTATTTTCTATGTTTCTTCTAACATTGTTTGCTGACAATGGAATCCATTTTAGTTTGATGCTCTATTGCTTTCTGTGTATTATCCCAGACATTTTTACTTTTTATGGCAGGAAGAATAAGTGTTTCTCTGGTGCTATGTGACATTTTTTCTTTTGCTGTGAAGCAAGAAACCTCAAAGGAGGCTTCTCTACACATTTGTCAATAAGTTTGGTGAAATTTTGTGAAGTACTGCATTGAATGTCACATGGCTTGAAACATGGCTGAAAAAATTGTAGGAGTTTCTCTTTGTGCTCTGGATGCTTACATTTTAAATATCTTGCTAATTCTGGTGGCTTCATACTGACATTAGCTAAATTTTCGAAGCATTCTCAAAATAAAATTTTCAAGTACTTCCTGTCCATGTGATCTGCATGGCCAGCTGTGTGCTTGAGTAGTCTGACTGTATGTGCTTGTGTGTGTTTCTATAGATCACAGGATGATACCATCATAGAATGGTTTGGATTGGAAGGGACCTTATAGATTATCTAGTTCCAACCTCGCCACCACTCCACTGCCCAAGGAGTATTTGCTCAGCCTCACTCCCTAGATTGACTTCAAGAAAACAGAGCTGTAGCATCCACACATAATCAGGACAACAGATTCATTCACTTGTAGCAATACAGCCCATAGATGACAAATCTAATTAAGTAGAATAGCAAGTGTAGATATAAACAAATATCATAAATACCGCCTCTTCTGGAGATGTTTCAATACGATAGGTTAGATATTTAATGAAATTATGTAACATTGGAACAATGTCTATTTGTAGTTATTAACATACTACAGTACCCTTCTAATGTTGTTCAATTAGAGAATCAGACACAGTTTGCAGTCAGCAAACTGCTTACAGAAATAATTCTAAATTTAGGATTATTACTAAATTGCAATTCATCCCATATGCAACAAACTACAGAATGTGCAGTTGTTTCATGCAACTTTATACTATCCTGGTAACCCACACCAGGGAATGACCTTTGTTTCCATGGCTAAGAGACCCAGGGTGACCCATGGGCCTCTACTCATTGCAGACCTCAAAAGCCAAGCCAAGCCTACCCTGTCTGGTAATGGGCTGACAATCTGAGTGACACTGCTGCCATTCCAGCTACTGGATTTGATTCTGCTCCTGTATTCTCAATTATGCTCATGCTCAGGAATTATCTAGAAAGTATTGGAACAATCTTTTTCTCCAGGAAGGAAGCTGCTGATGGGTAGATAATTCCTTCACCCTGTGAAAAATGACCATCCAGTTCCTGGGACCACATTGTGCTGTGCACTTTGGAGAAACAGCAGGAAGTGACACATTTTGACCTGAAAAGGGTCCGTTTAAGGTTCTATGTAGTGATCTCGTGCCTGTCACTGTCCCCATATCACATTCTGGTCACCAACACCTGAAAGGATGGTGCTCTGTTGCATTTTGCAGCCTACTCCCTCGATACAGATTGTCAGGCACTCGGTCCCAGTCCATGGCACAGATGGAGACAAAGGTCTCTCAGGCCATCTTCCAGAGTGTCTACCCATGAGTCAAAATCAACATCAGATGGGTTCTAGCTGAACCTGAACACCCCGTCCTCATGGAGTCAACTAACAAAGTACATATATATCCCCATACACAGTTTATCGGAAGGCTACTATAGAAGCCTAGTAGTCAACTATTTCAAAAGCTGCTCAACACCTTGTTAGCCCACAAGGCAGAACTATGGTTGAAGCATAGATTACAATGGTCAGGTCAAGGAGCAGCAGGAGGAGCTGTTCCATAAGGAAACGAGATCCAAAAAGGCAGCATCATCACAAGGCAGGCAAGGACAGGACTGTCAAGCATGCAGTCCCACCTCCTATAGGCAAGGATAGCAGAGAAGCTCTGTGATGGGTCAGCCAGCAGTCCAGTCATACCAGATGTGTCCATAGTGGTACGACATGTCCAAGATCAAGCCAGTAATTCCATCTTGTGGACCAGGATCAGTATCCAGGTCAGCTAGGCAGGTGGAAAGACTCAGGCAAAGCTGCAATACAGCTCAGTGAGAGAGCAAAGGTGAGCACCCAGCTTAGAAGCAGCTCCTGCAATGAGAGGAGGCTGAGCCCTGCTGAGGCATCTCCCAGCAATCTGTTTTAAGGTCAGTCAGCTGTGCTGTGGAAGTTGGCTCTGAAATTCAGCAGCCAAAACCCCAAAAGCAGTGCAGAGCCCCTAACCATCTTCACCATAGCAGTACCTGGGAACTTTATCAATGAGTCCATCCCAGTCCTGCCTTTTTATCATCGGGTGGTAAAATTAATTCTATCAGCAGTATTCAACACAAGTAGATTCCAAGGGCTTGACAAAGAAGTCAGAATTAACTACCACAGTGATGGGTAGCTAAGTACATAAAATAGTTCAGTAAATGTCTAGAGAATAAGTATACAGTGTACAGCACTCTAATCTGGTTTACCAGGAGCACAGCCAGTAGATTAAGGAAAGTGATTCTCTTCCTCAACACTTTTTCAAGGTGGTATCTGGAATATTGCATCCAGTATTTGGGGGAATTATAGTTTTTACTACTAAATTTACACACAACACCAGGCTTAGGCTGACCACAAAGTTCTGGAAGATGGATTCAGAATTCAAAGTAATTTTGGCAAGTTGAAGATGCAGTCTGATAAAATAGGGACAAATGCCTACAGAGATGAATAAAGACATGCATATATAAATTTGTGAAGAAAGCTGTAATAAAAATAGATGCTATGCTGGGAGATGCAACCAGAAATTTTTGTTTGTTGCATAGATTGAAGCAATGTACTCTTGTATGCAGCTCTAATAAAGTTGCATTGCAGAACTATAAAAATTGGAAGCAACAGTCTTTTTCAGTTTAGAAAGAAGAAATCTGCCAAAGGTCTAACAAACATGCAAAAATAACTCTGAAGATCCAGGAATAAACTTTTCTTAAAGTGTGTTGTGGAGAGGACAAGGAGTGGCTGGTTTCATAATTACAAAGCCAGATACTTCTTACAATTAGTGCTAAAATTTAGAGAAAAAAAATCATGTATATTTTCATTGCAAACTTTTTTAAAGAGTTTGAAGAAGATGCTTCTGGAGAGTCACAGGGGAGGCTGATCCTGCCTTGGAGAAGTAAATGAAAGCAAAGCTTATTCATCTAACTATATGGAAATCTACTAAAAATCAATTTGTTTCCATTTCATCAGTCTGGGAGAAATTCTCTCCCAACTAATGAACTTATAACTTATGAACCAAAGTGTTTGGTACATAATAATACCTCATAGTGATGCAGGAAATTATTTAGTTCAATTCAAAATATGCCATGTTGCTGGCCAGATGCAAACAACTCCACTTTACAGAGGCACTGGGAAGTTACCTGATGACTAAAAACCACATAATAACAGAATCAAATATACGAAGGGAACTTGAAATCTCCAGAATTATAAATATAACCCTTAACTTCTGAAACACACTGCAATAACTGGAGATACTGAGGAGAATGAAAAGACTAAGAAGAGGAGACATAAAATGAAATTGTGGTGGAAATACAGAAGAAAGAAATTGAGGGTTCTGCTCAGAAGAGATAAGTTAATTTTAATTTTTTAATTTTTTTTTTAAATTTCACTAGCATTACTTTGTGATATTGCAAAGTATATGAAGAGCTTGAGTATCTAAGTTGGATCTAAACCACAAATGAGGACAGCAGATTTAGGGGCTGAACCAAAAAGAATTTTTGTGACTTATGACTCTTCACTGCCTGGTCCACAGATGTAACTAATGGTAGATATTATGGATGTACTTCTAACAAAAAAAAATACATAAAAACAATGTCTTGCTGATACCTTCTAAAGTATTTTGAATGGCCATGAAGTTCATATAGTTTCAAATTTAGCTGTAAATGCGATGCTTCCATATAGTTTCTTTTTGCGGCATTACAATTAAAGTACACATTTGGAGACATAAATCTGAGTTGTGGTCAAGTGGCTATTGAACTGTAACATCCACAATTCAAGTGATTTTGCAGCAGAAGAACATTATCTACATGTGAAATAGAAATGATTCTTCTTGATAGACCCATAATCTCTGAAATTCAAGACTGTTTTCACCTCACACTTTGGCACACATAATTTAGGTTATAAGGCTTTGCTCTATTTTGCTGTCGCCAAGCATAGCAATTAACCTGAGTTTTCCATAAGTAGGTAGAACTCCACATCTCACACAAGGTTGTCTTTCATCTGAATTGTATCTGTAGGGCTAATACAGTAAAGCACAAGACATAGCTTTTATGTTATGAAATACACCACTTTTGATTATTTTGATTATTGCATATGAAAGGGTATTTTTGTTATTGTCATTTTTCAGAATCAGAACGGAGTTTTACAGGAAATATCCCTTTAAATCAGCCTGTCAGCAATTGTAAAAAACAGAGCAGGTAGCAAGCACTTTAAAGAACCATGGAAAATGGTCTTCTAGGATGTATTTTGGAAGATGGTGCACTGTGAAGAAGCAAGAACAGAGTTGATACACACTCAATTGTATGAGAAGCCCTCTGGCAGACTGCTGGACTTAGATATTACATTTGCCTTAGCATGCCTTCTCAGTAGAAGGCTGTGTGGCTGCTTATTCAGCGATTATGCTTTTATTCTTTTTTGCTCTCCTTGATGTTAAATAAATGCTTCAGAGGCTAGGACTTGCTTTTCTGAATGGAAAACTATGCCTCATAGGTTTTTTGGAATGGTTTCACAGTGAATGTCTGAATGCATAAAGAGATATACAACTGCAAAAATCTTTTTTAATATCAGTCTTTAACCTGTTGCAGAGAAAAAAAAATCAAGTTCTTACTAGTACAGTAACTACAAAAAACCTACAAGATCTTTAACAATAGCCTGAGGTGTTATTCCAATTATGCTATTTATTCTTGAAGGTTGTGCCCAATGAAGCAACAAAGGAGATATTAAAGTAACACAGAAAATAATAGAAGACATTCATGTATGATAGGGTTATGACCAGGGAAACTCATGTACATTCATGTAGGACAGGGAAAAACAAGGTGTTTTTTAGTTTCAATTTTAGTGGTTTTTGCCATTCTTATTTTCACTGCTTCCCCTGTCTTTCTTGCCTAATCTTCTCTACCCTCTTACCCTTCATTCTCAGACTTTCCTTTCCTAGTACCTGAAACCAACTGCTTTTCTTTCCTGTCATCAAGGATACCCTTCCTGCCTACCTCCCAGTTCACACATCTTGTATCCATTCTATCCACTTGGATCCCAGGTTTGAGTATAGTCTTCCTTATGGGTAGACTGATGAATCTTCAATTTGAAGGACTCACAGAGGTCAGGCTATTCCTCTTTTTTCCCCTATTGTCTTTAACAAATTTTTTCAGGTAACTGAATTGTCACACATTGAGCTAATCTGTGGTTAGAAGCTTTGGTCTCTCCCCTTCTTCTTTCCTCCTCTGAACCTAAAGTCTATTTACTGGTGGTTGTGGTTAGAAGTATCAATGACTTTTCTGTCCTTTTTTTCCTGAATAAAGATGTCCTAGAAAGCTGGAAGGACAGGTTGCCCAGGTGGATGTCCCCTCACTAGAAGTGTTCAAGGCCTGGATGGAGATTAAACAGCCTGACCATGGTGGGTTGGTTGAACTGGATGATTTTTAAAAGGTCCCTTCCAACCAAGGCATTCTGTGAGTGAGTGTATGCACTGATGGACTGATGCTAGATGAGAGAGCAAGTTTTTGGTGGGTGAAAGAGTGAAAAGTTGTCATCTGCATATGTGATTTGAGAGTATCTGAGAGCACTTTTGCCCCAGAAGGAGTTTCTCTCTGTCACCTGCAGGGCAGTTAGAACACTCTGCTAGATCCCTGACTGACAGCTCCAATTATGGGTTGTTTAAATTGAATTTATCCTGTCATCAGTCCTCCAATCTACAATTGAATATTATGGCTCTCAGGCGGTCCTGACTCCAGTTTTCTGAACTTTTTTAGTGAAGGAACAAGTGTTACAGTGTTCTGATGTCTTCAGACCAAATTTGTGCTTTTGATGGTTAGCAAAATTACTACTAACCTTCAGCAGACAGTCTTTCATATCAAGGAGATTTTCTTTCATGTTGTTTTTTAATCCTCAAGTCACACTGCTCAGTAGTAGTACCACCAGGGACCCTTTGAGTTAGAAGAGCTTGAGTTAAACAAGAATTTTTTTAAACCTAAGTGCAGTCTCTTTGTAAGTGATAGCCTTTTCACAAGAGTTTTCAAGATGGCCAGTGTCATTAACATTGCCTCACCATGTTTTTCTAATGCACTTTTTAAAAGAGCAATCTTTCGTGCAGTCTGTGATATATATATCTTTTGGAAGGTTGAAGATGGAATATCAATCCATGAAGCAAAACTTCAGTCTACCAAACTGTCGCAGTGGAATTTACTGTTCCCATGATGTAGAAGATCAAAGTCCCAATTCAATTTCACTTCAGGACAGATATTAGAAAAATAATTTGCTGAAATCTGCTTTTGATTCCAAACCATTTGAAATACTAACCATTTAAAATTACCATAAGAAATACTTGCAACAACATCTGTCAAATGCACGCCAACACATTAATACATCCATGTTTCTTTGAATCATATGTTTGTTTAATTCTAAGAGGTATCTAAAAGATAATTGCTGTTAAGCATTTTTATGTGTAACAGCTGGAAGACATGCTGAACATTATATTTTTTTCAATGTGCTGATCAGTTAGATTTGGAAGAAGCTAATGCACTGTATAGAGGAAAGTGTCTGTCCCAGAGAAAAAAGCCAGAGGTTCTCTTACTAATTTGTGGACTCAAGAGAGCAGAGCTGTCATATGTGCCTTAAAGATAAGAAGGGAATGAGTTGATAAGGATTACTTGTGACGCCTTCTCCCTTCCTGCCCTCCCTCCCTCCACCAAGCCCCTCTTCCTGCTTCTGTAATTAGAAAAATTTTACAGGGAAACTTTTTGTCTTTGCTTTCTGTAGGTGATAAAAGTGTCTTCAAAGTAAACCTACATGCTAGCAGGAAAAACAACAGCACTATTTTCATGCATACGTGAATACATCACACACTGAGCTCTCAAGATGCCCAAAGCTCCACAGGTTGTATATTCAAAACCCCATCAGAGTATTTACAATGCCATCATGCAATCCTCTCCAAGGCAGAGCTTTTTCAAGGCTTAAATATGTATACAGACTGTCACTTTCAGACAGAAAGTGCTACTGTCCTGTGGCACATAATCTGAAAGGAATTTCCATATCCAGTTGGTGATGTGGAAAATGTAAGACATGCTTCACTGCCTTATTGCTACCAGATGCAAATATGCTCTATCCTTACCCTGACAGATGCAAGAAACTCTCCTTGAAAACATACATAACTAGAGTGTCTGAATTACTTTGCAACAGCTAATAACCACAGCCAAACAGATTTTTCTGAAGCGTGGATCATATAATTTCAGATAAAATATGTCTTATACCTGGATATCTCAGACCATAGTCACAGAGGCAGCATCTATGTGAAATAAATCCATATTTTTCCAATGTGATACACAAATTTTGGAATAAATGAAAGTTTTAACAACTTCATTCTCTCCATAACAGCTCAACTTTGCTACTGAATTACTGAACAAACTCAAAACCCAATGTCCACTACAGCAGAATACTACTCAGGAGCATACTTTTCCAGAACAGTATTGAGAATCCAACAATAATGTCTATTAGATCCAACAGATAATGTTACTATGGTATGTAATGCCTTCAGAAAAAATATCACCATCACACTAGATCTTGCAAGGCAGCTTTCTCAGCATCACAGAACCATTGAAACATATAGTAATTCAAAGAGCCGTGCTCTTCACTGAGAAAGAGAGGGTTTCTCAGGTTTCCTTTCCTGAAACAGCCCATGCACTCTTGAAATGAAGTTGTGATCCATCTACTGTTCAGGATGTGTCCTGATTAGTTTACAAGTCTGGTAAAAATCGTCCATACATACACATTCAAAGCATTTCTAGGTAGCATGTGTGGGACAATCCATGTCTTGTGGCAATATCAATGTAATGTTTTGCCAAATTATGTGGTAAAATTTCATTTAATCAAGAGGAAGTGAGAATACCTGTTTAATAGATACTGGTATATGAAACCATGTTAATGTCAATCATATCCTTCCAGCATATTGACCAAAGGCTTTTTCTTTCTTCTCAAGTGTCATTTTAAAAATGAATACTTCAGCCAAGGTTTTATTCCTTGCTTTAATTTTAATTATATTGTGTTCAAAATTGTCATAACCATTTTATAATCAAAAGAGGCAATAAATTCCTTGCTCAGGTAAATTTTAAAACTTAGAGAGTGTTCATAGAGAAAAGAGAAGTAAAATTCACTTCATTACATAAAGCTTGGCAGCTGTTAGATGCTGTAATTATGAAGGTGGAAGAGTTGAAATACAGTTAAGACAGATAAATAAAGTGAATATTGTCATGAACAAATTTGATCAGATAGTTTACAAAGATCTCTTCACTGTGAGATCTCAATTGTGGCTAATAAAAGTCTGTTTTGTTGCTTTCATTAAGTCAAATCTCAATCAATTTATGTGAGAAGTATTTGCAAAATGGATTCTGATGTTAAGGTGAAGTGACACACTGCAAGGAAAGAAAGGTCAGTAGGGACCTTTTTGTCAGTATGCAAGGATTTTCTTACTGTATTTAGAGCTGTTTGGTAAATATAGAAATATATAGCTACCAGTAACCTGAATGCTAAAAAGAACTGGGTGTAAGTAACTGGTTTCAGCCATATAAGAAATCTGTTGTGATAGTAAAGTGTTAAATTATGCAAGCACTACAAAAATAAGGAAAAATCAGGTTGATAGGAGCTCTGAACAAGTGAACAGATATCAAATTATCTTCAGACTAGTGAACCAAGATATCATATTCTCCTCAGAGACTTGCAGCCTGCGGAGGCAAAATGTCCTGTCCTGGTCTTCTGCTTGTTTCAAGCACTTTGGCTGACACCAAGCTGGTCCCCACTACCTCTCAGCTCACAGCTGCTAATTGGGAAGGTCTCACATCCCAACGTCTCACTCTCCTACTCAGTTTTTAATGTCTCATAGAAGTAATCTGGGTTCCTAGTCCTCAAAGCAGAGAAACCTCCCTCCTAAATCTTCCCAATACTCCTTAAATAAGCAAAGACACACATGCTGGCCATCTTCCAAGAAGCAATGAACAACTGTAAATAGAATCAGCAATTAATGTTTTTTTTTTCTATGCCTCTTAATGGGAAAGAGAAAATGTGAGATGTGTTTGCCCCTTGAATGGACACTAGGGCGCAGATGAGAGAGCGAGAGCAAGAAGCAAGTCAGCACCTTGGCTTTTCCTCGTGGGAGGAGGAGCACTAGGATCCCTAGCCCGCACTATCTAGCAATAGGCAGAAGCCTGCGGGCCCCAAGGCAACAGCAGGTTGAAACAGGCTAGTGGCAGGGAGAATATCAGACCAAAACAGGCTTGTTGGTTGGGCAGGATAGTCAGGCTGCTGGAGAGAAAAGAAACAGCGAATAGCTGAGAAGAGGCTGAGGGAGATAGAGAATCACATACTTCTGTTCAAAAAGATTTCTGTGGAGCTCCAAGACACAGAAAGGCAGGTGGGTCACAGAGACACAGAAGGGGAAAAAAATCCTTTTATGAGAAGTAGAGGTGTTAAGAAGGTGGGTGGAGAGTTGCAGAAACACCATTTCCCTCCCTCCCATTTTCTCTAAGGGTGTTTGTCTCTGAGCTTTTCCTCTCACTTCTCCTCCCCACAGCAAAGAGCCAAGCTGGGAAGAAGAGATTGTCTCTGAACTCAGCAGAGTGTGTGGGCACAGAAGACTGATAGCAGCCAAGTAAACAGAGTTCACAACTGTGGTAGCCGCAGGAGCAAAGCCTGCTCAGTGACAAGAATGAGCACTGTTCCACAGGTAAGGAAATGGGTCTGTCTTGTAATCTGCTGGGGGACCTTCATTGCACACCTCTCTTTTCCTTCCCCTTTCATAGCTACACTGCTTATTGCCTTGGGGGACCGAGGTAGTTGAGTTTTTGACAGTTTGTATCCCGAAAGGTCTTGTCCGGGTCTCAGAATTAATGATTTGGGATATGGTGTGATGATTTAGGGGTTCTTGCCCTTCCTGTTAGTCACCCTAATGGCCATTCTGAGAACTGTTTGAAGCACTGACCAACAAGTAATAATAGCAATAGTAAAACTATTAGTAGTAGTAATAACAACAACAACAACAACAACAATAAGAATAATAATGACATATTTTATTCTATCTCCATTTTTTTTTCAGCAAGATTTTATAGGAAAGTACTTCTACAGAAATGTGCAGTTTGTCCCCTACAAATAGTTGTGGATAAGCAAGGCATAGGTTTTGGAATGTGAGAATGACATGGTGAGCCTAATTGCTTCCCATGTAGCGTGGTGTCCTTTTTCAGCTTTGATGTCTTATATAAATAGCTAGCAAAGCCTTAATTACATATTTACAGACAAATTGCACTGAACTGAACTGTTAGCTCAAGGTTGCTAAAAAAGTACAAAACATTCAAGGGCAACAGAGATAAGTGAAGTGTTCTATGTTATTAAATAATACAAACACTGAAATGTGCATGTGTTCTTACATTGAGATCTGTTCAGTGTGACTGTGGCTGTAATGCAAACAGTCACTTTTATTTATCTCATCTGCATTTTTATAGTTGAAGAATTCACAGAAATGTTTGTTTTGTATATCCATTCCCAAATTTCTGTGTGATGAACATCAAACCATAATCATAATTTTAGTTGTTGACCATGGTTTTGCTTTACAATTTTAGTACTCCAGAATACAATTCAGCAACCTTTCTGTTTCATATTTCATGTGAGCAGGCACTCTATTTCAAACACAGGCTAAAATATTTCTCAAATAGCATTTAATGGGCTCAATTTATGTGCTTAAATAATTTGCTGACAAAAGATAAATTTAAGAAAATGAAGGTTTTTGTGATATTGGGATATTAGTCTGAAAATATGCCATCCATGTGAGTAATGTGATAAACATGATTTGGGTAACAGCCAAAGTCAGTAATTCATGAATAATCTACTGGCTGAAAAACAATACCACTACATTATCTGGTAAATAGTTATGAAAAATAACTTCAGTTCTCTCTTCCTTTGATCTCTTTTTAAAAATTTACTTTATTTTCATGAAAGCTAGATGCTTCTTTTTCTGTAATAGCGCTAAACATTGTGAAAATGGAAGGTAAGAAAGAATTAGGCAGAGTAACTTCAACCTCCCTTCAGAATTCAGGAACAGCTCACAAACAGAAAGAAGGAGATGCTCAAGGAAAATCAAATTCTTTGGCTGATTTAGTTGTATCAAACAGTTCTTGCTTTAGTGATAACAGTACTTGTCATGCTATCCCAGGTATGCTTGCATTTGAGTCAGATGATACACATAGTACATTAATTTAAAGTCAGAAATTTTTATAATTTACAGCTATTAGAATAAATCTTTTAATGATTTTACAGCCATTTGTTCTCACTTAGCTATAGTGAAGACATTTAAATTTGAGCATTTGCACATGCTTAAAAACATGAAAGAACTGAAACTGTAGTGGAAATTGCATTCATCTTTATGCTAATACTGATTATTCTTCTCACCCATAAGTGAGGCCTATAAGGAAAAACCCTGTCAGAGGTTGAAGTATTTTTATCCTTTTCCACTGGCTTGTTCAAACCATTCACTTGTATCTTTACATGGAGCATGCTGGATGAAGCAACCAGGTCTCAAAACATACCACAAAAAAGTGCTGCTGCTTCCTGCAAGCTATGTAATGTTCCTGTATCCTGTCTCCTGGAAGTGTTGGTATGCCACCTCTGGGTCCATCTACTTAAATCCACACCTCTGCCTCAGCCAAGAATCACTGGCTTAGGAAGGCGTCTGTATTTTAGTGCCTGTGAACCACTTAATCTATTGTGGCATAAAAGTGAAATTCATTCTAGATCAAGAATCTGACAGGGATTTTGCTCTGGTCGGTATCTGTCTAAGAGTACTGAAAAAGCAGGTATTTGTCTGTCTAGATTTGTTTAAGCTCTTGTCATGAAAAAGACATAAAGGAGAACTTAAAGGAGAACTAAATACGACTGCCCTCCTCTTTTTTCTCTGTTTATGTACGTCCACAATTTCTTTCAAATCCCACCCCAGTTACAGATGCAAGATTAGAAAGGCATTTATCATCGAAGGTGAAGTGTTTCAAGAACAATTTTTATGCTTATGGTTCACATAACACAGACCGTAATCCAATTTCTACGTAGAGGTCCACAACCAATTTCCACTCCCCTGTCATTTGTTTTGTACTATGTTATTATTTTGGGCAGGCTGCTCTCAGCCAGGTACTTCTCTAGTCGTTTCACAATGGAGATTTGAGGGGGGCAGTGCTGTTTCTCTTAGAGATTTTTAAAACTCCGTTATTTGATGCATTTTGCATTTCAAAATAAACATCATGCATAGGCCTGAAATAGGCCGACTGTTAAACTAAAAATTCATAAGAAATTCAACAGACAGTCTTGAAATTCCAGTTTCTTGTTAGTATCTCAACAGTCATACCATTTATGACTCAAAAGAGAGAAACAGATGTCTTCTGATAACACGAAACCAAATAATTGCAAAATTGTTACTATTTCATAGTATGAATAGGCCAGACTTTCTGTGTTAAAAACAAGAAGTTTATCGCAGCAGAGAAGTCAGGAGAATTGTGAATGTAAATAATTCACTCTTTCCTAAATGGTGAAAGATGAAGGCTTGCATGCCAAAGAATAGTTTTCCTATTTCCTTTATCAGCTAAGCTAGTTTTCTTTCACTCAGTTAGTTCCCTGCTGTACTGTTGTGACACTTACTCTCTTACTCCAGGAGTAAAACTAGTGTTTTGCTACAGGGACTTATGAAAGGAATTTGGATTTCCTCCTTTGTAGTTTGTACACTGTACTTTGCCAGTATGATCACGTTCTGTATCTAGCAACTTCTAATGTCACTTGTATGTACTTGCTCTCCATTTGGTTATTCTGTATATTTCCTGAAGAAGTCAGGAGAATAGGATTTTAAAGGAGGAAAGCATTAGGCACTCAACTCTTGTTAGCAATTTCCAGGAGTTGAGGAAGCCTTTGAGAGGCTTTTCTTCAAGATTGAATAAAATTCATGTTTGAAAGATTCTAAAATGATGAGGTCTCTTTTTCTATTGCTTATTTTTGTTTTCCTTTCAATTAATGTTTTGGTGCAGAAGTCGTAAATAGTATGTTAGTCCAGATGATTAACAGCAGACTCATTAATTTCCTCAACGTTCCCTTAGGAGAAGGAGCATATACTGTGACATACTTAATTCCTGTAAGATTTTCCTCCATTTCTTGTGATTTTTGTCAAGATCCATGTTTCCTGGTTTTGTGGCAAAGAACACAGATACTTAGAGTGGTGGGAAATGCAGTTTAGCTGCTGCATGTAAGGGAGCAGCAAAGGCAGAAGAGAGGTGACAGTCTGAAACCTGAGAGTCATGGCAAGGCAGGCAAGAAGCAATGACTTAAAAAGCAAGGGGTGCACCCCTCAGTATGGGCATGAGGGGTGTAAGGTAGGCCTGGTGACAGTGCCCAGGGTCAACCAAGAGTGTAGATTGCCAGGCAAGTCCCTTGGGAAGGAGGCAGGTCCTTGGGCAAACCTGCAGAATCAAGTCTGTAGGTGATGGTGAAGATCCAGATTGATGGGATGCCTGTGCAGACAAAGCCATGGCTGCCATTGCAGCAGAGCTCAGATGGATACCGCACAGGAGAGCTGCAGATGGCCAAGTTGAAGTGGGCATGTGCACTAAGGCTGCTTCTTGCCTTTCCTCAAAGAGTTCCAAGGCCTGACAAGGTTTCTCAAACAGATTTCTTTTATCAAAGAATCAGGCTAGAACAGGGAGCTAAACTTGAGCCTGTGGGGACAGTACAGACCAGTCCCTGACAGTGACATGTAGGACTCTCCCAATAGCATTTCCATCAGCTTTCACAGCAGCGAATTTTCTTCATGTTTGCTACAGCTGAGGTTTTCCATTATCCTCTGGGTTTCCCCCCTCCCTTCTGCCTCCCTTTTCTCACTGTGTACTCCTATTCAGTCATTTCACTTTTCATTTTTTTCAGTTCTTTCCCTTTCCTCATATATCACCAGTATGCATTCCTGTGTCTGTTGTTTCGTAAACTGCTGTTCTCCAGTCTTACGTACATCAAAGTATGCAGAAGGAGAGAAAATGTCATATTATCTAACTATATCCAGGTAGATGTTAGGGGTGTATCTTATGATAGTCATCTAGTTTCCTTTACAGCCAACAGAGAAAAGGACAAATAATTCTGAAGAATGCTTCAGCTCATCCTAAAACAGATATCTAAAACAGAAGGTGTACTCATTAGGTCCCTAGCCTGTTCCACAGACAAAAAACACACACCTAGATTATGAAGAAAACAAAATTTAAGTGACATAAAACCTGTCTCTATATAAGATCTTCTCAGCAATTTACAGCTTACTTCAGTTTGTAGAATAGAACAAATCTTTTCTCTCACTTGAATTGGACTAGAGGGCTTTGGATGCAGTATTTTATTTCTTGAGGAGAGATCCAAAATTAGTGCTCAGATTGCCAGACTCTGGCAAAAGAAAGAACCACCAGTCCTAGCCATCCTATTATTAGCTTTATAGACTCAAAAAGGCTTTGATATCTTCAGGAAGTATATGCAAGGTGATTCCACAAACCAGAATGAACCATGGAGGCACAAGTCTCCTCATAGCAAGCTGTATTTTCAATGAGTAAATCAAAACACTGTGCAACAGTTATAGCTTGAAAAAACAGGGAAATAAAGAAAGTGAGAAAGCCCATGGCAGTACAGACATGTAGATGACTTGGATGACTATTGGTGTTTTGGCACTAGTCCTGTGAATGATTTTTTAGTAGATTAGGTGGGAGATGGAGTATGTTATTAGTGCTAACCTTAATATGAATTTTTCTTTCTTGATTTTTTTTCTGTCTCTTCAGACCTGTGACCAGGAGCTGAGAACAGGTGCAAAGAAAGAACGATGCCTTCAGGGGAAAAGCCTACTTCTATGTGCACTTCTTCTCAGTACTCTCCTTGGCTTTACATTGCTTATCACCTACCTCGTGATGACTTGTGCTCTAGGTATAATATGAGATATCCTTTTCCATTCTTCCTCATCCACCCCATTTTTAAGATCCTTTTCTCTCTTACCTACCTCCACTGTGTTTTATGCTTAATATCAGTTTTAAGAACTAGACTTTCAGAATCTGCAGGAATCATAGCTCCTTTTATCAAAAAGGTACATTTTTCTACCTCTTCCTTTATTCACAGTGGGAAGAGATCTTCCACATCTGTCCTCCTCTGCCTGCTATTTAATATGCCTGAGCCCAGTTTTGAGGGAGAGCAGCATTATATTGTATTGCACCTCATCAATGTGTTCTGCTCTCTCTGTAGTAAAGAAACTGAACTGAATCTGAGACTTGGAGCTCCTCTTTTGCCTTTCTATCTCTGCCTTAAGTCTAGTCCTGGTTTTCTAACACAGATCAGTGCAGTCATAGAGTAAAAGCAAAAGTCAGAGTTTCTTGCTAATGAGGAAGCTGTGAATATAGACCAGAAACATTAATTTGGCTTCCAAATTTGCTAAAGAACTATCTGCAGAATGGTCCATGTGAATATCTCTGCATATAGAAAGCTCAATACAGAAGGTGCATTTATATTGGTGGATACAGACATTCCCTGCTCCAAAATAAGCACTGTTGAATCTTTACCTAGCTTTTTTCTTTAGCTCTTGTTATATGTTAGAGACTGCAGAGACCAAAGAAAATCTGTTTAGATCTAGTCCTTTTTCACTCTGCATACCTTCTTCCATGTCAACTTTGAAACCATAGTATGGAAAGTTTTACCTTGATTTACAGGTGGATTATTTCAGTAAATAATTGATCTGATCTGATGTTGATATAGGATACTCAACTAAAATGATAATGTATACCCAGCAATTTGAAGCAGAAAAAGAAAATTATAGATCAGAGCAAGATATTCTAGAAACATCCTTGTCCTCTTTTGACAAATGTCATGCTGAAAAATGTTTCCCATGCTTGGAAAAAGACATGTTTTAATCTTATCTCATTTCTTTCTCTGTGCTATGTCCTTCTCTTGCATCATGTATTGACACCATCAGTCGCTTCTTGTTTATCATGTGGCTGATTCAGAGGAAAGACATTGAGATAGCAGAATAATCCAACCTGTGGCTGCCTAGATAGTACAAAGGACAATCTTCCTGGGATGTGAAAGAGGAACACATTTCATCCACATTCAGCAATACCTTAGAAAGAATTCAACACTGCATGCAAAGGAGCTTGTACCAAAAATAAGTCTTTTGGGGTAAATGCCCCCTAAAAGATTTTTGTTTGGAGTTGTTTTCGCTCTCTACTGTTACTTCTCAGTTCTTTCTTATTTACTTCCTCTTCAGGATCCTGTGATGCTGAGTCAGATCCTGCTCTGTTGGAAAGACTTCTGAATTCTAGGAATGACACTGTTAACCCCTGTGAGGACTTCTACAAATATGCCTGTGGCAGATGGGAAGGCAAACAGTCAAGTAGAACCAGAGAAGAATCACTAAATGTATTTGATGTGTTGTTGGAAGAAAACCTGTTGATCCTGAAAAGGCTTTTAGGTAGGGTCAGATGATTGGTGTGTTACCTTCGGCATCTGCCTCGGTCAGATCTGACAATAGTAGTGACTGAGAGCACAATCATTCCTAACAGGGACTGAGTCCCCTCTCTTCGTTCTTCTGTCATTACAGGTACAGATTTATTTTTTGAGCATGTCACATTACAGTAGCTGCATTTTAAACATTTTAGTTCCTCTTGCCGAGTGTAACAGATGAAAGCCATGCTTTAAATTCTGACAGCAACCCAAACCATTTTCCTGTTACCTTGTCAAAGTAGGCCATTGTTGCTGTGCTAGTCTGAATGTGCACTCTGGTGATGTGTCCTGTCTCCATGGGGCACTGAAGCTAGATATGCACCAACTTTCTCTTGTGCTCCAGCTTCCATGCAAAAAACCTCACATATTTAGCCTCAGGAAGAGTCATGGTGCTAGAAAGTTCCTTGCTTTGGGTCACTGTGGGAAATGTGGATGTATTTGTTAAAATGTTCTGGATCAAAGTACAGTATTTTCTTAACCTGTTCTCTGCTCTAATGCTGTCCCAACTTCTTTTTAAATTGCTTTTTAAAATTTTAAATCTACTTTTTTCCTCAGAAAGTCCACCGTTTGGAATAAGAGGCTCAGCCAAGGAGAAAGCAATACAATTTTATCGTTCCTGCATGGATACTGAACGAATAGAGTCCCAAGGAGCTCAGCCATTGAAGGACCTCCTAAATGAGGTGAATGTTTGTGCTGTTTCCTCTCCCTCAGGAAGAGAATTCCTACAGGGAGAAGGAAAGTGGGCAGGTGCAGTCATAGTCCTACATGATGTAACTTTTGAAGAATCTGACCCTAGTCGTGGTTCATAGCACAACTTGCAAGTGATAAATTTTCTAGCTTTAAATGCTGTTTTAAGAACTGATTTTCTGACATTCAGGTACCTGAATCTCTCCTCATAACCTTATATATTATTGACGGATGGTAAAAAAAACAAGTCTACAGAGAGTGGTCATGTTTAATCTCAGAAGTTTGATTCAGTATGATGTGACTCACAGTTTGGGGAGCATCTTGAAAATGGATGAAATTTTTATGTCTAAAATGAGATGATCATTCAGTAGTCAAGGCTGCAAGGAGAGCTTGTTTAAAGGAGAAAACCCTTCTCTTTCCATTCTGGGAGACTCCTCTTGGTGCCAGGGAGGGCTGGACATCTTCCAGCCAGGAAAGAACATTTATGCCCTGTGTCAAAAGAAGATGCAGAACCTTCCAGCAAAAGGAACAGTGACTACAGGCCCACCTGTGAATCTACACTGATCTCTGTTTGTCCTTCTGGATGGCTTCAGAAAAATGAGAACTATTTCCTGTCTCCTCCTTATCCAGCATTTTTTCCTGCACATCTTACTCTGTTGCTAATTACAATTCCTTCTCCTTGTGTCATTTTGCAGTTCATTGCTTTGCTTAAGGGAAAGTGTCAGATCATTTTAAAGCCACCAGGGTATGTAGAATACTTCACGAGTTTCCCCTGGTGCTTTTTGCTCTGCTGCTTCTCAGTTATCAGAATGACTGAGCCTATAGGTGTAAAAAAAAAAAAATTGTAAGTACAGATCCAAACAGTTTTTCTCACTTGCAGCATTTCTGTCTTTCTTTAGGTTGGTGGATGGTATAACACAGGTGTGCAGGAAGCAAAAGATTTTAATAAGACTCTTCAGATTCTCATGAGCAAATACAGCACCTTTCCATTTTTTAGAGTCCATGTGGGACCTACTCCTTTTGACCCCAAGACGAATATTATTCAGGTGAGTGTGCTAAAGAAAGAACATTGTCAAGGAAGCACTGTGAGTAAAAAGTCAGACCAAGACTCACTCAAGTTAGGCCTGTGTCCTTCACTGAAGAACTAAGCAAACATTTTCCAAAAGTAAAACAAATTAATAGCATTTCAAATTCCATTATAAAGAAATTACCAAAATATCCTCACATTTGCATTTCTGAAAATAGTACTTTTTCTTTACTCCTTTTTGCAGATTGACCATCCTGAGTTTGATATTCCACTTGAGAGTGAATTCAAAGAGAAAAATTATCTTGAGGTAACATATCAGAGGCTGAAGAAAGGTAAAAATAGCTATTTGATGCAGGGATCTCCTTGAATTGCCTCCTGATTCAGAGTGATCTGTTTCCATGGGTTACGGTCAGTGACCTCTGAAAATGCCTCCAGAAAGAATTCTTTACGAAACTCAACTTTTCCAAAGGATAGACTGTAAAATCTAACACATTTTAGCTGCCAGGTTTAAAACTTCTAGTTTAGAATGTTATAATTACAATTTTAATTTCTATTTGCTAAGTAGTCTGAACCTGGGCTTCCTTTTAGTTTTTGCCTTGAATGAATGTTTTTTAAAAAATGCTTTTTGTCCAAAATAAGGCTTTATAACAAAATTTGTGTATTGTAGGGAGGGATAGCTAGCATTTTTCAACTTATTTTAAAGTGTTTGAACATATGTTGGGGGAACAAGTTCTTTGACCTTGGGACATTGTAACAAAATGAACTTTGTCATTTCTGAACTTCATAAAAACTGAGTTATGTCAGTTTCTCAATCTGAGCCTTTCAGAAAAATCCTCAGAAAACTCCTGAGCTATCACAAGCATTTCTCTGAAACCTCATGAAAATAGAAACAAGAAGGTGACATATTCTCTCCATTAAAATACTGGGTCATTATATCACTGAATTTCTCTCCTCTGACTCCAGAAATGGCAGGCCTACATCTCTAAAGTTATTCTAGTATTTGAAGTGATTGTGAGCTGTGAGGAAAAGAATCTTTTGGGAATTCATTGTTGTTCACTGCGAGAGGAACTGTACTTGGCAAAGCATATTCCACATGAATAATTTCAGAAGGATGTTGCAGCAAGAAGACAGTTTTAGGGATGGGGTGGGTCTGCAGTAGTTTTGAAAGACTGAAGTCTATACAGTCAAGATAGATGGGTGGATGGATGGAGGGAGGGATGGATGGATGGATGGATGGATGGATGGATGGATGGATGGATGGATGGAGGGATGGATGGATGGATGGATGGATGGATGGATGGATGGATGGATGGATGGATGGAGGGATGGATGGATGGATGGATGGAGTGACTAAATTTTGGTCATGCATCTTCCATTGAAGATATGCTCTGTATTGCAGGTTCTCCGTGTGTATCTTTCATATTTGAAGAAATTGGGGGTCCTACTTGGAAGGACAGAGGATGGTCCCCCTGACTCCTTTTCCTTGACCTTGTCCTTCATCTCTAACCTCCAGCGATTTGTCACTCCACTGCAGAAAAGACAGCAGCGGGGGATGCTGTTCTTTCACACTACCATTAGGGAGCTACAGGTATCTGTGCCTTAAAGCCTGAGCAACTCAATTACATGTGACTTTCAGGACTTCATTCTGAAGATCCAGATCAAAAGAGATATTGTGTCTCTTGCTTTTTGCTTGTATGATATGGACAGATAATAAATCCAAAGTCTGCAACCAGTCAGAGTCCCATTCTGTTTGTGAGACGCAGACCGATCCAGCAGAAGTGGTGCCCCGTGTGAGGATCAAACTCACAACCTGTGTTTAAATGCCACTGTCTTGCAAATTACACTTAGAGCCTGTTGAGCTTTAAATAACCCAGTAACTTATGGTCTTTTACTGACAAAGTTTTTTCAAGCCCACAACTCTCTCGCTTCCCCAGTGCTAATTCCCTTTAAAAAAAGTCAGTTCTCCTCTTCAAGATGCACATTATAAAAACAATTTAACTTGTGGAAAGTATCTCTTAACATTATTGGGAAGACTATCCTGGTTTCCCTATTATTTCTTGTGAGCCAGTTTAGATTCATAGCTCAGCATGTAAGGTTTGTTTGCTTGCAGGAAAAGGCACCTGCTATTGACTGGCTGGCATGTCTGAAGGCTGTCTTCCATCCTGCGCCAATGAACCTCTCTCAGCAAATTGCAGTGCATGACATGGATTACTTAAGCAACATGTCACAGCTCATCGAGAAATGGCACAAGGGAAGGTACGAGTCAATATCTATGGTTGCAGTTGCTCATGCCCCAAAAAATATTTTCTTCAAATACCATAAGTTTAATAGATTAGAGGCTGCTGTGTTAGAGGCTGCTGAATCCAGTAGTCTAAAAATTGCAAGGCTTTTGTGGCTTTGTATCCACAGGTTTGGCCAGTGCTATGGCTTAGGATATATTCCCAATAGGTTTGCATATGCATGCACCATGTATGAACACACATCTAAAATAACATATTTATGTGTGTCACACAGAGATGGAACAGTGTCTTGACTGGCACCTATCCACTCATAGCACTCATACCAACATGAACACAGACTGATTCTATTCCTCAGCTCCAGCTGATTGGGATTGGTCTATACTAGTGAAATATGTGAGTGCACATGCATGATGTGGCTCACTCCAAGAGCTGGTCTTGGGTATTTAGTCTGTTGAGAAGCTGGCCAAGATCTCTTGGTGTTCACTTGGATATATCACATGAATATATGATCCCCTGAGTCTTGCAGCACTACTTTGGTTGCTCATACTCTGGTGTCTTCCTGTTACAAGCACACGTATACTATCAGGTCTCTTCAGTAGCTGCTCCCAACCACTAGTATTCCCAATAGTCAGCTCTCAGACTGCTGCTCTCTCCAGAAGCTAGCTGGATCCAAAGTCCCTTCAGTAGTCAATTCTCAGACTTGTCATCTCTCCAGCATTCAGTTCCATTTTCACACACAGTGAGTAGAATGTTACTTAACAACAGCGTTCGATAAGTTAGGAGTACAAATCCTGGTTACCATATGCAGGGCTCAGTCAGGCAGACACCCTGGCAAGCAGTTTACACTCAACCATTCCCTCTTATCAGTTTCCTCTCCATTTTCCCACATATATTCTCCCAGTCCACTATGATCCCTCCCTTTTCTCCTCCTTTGGTCCTTCCCATAAACATGCCATAATAAATCTCACATAATCCCACAGACCTCTCATAATATTCTATATGTTTCACCCAGTCCTAAATAGTATCCTTCTCCAACTTCCCATAAAGAATCCTGTACCCCAGCAGGGAGTTACCCCTTAAGTCTCCACAGTGTTTTGGGGAGTTTCTGTATTCAACTCATGTCAATGATCCCTCTTTGATAGCCCCAGGTATATTCTGTTCAGAGTTCTTTATTGTCATTGTTCAGGTTCCTAGGATTTCTCTGCCTTAAGTTACTCCTTTGACACTTACCTCGCTTCTGTGTTTATGGTTACCAGCCTTCAATCTTCTATCTACAGGGTCCTTCACATATATATGATTGTTTGTCTGGTTGGGAATCTTTCCCCAGCCCTTGACAGTCAATTCCAAGATGCACGCCTGGAGCTGTATAAGATCCTTTATGGAAAAATGGGGTCTAGAATGGTGAGTTAGCCTTTTATCAGTTTCTTCAGCCTCCCCAACAGCTGAACACTGTAGCTCATGTCTTCTGAATGTTCTTTTGATACCTTGGATGGATGAAGTTTCTTAGATCTGTGGAGAAAAACTACTCTCCCATGGTCATTAAGAGCTTCTTTTTTCTCAAAAGAAATGTGTGAGTAGATATGACCCTCAGAAGTTTAGAGAGCTGAGTGTACTGTATCATGGAGTAGGGAAAAATATATAGATGGTCACCTTTCTTCTATGGCTTTTTCTCTGCTAATATACAAATCTGTATCTTGAGGGAAAGTAAATGGAGTAAATCATAAGGAAATAAATGTTTTACTAGAAATTTTTACTGTGGTAGCTTAAATAGAACTACATTATTTATTCACTGCTGTCAATTTTAGACAGTGCTACTGTCCACACATCTATGTATCATTTTACTGATTTCCTAGTTCTTTGTCCTCACTCTCACGTGTCTCTACTTTGCTTTTACAGATCCCAGCTGAGCGCTGGAGGAAGTGCTTGACTGATACCAGCTCTTTCTTTGAGCCAGTTCTAGGGAAGATGATTGTGCAAGAAATTTTCCCTGAGCAGACCAAGAAATATGTAGGTATTCATCATCTTAACCCCTAAGCAGAGTTCAGCTTCACCTCTTTCTTTTTTTTTTGGCATGCCACCTTAAGATCACATTAAGGCAGCAATATCATCTGTAGGTTTCCTACCTTTTGTTCCTCCGCTTATGCACTTCCCCTCCTTTTTTGGGAATATGTCAGAACAAGACATTGGTGTCATTTCGGAATAATCAATGCCAAATACCACCTATTATCTTTGTCTCAACTGTTAGAAAAGTCATATGTGCAGCACCAGTAGCTATAACAGCCCTACAAATGCACGCAATCTCTGTATACTCCCTGGAATAACAGCATTAACAGTATTCATCACCAATGTGATATAGCTCAATAAGATTTTCAATTTCAAAGACACTAAGCAATCATATGAAAACATTCTGAGTGGATCCATGGCAAAAAGTACACTTGCCTGCAGTGTGGAAAAGATCCCTGGTTTTTTTTCATTCTGTGATGGTCAGAGTTCCTTTTTTTTTTTTTTTTTTTTTTTTTAGGAAAGTTAGTGTAGTACCTGGTTAAGCAGAGTTTGAAGTCTCTAAGGTGGCAAGAGTAAGTAACACCAAGAAAAGCTAATAGGAAAACCAAGACTACATGTAGGGAAGCATACATTTTAATGAATAAAGCATAATTTTGAAAGGGTTGACTCAGAATGCCATAATTTTGGAAAGGGAGACACCAGCAAGAAATACCTGTGCATACTGAATTTTCATTATGCTCAAGAGGGGAGGCAATTTTTCGATATCGAATGAGAAGGAATTGTCTCCATCTTAGTTACTGTGAGAGGCCAGATGAAAAGGTGTGTGGCAGAGAATGGTGAGCCCTGAGAGGAAAAACTGGATGCCAGATAACTTAAGGCTAAATCACTGTAGAAAATGAAATCTCTTTCATCACACGCACAAAAAAAGGAATTTTCCCCCAGTTATTCTGTGGTTGAATTGCTAGAACATGGGAAGATGGTAGCTAAGAGTGAGCAATGTTTTTGTGCAGTTGTGACCATGCCTTCTTTTCTCCATGGCAGGCTGAGCAGATGTTCTCTGTGATCCGAGATGCCCTCTGTGACCGCCTGGATCAGGTGGAGTGGATGGATGAACAGACTCGCCAAAATGCTAAGGCCTTGGTGCGTGCAGCAGGCAGAAATTACTGATGCCTTCTTTCCCCTGATGGCTCTGGAGAAGGAATGGAAGAGACCTACACCTTTATGTGTTCCTACCTGCTTCTACAGGCACACAGTCTTAGATAGATGCCTTATACTAAAAACTGAAGGTGGTTTTACAAATGCCAGCATGCGTGGGTACATACACTGATAGAGTGGCTCTGTTTTTGTCTGTCCATAAATACTCTGAATTAATTTTATTGTGATACAATTCCATTTTATACATCTAGAAAGGTTAAAAGCTAAAAAGCTAAATGGCAGAAGACAATACAAAGAAAAAGAATAGAACAACACTAGGCCTCAGGTTGTAGAGTTGAGAAAGCAGAGCAGCAGGACAAGATGTCTTCTTGAAACCAAGTAGCTGTCCTTTTGAAGGGCTGACTCACATATCATGCTTCCATTGGTTAGGAATAACCTTTAAAAGGACTTGCAGAATGTGAAGCCTCCTTTTGATCAAGCTTTTTTTATGTTTGTTTTTTTGTTTGTTGTTATTTTAGGTATCCAAACTACAAGTGGAGATTGGTTATCCAGCTCACATACTCCAGACTGACAAAGTGAACCTGGAATACCAGAAAGTGAGCTATATAATGTAAACATGCCTGCCTCATTATTGGCAGTTTACCTGTATCAACTGCTGTCTTGTCTGCTTACAAAAGAGGCTATGACCTCCGGAGCACATTTCCTACAGTTCATTTTTTGGGAACATATGGGACCACAGAACCGTTATCTGTTGCTTCTATATTCTTGCCTATACTGTCACCTATTTAGACGTGCTGGCCTGATAAAAGTAATTTTTTACCTGTTTGTATATTCTGTTTGGCCTTCAGATAACTTTCCGCTCATATCTTAAATTGAAGGTCTTTAGAAATGGGAGAGAAAAAAACTACAAGTACCCCATTGGCTTCTCTTCTGATTAACTCTTTTTTGATCCATGGGACTTTTCTTTTTCTCATTTTTTCTTTTTCTCAATTGTTCAATTCATTCCTCACTTATGCCCTATGACAGTCACATCCCCTGTCTCTTTCCTCAGCTGGAGATGAATGAAGACACTTTTTTCCTCAATGTGGTGGCTTGCTTGAAAGTACTGAGGGAAAATTCCTACCTGAATCTCCTTCAGCATAACCCACAGAAAAAGTAAGTCAGATGGTGATCTGAAAAATATAACAAACTCACATACTTGTGAACCAGCTGAGGTTGGAAGGGACCTGTGGAGATCTCCTAGTTCAATCCTCCTGCTCAAAGCAGGATTAGTGAGAGCAGATCACTCAGAACTGTGATAACTGTATGTCTATATCTGTCTTTTACTGTGGAAGAGGAGGAAGGGCAGGTGGGAGCCAGTGGGCAGAATTGGATTCAGTACCTCTGAAAGTGGTTTCATCAGTTCTGAATGTTGCTGCAAGTCTGCATTGCTACATCCTGCTTTAAAGAAACCTTGAATCTGGCAGGCTGTCCTTCATTGAGCCTGAGCGATGCTACCAAAATACCCATCATTGTGAAGAGAGCGCCAGACCTCTGAAAAAAACCCACTTTTTTTGATCATGCATCCTTAAGTAAGGGGGATAGCTGATTCTCCTGGACTTCTTAACAAAGCCAACAGCAAGGCACCCTGATGACAGGAATGCTGGTGGAGTCACCTCAAAGGCAGGACATGGGATGCTTCAGAAGGAAGGCAGCATTGACAGATGGGCTTAGGGCCTTACACCTCCTGCAGAGTATTCTATGCATGACTTCACAGGAGGTTACTAATGCTAATTTACTTGACAGGGAAATTGTGAGGGAGAATGTCTATGAAAACTAAGCTATTAGTTCTGACTGACTGTAAACAATTGAAGATTTATTTCAAATACCTGTAACTCTAGAGAATGTGAATTTCATCATTTGCTGGTGCTGTGTGAACAGTTGAGCTTTTTTTTTTTTTTTTTGTAAGCTCATTGAAAAAAAGGATCAAATTGTGAGATAAGGAGTTAGTACATTCTCTAATTTCTCTTTTTATTTTGCTTCTAGCTGGCATGTGCACCCCTGGAGTGTGCATTCATACTATTCAATAAGCCACCACATGGTGGTCTTTCCAGCTGGAATGTTCCGCAGTCCTTTTTTCCACATGGAGTTTCCCAGGTATGGAGGGGCTTCAGAGGTGCAAGCTGGATGTAGTCCCTGGGCTGCATCATGCTTCCAGGAGGAATCTTAGCAGGCGGTCTGTCCTTAATTTCTTTTTCTCACTGCATCCCAGAAAGACACAGGAAAGGGGGGAAGCCCAGATTTTTCTAAAGCCAGATGGATACTGCTTGATGCATTCTGAGAGAGAGTGATCATTGACTCTGCTGAAACAAAATCAGAATCTGGGTGAAAATGAACTAACACAAAGATATTACTCCAGGGCAAAGAGGCAGAAGTCATGTGTAGGTTAACTGTAAAGAAGACATTTCACCTTTGCCTCTCTTTTTCTAAATTCCAAGGATTCCTGAAATCTAACCCAGAGAAAACAAGAGCCTCACAGTGCAACTTCTTGTCAGAAGCCTTTTTCAAATGTATCACAGTTCTTCTATTTTTTTTAAGAAACCCTTTCTACTAAGCAAATAGATTTTTAACTCTGAGTCGTCCCCTGCAATAACAACACTTCTCTAGACCATACTCCTCTGGTTCTGTTCTTACATATATGGAACAGATCTCTTAAGCAATGTTTTTTCTGATAATAAAAGCACTCCAAACAGTTGACTGTAAACATATAATTCTATGTCCTTTTTGCCTATAGTGGATTACTACTTGTCCTAGTACCATTATACTAAAACATAAGCTCACATTGTGGCAAGAAGATGAAGTTTGAAAGAAATCTGTTTCAGTTAAAACTAATTATTGTCTTGATGGTGATCTTCTAGTGCTTGCAGTATTTAATTAATTTATTATAGTATGAAGAAAAGGACATCTCAAAAGAATAGTAGAAAAGAAATAGTAGAAAAGATTTTTTTCCCCAGTGATATGGGCTGTCACTATATTCTTTCTCTGTGAAAAAGTGTCTATGCCTTCTTTTTCCTTTTGTATTTGGTGTTAGTAAAGTACATTTTTCTCACTGTCACCTCAGTTGAGTAGACTGATAAGTAAAACTTGATCAGCTTTTGGTGAGTTGGTATGATAGCATTTTCTCAGATGATGCTCCAGAGTTTAAACTTTACTGGTAAAAGCCAATTCAGGTGACTGTGAGGATAATTTTTAAAATAAGAACTCAGCAAAGCAGTACAATTGTTATGGAATCGTAAAAAGGTTTGGGTTGGAAGGAACATTTAAAGATTGTCTAGTTCCACCCCCCTGCCGTGTGCAGGGACACCTTCCACTAGACCAGGTTGCTCAGAGCTCCATCCAGCTTGGCCCTGGACACTTCCAAGGGTGGGGCATTCACAGCTTCTCTGAGTAAAATTTATAAATTACCAGCTATAGAGCTCCTCCTGAGTTCCCAGTGATGGAATAACGATCTAGTACAAAAATTTCATGCTTCAGCAGTGTTAATCAGTGCATGGGAAAAAAGAATGAGCCCATAATTTCATATAATGGAAATGCATTTTGAGTGTTCTCTTCCTTGTGGTAGTATTCGTAAATTAATTGCATAGAACCATAGAAATTCCATTTGGAGGTTTATAGGACGACCTCTTGCTTGTAGCAAGATTGCCAATGCTAGACCAGAGTAACTGCAGTCAAAACATCATGATTTTAATTTGCCTTGCCCGTTTTATGTGTCCTTTCTCTCTAGACAAAAGTTGCCATATTGCTTCTCCCAACATCCTGCTTTTGTATGGTTACCATTGCTGTTTGTGCAGCAGTTCAGACAGAGAAGGCTCAATAAGGACATATATCAACAACGACAATACCTGTCATTACAGCTAATAAAGGCGGAATCTCGTTCATAGACTCTTATTGTTATGATAGCTTATTAGCAACAAATACTTTAAAGTAAGCCCATAGTACAATTTTAAGCATAGGTAAGATAATTTGCATTTGTATTTGCACTTTTACATGGCTGAGTGACAATGCATAGAAAGTACTTCTGTGTGGTCCCAGAGCAGAACACTCCTGTGGAGCACACATTTGTGCTCAGTATAAAGAATGCTCCTCTGTCCTCTTCTTCTTTCCAAAAGCACTCTTTTCATCTTTATTTTTCAGCGCTGTGAATTTTGGAGCCATCGGGGTCTTCATGGCACATGAAATTCTTCACTCATTCTATGGTTATGGTGGGTACTGGCTGTGGTGTCTTCATTTACTGTCCTAGGTCTCCTAGAAGAGTACTTGGTACTCCCTTAGAGGGTCTGAAATCCTAGTCCTTACATCAATATATACATATATGATTAAGGTACATGAACGTAAGGAAAACATATTTCAGTTCAAGCTGGCTACTAGGAAGAATCAGTGATTAATATGAGGAACACAGGTGAATGCCATAAATAGCTTTACTTCTAGGACATTTTTCCCCCACAGTGTTGCCTGAGGGCTGTCCTGCATGCAACAGGAGTGCACTACAAAGCTCTATAGACTGCTTGGTTGAGCAGTATGAAAGCTACAGCTCTAACGTCAATGGCACCTTCACACTGTTGGAGAATACAGCTGACACTGGAGGGCTCGCCGTCGCTTACCAGGTACTGTGATTTACTTCTGCAATCTCACAGTCTCACTATATAACGCACAAGATTGCCCCGCTGCTCCTCTCTCCCATGTCCCCCTCCAGTTCCAGATTTCTTGCACACCTGTGCCAGTGGAGCATGAGCCCAGCATGTTCTCTGTTAGTCCAGAGAGAGTTTCCTCCCAAAGCCTCAATGGAGGCTTGCTCATAGCCTCAATACAGCCATGTAAGACAACTTGTCCCCTTCACCACATTTACTTCCCTGTTTACATCATGCATACAAAGGCATGCTATTGTATATATGCTTATGTTATACTTGAGGAAATAAACTGAGACATGAAACAGAATTTTCTGTGATGGTGAAATGACTCCATAACAATGTTTTCAGCAGTACTTTGGAGAGAATTTTTTTTTTACTCATGCAGTACTTCAGTTTAACTGCTGAGGGTGGTGTGAGATCCCTAGATCTACAATAGTACTTGTTGCATTCTTTCATGAAGAATATTGGGAGGCAGAAAGTCTTTAATTATAGTCAAATATTTGTGATTTTTTTAAAAAATAATTTTCATTCTTTCATAGTATAATCCTATGACAATGTGTGTATTAGTATATGTGTAGTAGCAACTGAAATGGTAAGGAAAGTAATTATGTTGAATTCTCCCACTTTAGATTTATTAAGGGCATGGCCAGCAGCAGAGAGCCTCAGAATGAGGAGAGAGATACAAACTTGCTAATTTAATAAATATATATTAGATTGATAGATTTCATTGACAGAAGACATGAGCTTGTGATACTGTCTAAGGAAGATTTATAACTATCCATTTTATCTCTCCATAGGCCTATAAGAATTGGCTGAAAAAGCACAAAGAAGAGGATTTACCTAAGATTGGACTTTCACACGATCAACTTTTCTACCTCAGTTTTGCTCATGTAATGAATTCTAGTCATGTGTCTTTTTCACTCTCCATTTCTTCCACACCCTTACAGTTTGTCTTTCTCAATATTCAATCACTTTCCCCAATGATTCTGTGAGATCCAGAATCTTATTTAGAAGTTAAAAATCATATTTACAGCTCCTAACCTGTTATGGATCTCAAAGCTAACAAAAGGCCTGTCTGCAAATATATCTTTTACAAAGCACTGAAATCCACCAAAATTAAGTTGTAGCTGACAACTGTGTCAGGGAAAGCAGGCTTCATTGACAGCCTCTAAGTACTTTTTTGCTGTTGTGAGCAATCTTTCACATGGAAAGTGAAATCTAACTGTAGAAGTCAAGTATCTGTCCCTCCCTTCCTTCATTCACTTCTCTGTCATGGTGCGTAGCTGGATGTCGCATCACTCTGATTGACTGATAGTGAAAAAAAGTGTTTCAAATGTTATTTAGAGACAAAGAACTAGAAGTACATGCACCCAAATTTTGCTGTGTCTGTGGGAAGCTGCAGTAAATTGTGCAGCTATGCATAGCTGTGCTGCCAAGTTCCTCATGATAGATGGTGGGACTTCTGTGCTCGAAAAATCACATCCCTATAAGTCACTGTAATTGTGCAAAGGGAGAAGTTTTGTGTGTTTATTAAGTCAGAGCAGTGTGTGAAAAAGCCAGCTTATTGCGTCTTGGTGGCAAAATTTGCATTTTATAGGCTAAATGGCAGCTGCATCATTTGTTGATAAAAAAATGACTGAAATAATGAGAATGAAGACTTGGATTGCCAGTTTGACACCAGTAAAGTCATATAATACTTCCCAAATCTCTAGAGTAGTAATGGGATTTTGTGTAAGTGTAGTCCTTTGTTGATGAGCACTCATTGATTTCACTTAAGAAGTTGAATCTAGGCACTGAGACATCTTTATCACTTTTTTACATAGAGTCCAGTCTTGCATGAGCCTAGTCAGGGTGGCCTAAATTTTCTGTGTTCTGGACTATGCAGTATAGAAAAAGTGTAGATGACTTGTCAGAGAGTGAAATGGGGACAGAGAAGTCTAAGGAAAGGGAAAACAATCTGAAGAAAATCTTGTTGTCAGCCATGTATGCACATTTCCTTGTTTTCTCCAGCGCCCTCTGACATGTGCAGAGGCATGAGGAGACCTGAGTCTTCTTCACATGAGGACTTCCAGTCAAACTGACTTTTCTATTTTTCTTCCCTTCAGGCAATGTGTGGACACCAGGATCCAGAGAAGCTCCAGTCTTCCCTGAACACAGATCCCCATAGTCCCTTGCCACTTCGTGTCTCTGGGCCTGTCAGCAATAGCCGGGACTTTTCCAAGAGCTTCCAGTGTCCAAGTGGAACCCCAATGAACCCAGACAACAAATGCCGCATCTGGTAGTGCACATGGAAGAGGAGGAAGAGAGATGTGATGCCAGGGAGAGGAAGGCCTGACACATGAAAATATGACCATCTTCTCAGGGCCTCTAGGATGACATGGTGCTCTTTTCCACTCCTTTGCCTTCCTTTTCCTGTTATCCTTTCCTCAGCATTTGATAGCAGGGAAATTCTTAAACTGATCTCATAAGGAAGGGATCTCCTCCAAGGCTCTCAGTGCTCTGTCCCAGATGTGTGACAAGTCCCAGGGCAGCAAGGTGACTGGCCAGTTTCTAGTAGGCTTGTGAGGAGTTGTGAACGGAAAGACTGTTAGTAGTCCCTCTGTTTAGTGCATTTACCTGTCTGCTCCAGCAGCCTCACAGTTCTGTAGAAAGGGCAAGTCAATAAACAGGAGCTGTAAGACTTGTTCATATCTTACAATAGCTCTTGGGGAAATCCTATGGGTTACTGGGCAAACCGCACATAACTTACGAGAGAGGGAAGAATCCTCTTCTCTTCTTTTGCTAGTAAATGGAGACAGGTGCTAGGAAAGACAGTGGCTACAACTTGTAGGCTGAAAGGTAAGTGACTTAATAATGAAGTTTACTGGAGGCCTTCTCTGCTCTGTTTTTGTTTCATCAGCAAAATTCAGACATAAGAGGAAAGAGGAAGGCTCCCCCATTAATGGGAGGGTAACTGGGGAGCTGAAAACAGATTATCTTTCTTTTCCAACAAGATCCTCTTTTTAAAAGTGTCTAGGGTTGAGGATATGGTAGAGGATGCAATATGGGCGAGTCACAAAAGTTTCTAGAAGTTTCTGAAGGTTGAACAACTAGAGCCTCTTCCAAGAGCCTCTCTGCATCCTGATCCTGGTTCTCTTCCTACATTTGTAAATATTTACCATCCAAACAGAGACATAGAGCTGTTGCAGGGTTTTACTTTCTACTTGAAATTGAATTTTACGTATTAATTTGCTTTAGAGCAAAAACAGAGTAAGAAACAACATGATTTGGTGTAGCAAAGTGCCTAAAGTACATTCTTAAGACCAATGTAATAATTACATTTATTTCAGTGTCTCATAATTAGAAAATTTATGCCAATGTTCTAAACTTTACTGATGTTAATAAGTATACAAAATACTTATACCTTTTACATACTCTTCAAACTGTTCTTATTTATGGGAACATTTTTATTTTACTTATAATATTGGCTGCCTGGGGATTGTTTGTGGAATAGATGATGGCAAGTGGAAACATCCCTTATCAATGTAAGCATTTTAAAAATAACTGTGTTAATCCTTTTCAAGTACTGACAAATACAGCAAAATGTTTCCCAAGAACGGACTGTTCAGAGATTTTGTTTTCATTAACTAACAAAAATAGTAATAAAGTGTTTGTTTCTGAAAAAAAAATTACTTTGATTGCAAATGCTTTATCATCAGGCCTGTATCTTTTTTCTGTATTTGTACTGTTCACAACTTGTCCGATGCTCTTAGTTGAACTTCACAAGTAATAAATACGAATACTAAAATAATTTGATTTATTTACCATCATAAAAATAACAAAATTAGGCTTGTACTTATCATTACCATTTAAACAGTGTATACTCTTCCTTCCCTTCACTCATTCAATTATTTTCTCCAAGCAGCATGTCCAGACAGGTTTTTTTGAGATGCTAATAGCAAATAACATTGCATACCACTAAGTGCATAGTATAGACATTATTTCTGTGTCCTGAGTCTATCTGGCTTCTGTGTTTATTGTGTTTTAAAAAAGCAAAAGTTACTGACAATATGCATTTTGAGGAGTATAACTTTTCTTGTAACTATCTTGTTAAGTGTATGGGTAGGTACAGTTCCAGGGAATATGCTTTATTTTTTTCTTGTTCTTTCAATATATGTTGGATTTAATAATATTCTGTTTAAAAAACAGGGTCACCGGTGAAATTGGTGAGGTGAATTGATTCTTATTATTAGCTATGATGTTTTTACACAAAGAACATACAGGAAGTGAAAGAAGGGAAGGCGGGCTTAGAAAAAAATTACTGAGAATTTATTGTGTTTCTCAAGAAACAAGAAAGAAGGAAAAAACACTTTCAGTATGTGCACAGGGTCCTTGCCTTTGTCTTCAGTGTTCTAGTTCAGTTCCCTGGGATATGGTTGGTGAAGAAAAGCTGTATTGTCCAGAAGATGATCATGAAACACAGGTAGATGTTCAAATTGTCATCATTCATGATCACAGAAATTATTTCAGTCTCTAGCTCATGCATAAAAAAACCCAAAAAACAATCCTGAGGAGAAGAGCCAGATTCAAGAGCAGATCCTTCACTGCTGAGTTGCTCAGTATCTCTGAGCCCTCATGCTCCACCATATCGATCACCTCCATTCCTTCCCCTGTTGATGAGGCCACAAATGACTCCTCCATTTCCTCCCAGCCTGTAAATGAGGGAAAAAAAAGAACAACATAAGCTTTCTTCTTGTTCACTTCTTTCATACTTGAAGGCTTTTCACCTCTGCCTCCCTCTTGTTTTATTCTCCCTGCTTTCTAAACTTTCAAATTCTCTTCACCTTCACTGTATGTCTATTTCCTCCTTCATCCCAAGCAGCTTTTCATTTGTACCTCTTTCCTCTCTCTGCTTCTTTTGTCCTTTTCTTGTTTCTGTGATTCTGATTTTGAAATATTTTCTTTTAGTAATCGCTTTTTCCTCACTCCACTTTGCATCTCATGTTTTTCTCCTTTCCTGTATTTTCCATTACAAAAGTTATCCCAGATACATTCTTTTATCTTTTCAAGGCCATGACTACAGCAGTAGGCTGTAATAGCCCTTAAAAGCCTTGACTGGAGCCTTTACCTGAATTCCATGGGTCTGAGAGCTGCATTTAAGCTCTGGTCTGGGTCTCAGATCTCTATTTGTAGTCTACTGTAAATATACTTATCTCCAGCTCCATCCCTATCACAGCTGTGCCTGGACCCTGCTATTGTGGATCCTGACCTGCAAATTGACCTCCTGGTTTGACCTTGAATGTGCCTTGTCACTACAGACTTACTTGGTAGTCATGGGACTGTGTCTGACTCTATTTTCTTTCTTTTCTATTTTCTTTCATTGTTTCACCCTGGTCTCCAGACATGTCCTGGACCTTTCCTTTCAGATCTCTGCGGGATGTGAGGGGACAGCTGAGACAGGAGGCTGCAGTCAGGGCTGCGGGTGATCTAAGAGGCCTTAACATCTATGACTGGCCTGAACTTGTGTGTCCCTCATGTCCTCTGCCCAGTGTAAGAGTAGGGTTGGGCCATCACTGGACCATGTCTGACCCTGGTCACCATCACTGGGTTTGGTCCTCACACCGACTCTGTGTGTGTGTGTGTGTGTCACACAAGACTCCTTGAACTAGGACTTGTCTCAACATCACGGACCTCCCCGGTGACCTCTTGTCTGACCTGACTGCCATCCCCAGGCCTGTCCTGTTTAGGCCTGTGGGATGGCCTTGCTATCCCACTCCTTTGCAGGCCCCCTATTCTTTAGGGATCATCTGACCTCCACTTCCCCTTGACATATATCTTCTTGTTCCTCCTCTGATTTTTTTTTACAAAAAGAATTTTTTTTCTTCTGTGTCCACACCTAATGTCATTTCCTGCCCTTAGCTGCCTTTCAAGCCCCTTATTTTTCATCCTCTCTCTTCAGCCCATCCTCTCACTTGCTGTTGGACTGCTTTCCTCTTCCTGTTCATTCTCGGCAGTGCGAATCATGCTCTGACTTTTCACTGGTACTGAGCAGTAAGTGGCCGGGAACAAGCTCATCAGATAGATGGCAAAACCCAGGAAAATTATCAGGGTGGCATTAACCCCCATCCTATTTTGCTGTCTAGCACAAGACACTCTTCAGGTAATGGAGTCTGGACGTAACTACCACCACGGTCTTGTTTGGGGCACACTGTGACATCATGACACCATCTGACATACAGGTGCTCCATGCTGTTAGGCAGAAACACTGTGGACTTTCACCCTATGTAGCTAAGAAGACCCCAAAGCAAGGAAAGAGTATGAAAGCTTTTGGGAATAAGTGAACAAATTATGTCTCTGCTGAAAGGTAAAAAAGAGAATGAGGGGGATAGGATCATAACAATAGGACACTACCTAGTGTGAAAAAAAATCACACTTAATCCTGAATATTTCCGTAGCTGACAACTAACTGAAACTGAACAAGCAGCGTACTATAAAACTGGTAGAAATGGAGTGGAAAATGTAACAAATTTCCCACTTCAGTGCTTAAGCAATTATTAGTAATTTGTGCTGTTTGGCTCAAACAACCTTAATAAACAGAAATAATTTTTTTTTTTAAATCCAGTCGAATGACAAGCATGTGTTTTAAATGACCTCTAGATGGTGATCTAACAACATCAATGTAGAAACAACTCATCTTGCAAAGTACCTATTCTACTGAGAAAAAACCCATCTCATGTCTTATTAACCCTTGCCATTGACTTTGCCAGACCAAATTGCCCAGTCTCATTAAATCTCTGTCCAGACTGCATTTTAGAACTCTGATGATGACTTTTCACCACATAGCATAGAAGACAATTTTCTAGTTATTTTCAAACTCACATTTAAACCCAACTATTATTTGCTGTACCAAATTTCTTTCACACCCCTGAAATTTACATACAGATTTATGTTAAGATCCCTTGGACTTTACTCTCACTTTGTTTGTTTTTATGTTGATTTTCATTTGTGTTGGTTTTGTTTTGGAGGGTTTTTTTGGTGGTTTGGGGGGTGGTTGTCATTTTTTGTGGAGTTTTTTTTCCCTTTTCTACTAATAGCAATGGTCTTTTCATTCAAGTTCTTCACATTTCTTTTTTTAGATGCCCAAAAGCCAGAATTAGCTCATCAAATCAAGATAATAATTAGCCTGGGCCTATAATGGTTAGGCCTTAGACTTAAGCACATACAAGGATATATATTCTGATTTGTAGGCATTGAGATTTCTACATCAGGTCTTAGGTCAGCTTCAGCTTGCTGTCCAAGACATTCAGCGATCTTTTTTCCTGCTTGTCTTGAGAGGATTTTGCATTCAGCCCAGAAAGTGCTCATTAGAAATATACTTCAGGAGGTTAGAAGATCAATTTTTCAGAAATATTCATTGAGCAGAATTGTTGAATATTACGTTCAACAAATAAATAATGTGTTGGTCTCTAAAATAAATTTCTGCTCTACCGGTTCCTACTGAATGGTGTAATAATACCCAGGGCAATACACTGGGTGTCAAGAGGTATATATTCTAACACAGGAGTAGGACAGAAGCTTCAACAGATCTGCATCAGAAAGGGTAAGAGGGAGTGGAATTTTCAGTCCTGTAGAGCAATTAGTGAAGCAACTTCAAGGGGCATATTCCCCACAGAGATCTCTGCATCTGAAGTAATCTGTACCCAAATCAGCATAAGATTGTATTTCAAAGGTGTTCTGCATTCCTCACAGGGAGTGTGGGATACTTTCAAGTCCTCACCTGCACCTCTGAAATTCTTTATTTCACTGAAGTAGGTAGGTAAATAGATGCCAGATGTGAAACTCTGTATGACTGAGGTCATGATGACATATTCATTCTGGCATAAGTTCACACTCTGCCTCAGCAAGGGTTCCTGCCACTGGACGCTTGCTCCTACATCTTTTCCTTTGCTGACACTAGTGCTGGTGTGGCTCAGTTAATGGGGTGTATTAGGTGAAAAAATAATTTTAAACACGGGTTTTATTAGGTCACTTTTCTATTGGGTGAGTTTTCGATGCAGTTAACTGTGCAGTCCCACAAATGCTACTCTGCAGTGAGCCAGCAGAAACAAAGGAGTGGGGTGGGACAGAGGAAGGCTGGACTGCCCTTTACTGAGTGATGGACACTCCAAATTCAAAAGAAGCCATGGCCTTGAAAAGAAACAGTGACTATGCAATCCTTGCTCGAGTACAGAGAGTTCTGACTCCTGTTTTGCTTTGTTTGTCATTATGTATGCTCCCTAGCAAAGTATATATAATTAAAATAGAAAAAGAGTGAAATGAAAAATAAGAAGATTTAAGCTTGGAAAAGAAAGATTTAAGATTAAAAAAATGATTTAGGCACTACTCTTTTAACACCACTCCATCACTGAAGAGTTCTTAAAATCAAACTAGAATTTTTTTTTAAAATAAAAATAAATATGGAGAACCAGACTGTCTGCCTAATGTTTTTTTTCTCAGTGTGGCTGACAGTAATAGAATATTTATCTGGCCATCTCCGACCTTGTATACATATTTCTCTGGCTGTTCTCTGGTTTGCATGTGTGAATGCAAGTATGTGCAAAAATTTCAATTTGTATGCATCCCGCACAATAGACAAAAAAAAGGTTGAAAGAATTAAATTAATAATTACTTTTTTCCACCCTACTTCATCTCTGTTCCCAGAATTAAATCACCCTTTGCCAGCACTGCCACCTCATTAATTGTACCACACTTTTAAAATCTATCCTCAATAAACTATTTTGTTGTAAATGTTGTTGGATATTGGGCCTAAGTCGGACATATTTAAAACTCTTTTTTTTGCTTTGCCTCTCCTGGCCTGCACATTAGTAGACTAACCTCACTTCTTACTTCTGAAGAGCAATTACTCCCATTTCAAAACCTCACTTCACATGGCCTGGTCCTCCCTGGAATCCTCATGATCCTTTCTGTTTATTGTCACACTGACTTCAGAAGAAAACAGATTCCTGCCTAAGGCTGTGCTTTTCTAGCCAGACCAAAAGATACAGGCTCATTTCTGTAGGTGAGGGAGTGGATTTTAGTGTAGTCCAAAGGACTGCCCTTGGACTCCTTTGAAGCTGAGGCTCCAAGGTAGAAAAGAACAGTGAATACAGATTCCTCTGTCCGTACAATGGTGGAGAATTGGCAGGATATGAGAAAGATGAATACACTGAAACAGTTGGATAAACCAGTTAGAGCAATAATTTCTCTTTCTAGGGATTGTGACTCAGTATTTCACATTTCTCTTCCTTAGCAAATTCTGCAACATGACTCAGTGTGGTGCAAAGATGATGAAAATACCCAAGGCAGAACAGCACATGGGCCACTGCTCCCAGGCTGGGCTGAGGGAGGGGGATAAAACAGACTAGTTAATGTATGCCTTCTCCCTCATCAGGTTGAAAGAGCTGGTGCATGAAATCCAGTAAAAGCAGCTCTCCGGTCCAGTGAAGCTCTGGACAATTGGCAGCACCAGGAAGGTTATCACTGTCTGCATCAGATGACTCCCCCTTGTGAGGTCAAAACCCCATTGGATTTGTAATGAGGAGGTGGATGAGGCTGTAAAGTCATTCCCAAGATGGAGCAGTGAGGGCCTTGAGGCAAGAAGGAGCCAATGAAGGGAAGAAAGGAAATGGGCTGAAAGATCATAATCAGTAAATTTCTGCATCCTACCCCAAGGCTGTATTTCTCAGAGAACGGGATAGTGCTAGGAAACTAAAGGCACACCTACTGGCTGATTTTGATGCTGGGGGATCAGAAACTGATGGAGAATTTGGGAATACTGCAGTCTGGGGAACCCCAGAACATGACTGAAAGCAGATTCCCTTGGGAGTGCCCAGGCCTACAGAGGCCAGGCATCAGTGTAATGGGGAATGGCACAAGCAGAACTTTATGAGGATTCCAGAACAGAAATAAGTGGAGAGACGCAGGACAGTACAGAGGGAACTGGCAGAGGTTTTTGTCACTGTAGGCTGGAAATGACTCAGCAGCTGCAAGGCAGGAATGATGGGTGTTGTGCTTGAGATGAATCACCAGCTGCAGCTCAGGCCACAGACAGTTGTGAGTAGAGGTCTGTGGTGAAGGGACTGCAGGCAGTTCTGTGCTATGGCTACTGATCTGGTGTTGCAGGGAGTCATAAAGTGCCCTACAAATTCCAAGAAACTAGTTCCCTTCCGGCAAACCTGGCTTTTCATTTTCCTGTACTAATCTGTCAGAGTCCAGTTGCTCATGGCAATCCCAAAGCAGGTACTCTCCCTCTCTGCTTTCTCATGCAGAATTCACAGCTTCTGAGGTCATCACTAAAAAGAAAACTTAGAGGGAGGGGTCATAAAGAGCAAAAGGGTTTTGAAATGTGGCCGTCTTTCACCACTAATACAAGATTCTGGAAATGGAAATATCTTGCTTCTTCTAAGAGCAGATAGCAGCAGCCAGGTTGTGTCGTCCCATGCAAGAGATGAGGATAACATCCTTCCCCCAAAGGTTTTGTCTATCTCACCATGATGCAGAAATGACAAATGAAAACTCCTCAGCTGGGAGTGATGGATGGTTATTTCAGAAAATAGTCCAAACTGGATTTCCACTGAGGCATGGGCTGTACAAACACTTTCTCTTCTCATTCTCTTTTTGTGCCATTTCTGTTTTCATTTTTTCTTATTTGGACTGATATTATTTAGATAAAATATTAACAATAGAATCACATGCAAGATACACAGTATAAATTAAACCTGTTTTAAATCTAGTATTCTTTAAGAGCAAGAGAGTCACCTCTACAAGACAGTTCTTTCAAACCAGCTCAAAGAGCTGTTACTCTTTACACTTACTCAGACTTACCTAATATTTTTAAATATATCTAGATTTAAGTAAAATAAACAGCCCTGCCTGTAATTTTGAGAAAAGTGAATTCAGATAAAGGAGAAAGTTCACAGTTGGAAGCTTCTAAATCAGAACAACTCCACTGATTGCAGAACCTGATTGCTTCATCATCAATGGAGGAGTCAGAAGTAGCTTTAATTGTTGAGACACTGCTCTGTGTGGCCTGTTAAGACTCACATCATTTATCCAAACATCTTTATGTCTATCATCAGCCAGCTCCATATGAATTCAATAAATATTGAAACATCTTTTACAACAGCCTTACCATGCTCATTTTCAAACACTTTTATGTTTTTTCTCTAATTTACTTCAGGCTACCCTGACCAAATGTAGACTGAATGTAAGACATAAATTACTTGAAAAGAGTTTCAGCTTTTTATTATTTCAGAAAATCACAGTTATTAAAGCAAGTTCTTAAGAAAATTAATAAACTAACTAAGATTATAAGAAACACAATATGGCAATATTTTGTGCCTTCTGTTCTGAATATACTTGCTTAATATTTTCTGGGTTCGTTTTTTAGCAATTAAATCTAGGAACAGATTTTTTAAAAGCTCAAAAAATCCAGGGATGCAGCCCAACATGCACTGTAGGCTTTCTGCAAAAGGCATTGCAGTGCTTGTACAATGCAAGTTATGTTCATTTCCCATGGAATCTGCATATATCTATACCTCTCTTTTTAATTCATCTTTTATGATGTAGACACTAATTTTTTCTCATTTGTTAAATGATCCAAGGTCTATTCAGAAAAAGATATAATTAATAAGTATTTAATTAAATTAATAACTATAATTAGTATTTATAATTTAATAAATTAATGTCTATATAATTATGGCAATAGAATGGGGCCTCCAAGTGGGTGGAGTGTACATATACCCAGGATTCTTGAAAATGAGAATGTGAGGCAACTCTGCATTTGCTTATTGAAAATACAGAGAAGAGGAATGGTATAAGAACCGTGGGAATGCAGAAGTCATTAGGTGCATTGTCAGGGCCTTGGATCCCTTTCTCCCCAGGCAAAACATCAGTGACATTGTTCTGACATGCCTTCTTTATGAATGGGCAATTATACAAGGTTCTGTCTTAATTTCTCTTGAACCCTTTCCAGAGTTGACCACATGATGCAACTGTTCATCAGATAAAATACACAAATCACCACTGCAGTCTCCTTCCAGGCTGTAATTTGGTTTGGGGTAAATGAGGGCAGTACAATGATAAGATGGAGATCCAAGATAATTAGGTAGTTGATAAGTAAGTCTGTGATAGTTCACTGCTGTCAGAGGTGTTGCTCTGAACTGCCTCTGATGCTGCACAGTCTGTGTCATGCAGTATATCCCAGTCACTCATACTAGCAAGGAAAAATACATAGTATTAAAATAACTAAATATAAAATTTCATGTTTAGACAATTAAATAAGACTATGAAATAAATTTGTCTTTAATTCTTATTATTCTAATTGTGTTTTCTAAATAGCCATTGAACACTGCTTGTTAACCTTGGTGACTCTCACTTCTGAATTTCCCATGGGATCGATGTCATTCCAGTTTCTCTCTTTCTCCAGCTCAGAGAAATTTTACTGTTCCAGTCTGCTTCTGTTTAGAAACAGTATAGATCATGTTTCTTCCTTCAGTATCTTTAAGCTGGGGTCCATAATATTGACTTGCTGTAATGGAATAGAATGATGAAGGAGATTGCATTGTCCCTTTAAAAGTAACAGCATTTGGATTTTGAAAATAAGTCAGTTGCAAAACTGCAGTGTCTTCATTGGAGCCAAGATCTCACTCAAGTAGTACCTGCATGATTGCTAGCTAAGTGGGAGCAAGACAAATAGTCTTCAAGGTGTCTGACACCTGGCAGTTACACAATAAACACTCTAAATTTTAGAGTGTCCGGGGGTTTTTTTGCTTTCAGTTCGCCAAAACACAACCAGTCAATCCAAAATTGAACATTTCAATGTTATTTCCTAGTAAATTATTTCAATTGTGTAAAACAGAGTTGTCTGGAGAGGGAGAGAGAAGTGTTTGTGTCCCATTGTGAAGCATTTGGACTGAGCACTGTATCACAGGACAGACTGGACAAGTAATAGCTGCAGATGCAGAGATATCTTAGATGCATTGCATTACCTGTACCTTCTGTAATGCATTTGAACTTCTCTTTATCTATTGGATATAGTTCTTTGAAACCTGTGACTCTCCCTTTTAGAGATACTCCTTCCAAAATGGGACTACATTAATACTGCCAACAAATTATTTACCCCGTTTCTAATGCAGGTGAACATGTTCTGAAAGCACAGCTGAGACAGGACTATTCCCTAGAATGATAATACTATTATGATTTCTCAGAATTGCAACAGAGGGCAGGAGTTGCCAGACTGTGCATTCTTCCCACCATACTCTTGATAATGTGATGCCCAATCTGCAATCTGATCTGTAATTTTTGGAATGTGAACCGTGCCCACTACTGTGGCACCTGAGCTCAGATTCTTCCTGGGTTCCTTTGTGCATGTCCGGCAGCCTGGCCCTAGGAAACAAATAGCAGGAGTTGTTTAGCAGATTTTTATGTTGGTGTTCCTCCTTCTTTCCAAATATAGCAGATTCACGAGGGTTTATGTAGAGAAGAACCCCAAAGGTTGAGAAGTTCAAATGTCCTATATTTAGTAGCTTATGTGGCTGCTTTTGAGATTCTTTTCATGTGAAATGACACAGTTAACCCAAAAAGAATACTCTTAGGGTTTTCTCCCTATGACTTCCTAGTCATGGCTTGAAATGTGTGCTATTTCTATGTAACATGAACAATATGCTATGATTATAAGAAATATTTCCTACTTTCATAGGAAAGGATAATACTACACAGTGCATAGGCAATATTAGAGAACTGACACAAAAGATAAAATGCTAGAAATTACATTTGCTTTCTAGCAGTGAGAATTATTCTTAAAATGGCAAAATGATCTTTCATTAGCCATGTGATATGTTCCTTTGTCTTTTAAAGTTATCTGTTCACTTGGGTATGGTTTCAATGTATACCACTCACATAGGGTAGACAGCTGTGGAAAAACGGACTATTTAAATTACTCAGTGTTAAATTACCTTATGATTTATTATCATCTTATAATCTCTGCTTATTATTACAAAGGTTATGCACAGGTAATGCAACAAAATAAGAGAAGCTGAATGATTGCCTTAGTTTAAAGTCATCACCAAGATATCTTTAACACTCATTGTATGGCACCATGCAAACTAAAAATGCAGCCAACAGTTTGTGTTCATCATACCATGGCAAAGAAATCAGTAGTGTCAGACATAGCTGCCATACCTGCAGGAATCACCAGTTCTGAGAAGAAATTTAGGGATACAGTTTAAATTTGTACTGTCAGTAGTTTTTTTCTTCCAATTTATTATTCCTATATTGTCATTGACAAAAATGTAACCTTTTCAAAGGTGCTTTTAACCAGAAATGTTTTGGAGTTAAGAGTGTCCATGAAATAATTGCACAGCTGCAGAGCACTCATGGGCTGCAAGTTGGCAGAGTTTTGTGAGCTGTGGATATAGGTTGGCAAAGTAAGTCCAACAGGTTTTGTAAGAATTAGGGTATTGATGTGGGTGTTTCTCATATCCAAGTTCTGAGCACATTATTCCTGAAAAATAAACAGGTATCAGAGTTTTATTACTGAATGGTGGAAATGAAAATGTCTCAAAAGAGTTAGTAAAAGGAAATTTCCAAACGAGGAATGATTTAAAATACCACATAGCCTAAATACGAAAAGAGCAAGAGGTGGCATGCCACTTTTTGAAAACTTGAACCAAAGCACTAAACTTGTGATCTGGTCAGTGATAGGGATAATCAGTTTTCAACTGACGTTTGTATATGGCATCACATGAAATTAGATTGGGAGTCAATGTTTACAGCTGACGTCAGAAAAAACTTAAGATGTAATGAAGGCTCTAAGGCATAACTATTTTCCTTGGTAATTCAAAACAGGAGAAGCCAAATGGAATAAGTGTATTCAGTTACCTTTTCTTTTTCAATAAACTTGGTGACTCCAAAGGGCAAATTATGGAAAAATGCCGTGGGTGCACAGGAGATGTTCAGGCGGAAAAATACTTTGTGGTCTTTTCCCCAGGGTTTGGATGAAGGTCACCCGGATACAGTGTTCTTCCAACAGTTCTAGAGACGTGACCTCTGATCTTGCAGACTTCAAATCAGAAGATGGACAGGGACTTGAGCACTAATGCTTGTTACTCTGCTGTATGAGTAGGAAATGGCCTTTTTAAGGGCTTCAGTTGATCTGAATCAGTGCTTGTGAAAGTCCCACTCCAAGTGATGCCATCATTTCATTTATTTGGAGACTGATTGCTTTGAACATCCAGGAACTTGGCACTGAAATCAGGAGGGGCAGATTCTTCCCGACATAAAGATTGTAGAGGTTTCAAGAGAAGTCAGGTTAAGAACCAAGCTGGTTCACAGAGGACTCCGGTGTGCAGAGCTGGTTCACACAAAAAACCCTCCAGGACAGAGTCACATTTTTTGGATAGTTGGTCACCTCCAGTAACTGCTTTGGCTAATGTTTGTAGGAGATGACAACATTGTAATTTTGATGACTGTATGGGTCTAGCATGCACTAACATCAGTGAATAAGTAATGATTAGATACAGAACATTCATATATTAATAAAATACATTTTAAAGAGTTGCCAAATTTTTAGTTTTTAGAAGCACTTCTATACATTCATAGCCTTTAGAAGGGCTGCAGTCTCTCCTTGCTCAAAGCAATGCTGACATAAAAACTGGATCAGATTGCTCAGAGTCTTCTTCAACTAAGTTTTGAAAAGCTCAAAGAATGGAGATGTCACAGCCTCTCTTGACAACCTATTGTATTGCAGAATAACCCTCACTGCGGTGTTTGAAAGTTGTTGCTTTTTTCCCTTGGTACCTCTTAGAAGAGTCTGGTTCTGTCACCCCTGTGACCCTGGCGGACACAGCAATTAGTCCCATACCTTTCCTTCCCTTCCCCTCCCCTCCTCTTAAGCAATCTCCATGATAAACAAAAGCAACCCCCTCAGTCTCCCCTTGAACAGTGTTCTGACCCTCTGTTTGACGTGCTCCCATTTGCCAGTGCGGGGAGCCCAGTCCTGGATGCAGTCTCTTATTAAGCGCAGTTTAACCCCTCTGAAATGGAAGGGAAAAATAATTTCTCTTGACGTACTGCCTACAGTACTGCTAATGCAGTCTAGCATGTGGTTGACCTTCATTGCTGCAAGGACATCCTGCTGGCTTATGTTCAACTTGCAGACTTTTTCTGCAGAGATGGTCCCCAGCCAATCTTTCCCTGGCCTGTAGTTTTCCTACCCTAGATCCAGGATGGAGTTTTTGTCTTTGTTGAGCCCCACGAGATCCCTGTTGGACTCTACTCCATTTTATCAAGTAGTCTCTGAATGGCAGCCCTGCCTTCCAGTATAGTGAGCATTCCCCACATTTTGGGGTCATCAACTCACTGAAGGTGCCCTCTGTACTTTGAACACATTTGTGATGCTATCAACAGTGTGAACCAACTCCAATCAATCCAGCAGAGGTCAGTCAGTCTTCCTAATTAACATAATTAACATACAGGGCACAGAGACCTGTCAAAGCTTCCACACAACCAGCTCTTGTTGTGTTTCACAGACAAATTGGTTAAAAACTAGGGAAGTCACTATGGAAACTGTTGGAAATAACTAAGATAAAATATGTGTTTATATTTGCTGTTCAACTGTTGAGTGTTACACTGAGACTTGAGCTTGTGTTTAGTGATAGTGGATGCACACTGAGCACACTTCCACACTGGGACTTCCATAAGGGCTGAATCAAGGAGAAATCGTGTTACTACTGAGTCACCTCATGATGCTGTTTTATGATACCAACTTTGTGGTGCCTTGTCGTAATCTTTGTGTCACATCACCCAAACTCCCTTCAGCAGCATGAGTGATATTTTTGTTGGTCGTTCAAGGGAAAGGTGTCATTTTGGATCGTGAAAACAAACAAAAAAAATTCCTTAGTTAAGAGGTTAAGAGGCAGTTTAAGGAGTATTTAAACATATTTAATTGCTTGGTCCATGGCCAGATGACAGTAAAAGACTTTAGGGAGGCTATAAATGAGCCTGGGAAAATTAATGAATCATACTTGCAAAGGGAGTACTAACTTTTTATTTCAAATCCTATTCTCAGAGTCTCTCATGAAGATAGAACACTTGCTCTAATAGTTTGTTTTCTAAACGTCAGTCCTATTCAGGGCTATGTAAGTCAATGCAACTTCTTTCCATTTAAGAAAGTAGTTTGTCGTCACTGTGAACATGCGCTTCAAAATTTCCAGGACAGTCTTCAAAACAGAAAGATTCAGCTGTGCCTGGAGTATGTACAAGTGGCCAAAGACCTGACTTCTCAGGATAATTTTGTTCTATACTTGGTTTTAATCAGTGCACATCTGTTTCAGGGGACAGCTTTCTGGTATTTCCAATATTCCCAGGGGGAAGTGTGTGATGGTTAATTTTGATCATTCATCTGTCTTTAATTGTGTGGTTAGAACATGCCTCTCTCTGTGGTGAAGTACAATTTCTCTCAAGTTCTTGGCGGAGATGAGGGTAAAAATTCACTAATGCAAATACAGCTCTTGTAGATTTGGATGTCATGTTATATCAGGCTCAAAATTCATTAGCTGATAAAATCTAATCAGATAACAGGAATCTGAAGCAGAATCCTGCATTACTCAACAAGGTGAATACAACAGAATCTGAGGAAAAACAAAAATTCAAACAAAAAGAACCCAACCATCAAGTTTTCCAGAAGAAGTACAACAAATTACTAATAAGTAAAAAAATTACTAACAAATTACTAATAAGTAAACAAATAAACAAATTATTTTCGTTCCAGTAGTTACTTTAATAAATGCATTAAATAAAACCCAACTAATTCCATTTTACAGGAGATTAGTTATTTCCTTTCTCAGTGCTTATAAAATTTTATTTTAAGTTTAGTTCATTGCCATCTCCCTGGATCAGTTTCCCTTTGCGTACAAGACTCCAGTTTCTGCCATAAAATTTTCCATGAGGTGTATAACAGTCCTTTTCCCAGAAGCTCAGGGCAGTGAGTTCTGCAGCCCTTGAGTATCTTTCTTAACTATTGCAATACCATATCTGCACAAAAAGAGCAGAATTACTCACACAGTAACACAACAACCTGAACCTTGCCTGGCTTAGCTAACCAAAGCTGACTAATAGACAAATACTTCTGAACGGGCCATTACCTAGCAGTAAGTGTTCCTTCCCAGCAACAAGTATGTTGAAGAATATCCTTCAGGATATTCCCCTTTGAGAGGAACATATCTAGCTTCTGTGCTTTGTCTCAGAGGAGACCATTTTAAGCTCTGTTGGCTTGGTATCTAGCTCTGATAGACTCACCTAATCAAAGATCTTCCAGTAGTTAATGCAATAAACCACTGTCTTCTGGGTCACTTCTCCACCAGAAAAATTCTGTAAGCAGCTCTTCAGATACCATAAGTGGAATCTACTGTTTTCATTGATCATTCCTCTTCTGGTGTTGAAAGCAACAAGTTCACATAGGCAGAGATATTTGTTTCTGCTTTAGGACCAATGGATTTTCTATTAATTCTGCAGCACAAGCAGTCAGAGCTGACATCTGCCCATGACCTTCTGCTACTGCCAAAATTTTCAGAACAGGTCAAAACTTCACTGGGACAATCTTCAAGACTGCAATTCGAAGAGTAATAAGTGCAAAGGTATTTAAAGGACCTCTTAAATTGTGAGGGAAATGTTAGGAAGCTGCAAGGGCTGGCTGCACCCTAACAGATGGGACAGAGCCTGACTTTACACCAGACAGGACAGGGGCCTCACATCTGGGGTACAGTCCCACACTACTTGAGCAAGGTGAGAAGGCAGACCTGGAGATGGTCGCTCAAGCAAGAGCTTAGACTTTCAAGCAATTTCATGGTGGTGAGGCAGGTCTAAGAGCAAGCCAGGAAATTAGTCCATTGGTCAGGATGATGTCCAGCGAGGGAGACAAGGCCTGTTTTTCCTAGAGTGGGAAAATTCACCCCGCCTTTGACAAGGTTTGGGGATGGGGCAAGGCAGAGGAAGCAGGGGAATGTAACCCTAGGGAACAAGGGAGAAAACCTGGAAACCTAGGTTATGTGAGAGACCATACAGACTTTAAGGTGATGAGTATGAGGCTGGAGATATCAGAGGAGGCTGGTCAGGACCATTAAAGCATTTTAGTAGAACTCAGGGACCTGACCAAGGTGGAGCAGAGAAATAAAACCAAAGATTTTCAGTCTGCTCTGAGATTTCACTGGTTGCAGCAAGCAACCTGTGAAATTTGTAGCATTATTTGTAGCAAGCCCTGTAATCTGAGATGTACAGTTGAATGGCTCTACCAGGAATTGCTCTCAGGATATTCTTAAAGACAAACATTTAACAGGGTCCAGATTTCCCCTGTTTGTCAGGACCAAAGTTTAACCTCTGTCATCAGCACTTACCTTCAAAATTCTTCCTCTCACACCAAAGCATATATTCAGGAGTTCCCCTAATGGTGCTTTGGACAACTCAGAGCTGTGCATTCCAAGTACTAAGCGATGTCATCTGTTGTCACCAAAAAAACCCAGTCACAATCCAAGTTTGATTTCCTGTCTGCTATCCTGACTTAGTAGTACAGTTCCTATGGGCTAAGACCCAAAAAAACCTCAATAAAATCAGGATGTATTCATACATCAGAGGTTCCAGAGAATCTTTTAAGCCTGATGCCAGCTATGAAATTGGGAGTCAATTTCCTCACACCCAGTCTCAAATCAATGCTATAAGGCATGAAAACAAAGTAGCTGTTACACCAACTTCTTCCTTTCTCCAAACTGCAAAAATGTTGATGGCCACAGATTTGGCGGTTAACATTGGCATAGATGTATCCCAGAGTTATACTTCCATGTTTTTGTGAATCTTTAGGATCAAGGAGAGTCTCCACTGAAAAAGCGGGGTCTACTCACTCATGCACAGAACTTCACAATTGCTGAATGAAAGCCTTAGCTATTCTTGTGGTATTCAAGGCCACAAAATAAAACTAATTAGTGAGGTGTTTTGTGGTTGTTTGGTTTTTTTTGTTGTTTGTTTGTTTTTGGTTTTTTTTTGGTAATGGCTTTTCCCACTGTGTTATAGGCTGGTTTGGAGATTCCTGGTAACATCCTTGGGCTACCTTTAAATCCCAGACCTCCATTGAGGAAATCTAAATTAGAAGGCTCTCATGACTTGATTTGAGTATCTTATAACCTTACTGTTGATGCCTTAGGTTTTAGCTTTCCTATTTTCCAGATTCTGTACTGCATTAGTATATAACTCTGAACTTCATATAAAGTGTTAGCAAGTTCTCTTCACAGTTTAGTCAGACAAAACAATCCTTTTCCAGCCCGAGAACCAAGGACACTGTTGCAGCTTCAGGCCCAAAAAGTATAAACAACAGGGAATGGATGAGAGCAATCTGGGAGAATGGGATTCATCATCTGAAGCTTTAATTAGACAACCCCAATATGTAAATAGACCAAAACTTATAGAAGTGTGAAAATGTGTGGACCTATTGTCCATCTTGGCTGGAGCCACGGCCGGGCTCTTGTATTGCCCAAAGTGCATCCTTTGAAGACCTTTTAATAAATACCTACTTTATTCCTTTAACACTGTCCAGCCTCTGTTCCACGTAGCCTCTCAAGGCATCACTGTCACAATTTTAATGTCAGTCTGCAGTGCAGGTGGAGATCCAAGCCCTTTTTTTACTTTTTCTTTACTACCTATTTTTGTGTTAGGACCCACTACCAGTTCCCTATCTGCAGGAGTAGATTATTGGTTTCACATTTACTCAGTCCACCTTTTATAAAGGAATATGCTTCTGCTTCCATTGAGTGCACAAGTGCCTGGGACACACTCCCTTGACAGGAGGCTGGGGCCTTGGTCACTATGTAAACCACCAGTAAATAAGCTTCCCAACTCACTCAGAGAAAGCTCTCTGACTTGAGCTAGTACCTCAAATCATAACAGTAGAAAACCACCCAGATCCTTGTCTGGGCTTCCCCAGTGAGGTAAATCCCACTGACTCCCTCAATCAAGGTTTTTTAGGAATTAGTAATACTCTTGGTGATCCTATTTCACTAAGAGATCTCCTTCACTTTGCTAATATGACTGCAGTTATCAAAGATCTTCAATTCTCTTTTGGTTTTTTTCTGGAAATGTTACAAAGTCTTCTGCAAATGTTGGGGGGGGGGGGGGAGGTAGGTTTTACAAAATCTAGTGATCTTTGTGCTGCTTTTCTGTAACAGTCAGTGGTGCTATCACTGATCCCTCATCCAACTGACCAGGACCTCAGGAATGCATCTTTCAAGGAAGTCTGTGCCTCTGCTGCCATTCCTCATCACGAGTAGCTGTCCTTGCTTCTGCTAATCTGAGTCAAGAAGTAGAGACCACTTCCCCTTAACTTTCTTAATCAGGCTCACTACACACACATTCACATACAACAAGGCCACACAATTAATTAAGGGAATTTGGTGTAATATTTTATTTACAACCAGCTTCCCTCTAGCATTTCGCACTCCTCCAGGCCAGGAGATGGATTAATGGAATTACACATCAGGATTAGTTGCATAATATAGAGTAAATCCTTCAAGGACACTTATGCCCTGATATAGTTTATAATGCATTGTTAAGTTGTGTCTGTTGCTGAGCTACCTGTGATTTACTGGTGGTGAAGTAATTCATATTTACCCAGCAGATGAGATCTTGTGAAGGTAAGAGTTTCTCAAGACTGGTGGAGATAACACCACTAGTATTCTGCTTCTAGAATATCTAGTTATTTTCCTCTGTTACTTTGTTTTGGTTTTTGATAGGTATCTCCACTCAGCTGTGTGATATCAAAGTGTACCTAACGCTGTGCATTTCCATACAATCATCCTCAGCTTTGTTTTCCTGTGCCACACAAGTAAGATATATAACTTGAACAACTGGAAATATCACAGTCCAACAGGATTCCCTAACATATCTGTAATACATCAATCAGTTGCTGCCTAGTTATTATTACAATCTTCTCAGATGGAAGATTATCCATTATAGACAGGGAGAAACTACATCACTGTTTACTGCTGACTTGGTGAATTCTTGACTTTCTGTTTAGTGCTCTCTCTTCTTACTCTGACTCTCTCTGTTGTTGCTTTTTCCTGTACTTCTGCTGCTCTCATTCTTTTCTCTCACAACTTTCATCTTTATAGCTTTTATTAGATGTCAAGATTTCGGACAAAGAATTGCAGTACACTCAGAAATGTGAGTGGGGAAGTGTTAAAAGACTGGTCTGGTTGTAGACTGCACTTCCAGTCTTGCTCTTAAGATGGTACTGTAAACTTGGGAATGCAATCCATGCACTTTGTTTTTGCTGTTGCTGAAATGACAGAATTTCTCTTGTGATTTCCAAATTGGGAATTTTTAAGAGCTAATTCGATTAGTGAAATTCTTTTGTGAATTTGAGAAAAAAATAGAAAATGTGTTTTTATTTTTAAGGTTTGAGCATATATGTGGTTCAGAGAGATTATATGCAAAAAAGACATTGAAGAATAAGAACTTCTGAATTGGTTTGGCAGTCTATGGCTCTGGAAGAAGAGGCAAATCTTTGTGTGAAAATTTGTCCAGGCAGATGTTTGGGGGCAATACTTACCTTTGACAGATAAAACTTGTCCGTGCTCTAGACAAGATAACTTGGCTACTCAGTGGCTCTGAATGTGTTAAGCATCTAATTATGCTGCTTTATTTGTCTACTAGATGCTTAACATGGATGTGGGGGGGGCAAAATTTGGAAGGTAAATGAAGAAGAGATGTTCAATTCATGATAATAAATGAGTTGACTTCCCTTTCTTTCCTTTCTCTTCAAAAGCCACTTTGTGTAAATTCTCCTTATACCACTCATTACATAATCTTTTGTGCTTAACAGAAACCTTAAAAAAATGTTCAGAATATTAAAATAGGGGATTTCTACCATGTCCGGCCAATTTGGTTTCTCCTTTAGGTTCAATAGGTTTCCTTACTTTTACAATGCCTTTTATCTTTTCTATTTCCTGCTGCTCAGAGTTTGCATTCCTGTGGATTTTGTGAAAGATTGGGATTACACTTACAACTTTGTAGTAACTTTAAAATACCATGCAGCTCTTGCAATTCCCCCTCCTGCTAAAAACCCTGTAAGATAAAAACAGAAAGATTAAAAATAAAAAAAGCACTCCCATCCTGATTTGTCACCAGATAAGCACATTGGATTTAATCTTACATACCTCCAGCACTCAAAATTTCCAGGAAGGTTAACAGGAGTTTTGTAAGAACATGGAATGTAGGGGTCAGGAACATTCAGAAGGAAAGGAATCCATGTACTGTGCAAATTACGTCTGTCTCTACATTAGCACTGAAATTACTTTCATAGTAGGCTAGGTAATAGCTGTGTTGATTTAATTTTGAAAAGAAGGCACTGAAAAGGTGGCTGGGAGGAAAACAAAACTGGAGATTATGTGAAAAATTCTGCTGTAGTGTTTTTCTCTAATTCTCCTGTTATAATTTTTCATTTTCAAGTATGTTGCTGGCAAATGCTAGCTTGAATTTCAGGTTCAGCAAAGGTCACCTCATTCACATTCAACTATTCAGATTTGCTTAAAAAAAAATTAAGGGCTGACCAAAAAGGAATGCATTGTACTATAGAAAAAGTGCAGAGTATTGTCTTTAGCAAGATAACAATCCCCAGTGACAAAAGTGGGGTGTTTTTCTCCCTTGTATTTGTGGCAGGTATGGAAAAATAGGAATTGGTTGTTGCTGAAGTATCTCCACACACTGGCTTATTTGCACTTTTCTAGTTTCTATAGTCCTGCAAAGGGCAGCACAACCTAACTGTGCCATGTATGATACTGGTAGATTCCCCAGAGCCACAGGGTGACTGAACTGCGCAGAGCCAACATCGTTCTGTCATTGCTGGTCTGTTTCAATTTTGTGTAGTTAGACACGGTGGTGTGAGAAACACATTTGGACAGGTTGTGCTTTGCATTTCTTCATGCTTACATTGCTATGGATGGCCTATGGATCTGGAAGGGAATTTCTGTGGAAGGAGATGTTGATATCTGTTGTCATATTTGTTTGAAGGGGTCAAGCTGGAATCAAGAGAGTACAGGAATCAGGTCCGTCAGAATTACCCCATTTCAGAAACAAGAGAAGTCAAGGCATACACCAGTAAAGGGCATCACTGGCAGCCAGGATAAAGACACTGTTTGCAGTAGGAGCTTGGAACAAGGAACAAGGAACAAGTAGAGCTAGAGTAGTGTCGGGAGCTAAAGGGCTAGAAGCCAGTCACAACATGACTCAGGAGCTGAGGAAAGGGATTCAGAGACCTAGAAGCACCTATCAGGTATGTGGAAAACCACACACACCATAACTGTATAGACCTACAATCCACACCCCAACTGCAAGGCTTATCAGGTACTTAGTTTTTGAATAAAACTATTTACAGCCTGCTAGACTGAAAGCCCAGCAGTGCTCAAGTGGTATGATCATGATGTGCTAAAGAGGTTTCAGTCCCTACCATACCCTTACATACTTCATCCACCTTTCTCTGTATTCTATTTCTGCTGAAAATGCCCTCTACCATGAATGACAGGAAAACACTCTTTTGCAGTATTAGACTTTATGCTCAAACAAATGGGCAAAAAAAACCCCACTATTGAGCCAGCGTTAGTGCAGTCTGAAGCCATAATGAGAGCTCTGATGAGCCGCCCTCGACCATGAGGTGAGCCCACCTGAGACACGGGTTTGCAGCTGCTGGGACTGCCCTGGCTGCTGCAGCTGGTGCCTCCATGGTGAGCTAAGAACGCCTTCCTCAGCCTGCTGTCTGACTGTTCTTCACTTCTTGCTGACTGTTCTTCACTTCTTGTCCCCCAGAGCTGCTGGCAGGGTGGCAGCGCTGCCCAGAGGAGGCAGGAATAAATCACTGCTCTCCTGCCCTGCTGATGCCACTCTTCTAGGGCTTCCTTGGAGAGAAAGTGGAAAACATTCTCTGCCTGGAAGAAATAGAGATTGCGTTCGTCTGTCAGAAGCTCTCAACACCTCAGTGTCTAAATATCTTTCTCAACTTCAAGAGGAGTTGCTTTCCCCACCCCTCACAGTGTTAGGAGGGACTCATTATTGATAATCTTAAAAAAAACCCTATTAAAAACACAACATATGATCAAAACACCTGGCTGGTATAAAGTCAAACCTCTCAAAGTAGCAAATAATATATTCTTCCTGTTATACAGCAAAACCTGACACTTCTTCCCAGATCAGGTCAACTCAGTGAATTTTACATTTTAGGGTATGATCCCTCAGGTTTGCCTTAAAGCATTGGTTTTTGTGTGGCAATTTATGGTTTTATAGGATAGGATACATCATGAGTTTACGGAAGTTTGGATGTTAATCCTGGTTTTGTAGTTCTAAGGAACCTGTAAATAAACGAGGAATTTCAAAGAGATGACTCAGTCCTTTTGCTTTATACACTTCTCTCTCTTACCTACTGATTCTGTCATGGTCCAGGCACCCTAAACAGAATTCTTTACCACTACAGCAGGAGTAGGAATGAAGGGATATTTCTGTTCATTCAAGGTGCAAAAATACTGGGACAAGTCTTTAGGGAAAGAAGATTAGAAACTAGAAGCTTTCTCCTTTCATTTTTATTTGTTACTTTTTGTTTTTTCTTTTCTCCCTCATAGCATCCAGTTTCTTCACAAAAAGAAGGATGTCTCATCTCTTCATTTTCATATTTGGTCTACTGCTTTGCAGACAAATACTCTCTCTGACCCTGAATATGTTTTTCCGTGCCAATATCAAGTTTTTGTTAAAAAAAAAAAAAAAAAAAAAGGTTTTGTTAAATGGAAAATCTCATCCCTTTCCTAAATAAGATTTTTCTGGAAGAAATGAGAAGAAATAATGAGAGTTTGTAGAACATTAAATGAAAATGAAATATATAAAGTTTACACATTAATCTATATAAACTCTTCTTCTAGCTTGAGGAGTAAGGTGATTTTGTTTTACGTGGAGAAGGTGGAGCCTGTAAGGATAATTTCTTTAATGGGATTTGCAGACAGCTGAGGTGGGAGGTGTGTCCTCCTCTCTGCCACCTTCCCAGAGCCTGTGTCTTTAAGGGCACGTTCCCACATGTTCACTCACCTTAAAGGTGTTTTGCCCGACTTGCTCAGCTGTCTATTTCAAAATTGCTTACATGTTGCTTTCCAGAGGAATTCAGAGATACAAAAGGAGGATGATTGCTTCTAAAGCCTAGATTTCAGCATCAAAATAGCAGAAGCCTAGGACCTTGATGCTGTATGAATTCTTCAGTTGCTGTACAGGGTCTTTTTGAGGGGTAGGCTGCTGGCGAGCTACTTCTAAATCAGACACACCTTTGGGTTGGGCTATTTTGGAAACTAAGTAATTGATGAGGCTCAAGGTATGGTCTGCTAGGAACAAGTGATTTTATTGTGTGTTTTTACAAGTACTTTGATCAGCTGATGCAGTTGACTGACAGTCTCCTCTGTAAGTAACTGAGGGCGGAGGAGTGGTGACCTGCAGTGAGCCTTTCCTGACTTTTTCCCAAAGTGGGGATTGCTGGCTTGCCGGCAGCTAGGCAAGAAAGGAAAAGGAACCTGATATGGGGGTACCTTTATTTGGGGAGAGTAATTCCTTCTATTCCCGGATATGGAATGGACTAAGTCAGAAGCTGCAAGGCAAAAAATCCTGGGATAAACATCTGGATGAAATCTATTTACTCCAGCAGAAAAGGTACGGTGCACTTCAGCCTTCTTGTCTTCTCTTTCTTCTGCTGCTCTCCCTGTAGCTGATTCTCACTCTTCCCCCCTAGGCTTTTCTGCCAGTAGATAAACTTTAAACAACCCTGGAGCACTTTTCTCTATCAGATTTCTTCTCTCAAGGTGGAATGCTTCTGGAGTTCCAATCTTATCTGCTTTCACAGGTAGATTTACCAGGTTGAAATTGAATTGCCCTGAGTACTGGACTTCAGTCACAAATTAATAATGTATTCTCTTGTCTTTCCTGCTTCATTGGTAAAGCTCACAGGAAAATCATGAAGGTTTGTTGTTAATTGTTATTATTCTTGTTATTATTATTATTACTATTATTATTATTATTAGGAGTGTGTGTGATGCATAAGCTGCAGTCAGCTGAAATAGTGGTGCTTTTTGTCAGGATTTTGCTTTCTGTCTCTCTGAAGGTTGCTCTTACTGGATAGAGTAGGCTTAATGTTGTTGAACGTTTTGGGGGTCAATCACCTCCTGGGTCAGACTGTGGTTTCTCAGACCTCTGACCTTGGTGTCAACATGTACAGTGACTCCTCTTAGACCTTAGATTATCCAGAAGATTGGCTGTGTCTTCCCATGTGAGCACTGAAGGCTGTTTGTTAGTGCTGTGCAGGGCTGCTCCATCCACACACAGAAATGTGGGACTATTCATGGAAATACAGATGGATCTGGTTTTCATTGTCATTTCTGCATGCACAAATGCTGCAATACTCAAATAACAAATTGCTTCCAGTTGCTTGTAAAATCTCTTTTTTCTTTCCGTGCATAACTCTGAACATCTGTGGAGACAAAAAGGTGACTGTGTGGGACAAAATCTATCTATACATATGTATATGTCCATACATGTATAGAAATATGCAAAGAAGCAGATTAAGAGGGACAAAAGTATACCTTTAGGGAAAGAATTGTATCATTATCCAGCTTCTGACCAAGTAATAAAGCCTGTTCCAGTTTACTTCAGAGCAGTGGGACTTAAATACACTTTAAATGGGAGGGACAATGGGAACAATAGTGTTTCTGTGGAACGCTAAAGTGTTTACATTTTGATGTGTTCATGAAAAGCATCACAGGTAACTGAAAAATAAGTTCTCAGCAGATTCTGTAAGATCCAAATGAGTGCAAAATAGAAGCTTAAATATATTAATATATAAAATTAATTATATTGATTATATACTGATAATTAATAACAATAAGCAATAAATTATAATACAGGTTTTTTAATGATTGTAACATTATCATCATATTTTTAAGTCAAAGAGATGTGGAAGGAAGATCTGATCTCCATCTGACCTCCCACTTGAAGCTGAACTCTTGCCAGCAAGAGATCACATTGCTTAAGCTCTAACTCACTCTTGAAAGCTTCCCAGGACAGAGATTCCACCATATCTTTAGGTAGCTGTTGCAGTGCTGGAGTAACCTCCTAGTGAAAGAGTTTGTTTGTATTTTTTTCCCAAATATTCAACCTGATTTTGATGATATTCCTGTCCCTTGTTTACCATCTGCTGTTGCCAAGAGGGGTTTGGTCCCTTCCTTTTTGTTTTGTCCCTGTCACACAGGCTCCTGTTAGATTTCCACTTCTCTTTGCTTATTGGTCCTCATGAGTCATGTGCTACAGGCCCTTGAACATCTTGTGTGTTGCTACTGATGGAGGAAAACAGAAGAAATATTAGTCATATAAACTCTTCTGCATGAACTTCTCTTAGATCCTTGTAGTGCAATCCCACTGGCCCCGAAGTTAACTTTTCTGTGCTTCTTTATAAAGCTCTCTATAAAACACATGCAGGGTGCGCAGTATTCTCTGTGAAATCAGGGTTGCATGGGGACATGATTGTTCCCTTCCATTTTAGGTCTGTATGTTTCCCACAGCTTTTAACAAACACAAATTAGCCTCCTGCTATTTGGCCACAAATTACGTGGTGCCAATATGTGAAAAATCTTTTGCTAAAGAGGGACAGGACCAGCTCTTCCTCCTATTATCCTACTCTTTCCTTTCTTGTCCCCAGGGATGCTCAGAGTTTGAGGAGAGAGGAAAAAAAAAGAACATTTTGCAGAGGACTGATTTTATTGCTTTTGCATTTTTAGTTACGTACAGATAGAAAAACACAGCAGGAAGACCTTTGGTGACTGGTGTGTGGGAACTACTCTTATGAAACCTCTGCTTTTGTGGAAAAACTGTTGTAAGCCAAAAGGGCTTTTGCTGCGTCCTGTCATTTTGTGGTATAGATCTGCAGTGTTGTGGCTTCAGCTTGAGTTCTTCTTAGTGAAAATGGTGTTGGAATACATACAGTAATTAGCAGTGGTTGAATTCTACTATTGTCTTATTGAAAGCCAGTGGTAAATATGTTGCTGTTTAACTGGCATTCTCTGATCACACACAGAAAGTCTGTAAGAGAAGAACAAAGCTTTTTTTTTTCCTGTCTGACGACTGGTGATAATACCTGAAAACTGATTGTTATGGTAGTTGTCACCTTCCCTGGCATTGATGTTCATTCTGTTTCTTAGTATGTAACAGTCCTTTGAATCTTACTAGCAGTAGATCTCAGCATTATTCACAGAAAGGGGTTAATATTGCACTCTATAATATTTCCTCAGGGGAATCCATGTTCAGAAAATGCAATACAATCTCCTAGAGTTTATTTGGCCTTAATCTTCTGGTTTCTCTCTGTTGAAGACTCTCCTTTTTAAACAGCCTGTAGCTCAATGTGGAGTCCCAGGGACAGTGGTCACATCTCATGTGTCCTCTCTAGAATCATCTTTGGAAGCAAACTCTGGGATCTGCACAGCCTGAAGCCTATGAGCATAATCCCTCAACGTAATTCATAATGATGGAGAACAGAAAGAGGTGAAGAAGAATCACATGTCTGTCACAGTACAATAGATCCTCTAGAAATTATTTTCAGTGCAAGAGTTTCCAAAGAAATGTGAACAAATTCCTCCTAGAATGTGATTTTAGAAAAACCACCCTATGAGAATTGCACTGTTCATAAAAAATAAGCAATATATAAATTAGAACAAGTGAGTACATGGTAACAGTACCTGTAAAACTATAACAATAATGTAGTATTTTTCCTCCTGCTATTGCCTGTATTCACAACTTTGATTGATAAATAGTATAATACACAATTTGCATAACTTGCAGAGAGCTATGGTCATTCCAAAGATGTCACAATAAAACCTTTGGTTTCCAAATTCTTTGGTGGCTCTTTAGTGTCCCAGACATATTAGTGAAGTGCTTGGCTTACCCTGGAAACATATGTGGCACAAATAAAGAAGCAGCTCAGCCTCATGCAGGTAAACTGGTTTGTTTGAGAGTTGTGCAGGGACACAGAGAGCCTTCAGCTTCTACACAAATCTTTCTCAAGCTGGTACTGAATGAGATGTTCCTATAGTTTGGCTGTTCATTTGTCTAAACAACATTACTGAGTTTTCATCCCAATTGAATGTAGGATTACCTTGTCTTAAAATCCACAATGCCTGTCAGTATTAATTGGTTTGTTTGCTCCCAAAAGTGACAGTGAAATAAAGATGCCAGCTTCCAGTTCCAGCACTTCATTTACAGCTTGTTTCAACAACAGTGCTTCTGAGTAGTCAAGATGCAAAGAACAGTTGGCTGCTGCGCATAAAATAAAATCAAAAGCATCAATAGCAGCATTTCATGTCTTTTCTTCTACTGATACACCTTCATCCTAATGAAAGTTTTGAGACTAATAGTGGGAAACAGTCTCCCTACTTTCACAAGTGTAGAGGTCCTCCAGAAGTCATGTTTCCCCAGCAATGCACAGACATGCCCACCCCCAATCTCAGCCTAAGATGCATCTCAGGCTCATAGATTTAGGAAGTTATTTGTAGATTTAGGAAGTTATTTGATTTTCTAAACTTGGCCATAGGTTTCCATATAAAGAAGAAAACATTAAATTTTTGCCCCGAACCACCCCCCCACCCAAAAATTAAAAAGCTATTAGAAAAAATTATTAGACACAGGATGAGGAACACAACCTGGAATAAAACTGTAAGAAAATCACTCTTGAGGAGGAATGGAAGTTTTGATGCAAAATGAAGTCATACATCAGAGAAAAAATTTGTTTTATGACTGCTTCAGTGATAATAAATAACAATTTCTGAACCATTAAAACAGTTCCAGCATGAGATTATTCTTATGATGTTCTCAGATGCAGAATTAGGAAAAAAAATGTTAATGCAAGCAGAATACCCTGCTGGAAATGACTGATCAAGATTTCAATTGCTTTGTGTGGCAGATAGTTAAATATCTGACGGGATAAGATTTCCCTATCAGTTTCTTGTCTAGTAACATTGGCAATTATTAACCTGTTTAATTTATTTCCAGAGAAGCTCTGTTTACTCTCAGCTGAAGGGGCTTTGACATATATGAGCAAGGGGTCCCAGCTGCTGAGTCTTGTTGCTGGTGCTGAAAAAATTTGCTGACCCTGTCGATTGTCTAAGCCCCTGTTATCTGGCTCCTTTTCACTTTGGGCAATTATTCCCTAGCTCCTTCTTTGGCATCTTGCTAGGTGATTGCTTTGATCCTCTTTCAGCTGCTTGGCTTCCTCTGAGCAGCCCTCTGCGCTCCTGAAGGCTCTCTCACATTTACATGCACATGCCAGCAGAAGGAAGGGAGAAGATGAATCTCCTCTGGCAATTTCATGATTAATGCTAGAGCATGGATATTCTGAGCACAACAGGGAAAGAAGAGAAAGCTAATATAATATTCTGATGATTAATTTATAGCTTAGGTTAAAATAACCGCTTTAGAATCCCAGGAACTGACTCTCTACAGGTATGAAGCTTAAACCTGGAAGCAAACTTAAATTAGAGCAAAGAATGGGGAAATTCCATATAGTAAATGATTGAAATTGTAGAATCTGATAAGGGAAGAACAGAAAGAGATGCTTCATTGCTTTTGTGGTGAGTTCAGTCGTGAAATAGAATCTTCAGATTGGTTGTTGTCCAGACAGTTCACATACTTAAAATATTTCCCTGTTCTGAAAGAATAATCATAGCAATCCAAATTCTTCTTTTTATAATGAAATTAAGACTTATTTACTAGTCTGTGCATTCTGTATCTCTCCATAAGTGAAATGAGCAGGCTGCACTCCAAAAGAAGTGCTTAAGAAGCTAAAAGGGTACATATTGCCAGCAGAAAGTGCTTGTGAAATCTTTAACCTTGTTTAGAACTGTTTTACATGACTCCGTCAGTCAGAATCTGACCTACATTTTATCTTCTCTTTGTTTCACAATGGATTTTTGGGTGTTCCTGATTTTGCCCTCACCTATATTGGAAAAATAGCTCCCGGCTTCCCGAGCACCTCATGGAATCACCTGTGAAGAAAACTGGCTGATAGTAAGGCATGACCAAGACTCACTCATGCCTCCACACTGACACATTCCTTAGCTCAGCAAGAACAACCCAGGAGCACATCCAGGTGGATACTCTTGTGGTTCTCCTTGCCCCTCAGAATTACTGGTTTGCTACGGAGCTGAGCTGAACCTAAACTGATCCTGAAAGGCAACATCCAGTCTGCCTAGTGTTACAAACTTCACTTAGCTGGGGAAATCAGGAGCTTAGTATTCCTTGATCCCATAGCTGTTGAAGGGGATGAGCAGCATTAGAAGAGGAGCTTAACTTAGATGTGCTGAATTACTATCTCAGGGTGTCTGGATATGTCTGCTGAATCATTTTCTGAAAGCCAGCCTCACTGTCCAGTGACATAATGGTACTTTCTGGAAGCTAAGCATCTACTGTAGGCAGCTCTGTTAAGAGACTTAAGTTACAGATTTTGCCAGCTGCTGCTTTGACACTCAAAGGGGCCCAAGTAGTAAAATGCAAAACTCTGTGCTGTGTTTGATCTGTCAGGAAGAAAGTTGGTTAAATATGCTGAATTAAATAATTGAAAATGTTTTGAAAGTTCTAAATTCAGGTGACTTAATTTAATTTTTTATATTAGCAAATTTGCTTCCCTTAGTTTTTGACATTTATATGCTCTGTACATTGCTGTAATGTATTAAAAATTAGTTGATAATTAGAACGGTATGTTTTAAATGAGGTTAAAATGTTTCCCCAATTATGAGACAGAAAATTAAATGAGAGTAAAAGCATATGCCAGGAGCATGTAACTCACAAACCTTTGATACTTCACAAGCAGCGTGCCATGGCATTTGCCAGGATTTCTGAGTTCCTCTTCTGGTTTGCTCTTTGGCCCAAGATCTCTGGCATTTTAATCCCAGTTGGAAGTTGCTGCAATAAGAAGAAATGTTTGACAATTTTGCCCTCAGTTTCCAAAAGCTCAGCATAGTATTTTTTAGGTGCCTTCCTTGTAGCAGTATCGTGATTTAATTAGTTGTTTACAAGAACTTTGGTAATTTTTGAGAGAAAGATATTGTGTTTGTGTCCTCCCATGTCATCTCTTGCCCAATCCTTCCTTCTCTCTGAGGTCATTTGAGGGATAAAGGCTTACCCAGTAAAGCATCAACATATTAATTGTAGCATTGTTTATACTATTGAAACCCCACCTCTTTCCCACTTCCTGCCTCTGAAACTTATCTTTTCCAGAACCACAGTCTTTCTTAGCCGAAATAGTGGCAGAGGTGGCAAGCTGACTTCACTAACACTGAATCTTATAAGACTTTTGCTTAGAGTGCCTTTTCATTTAGTTCCTGTTTGTTTGGTCCTAGATGCAATCTCCTCATCAAATCATCTTGTCATTAGTTAGTAATGAAACTGACGCATGAGTAAGCTATAGAAGGAATACTTCCCTAACTAGGAGTGTGAAGGACATATAAAAATATCTCAGAATGGCTCCCTGATTTGTTGAGGATGGTTCTTTTTATCCTGAATGTTTTTATTTCTCCTCTGCTCTTCAGGGGTTTTCTAGTTTAGTTCCTAGTGACTTAGAAAATGGGGTGGTTTTGGTGACAGGAAGTGCTCAATTTGTGGGGTGATAAACCTGATGTTCAGTTATGCTTCGATTACTTGTAGCCCATGTCCATTAATTTACACTTACTCAAATGATTTCTGTATAATTCTGATATTTTTTTTGTTTTGCTTTATTCCCCAAGTTTTCTCAAGTATCTCCAGTGTCTTTCCACTATATAGGAGAGCAGAACTCTCACATTTCAAGTGGATTAAATCCAGATATAACAGCATATAAATTTCTTTTAGATTCAAGATCTTGTTGTTCATAAGATAATAATTTAAAGCAAGAAATACATATTCCTGTAAGGCACAGAATTCGTGTTGCCTGCTTTCCTGTTGTTTTATTGTTGAATTATCCTGTACTTAAGATGTTTGAGTTGTAAGAAAACATTTTTTTGCAATGGGCCGTTTATATTCTCCGTGTCTCTGATGTGGGTTTTATTGTGGCTTATAACAGAGTTATATTCACAGGTAATGTATCCTCACATCAGTGCTTACCACTTAATGCAAAGCACCTATTGCTTTATGTAGGCTTTATCCCCAAAATCTTGTAACTAAATAATGCCAGAATACATGGAACATCACCAGGGGGAAGCATTTACTATATCTGCAGGTGTAAGGTTTGGCTAATGTATTTGTCCCACGTGGGTTTTTGGGAGGAGTGCTTAAGACATCTGTTGCCAGTTGTTAGATTGTAGTAAAGGGATACCAGATAGAGGCTGGTAGAAAAACAAGGGCTGTTGTTATCCTGGTTCATATCAGCTTGAATTTGTTATTTTCTACTGTAATCCTTAGACTTACTTCACATCACACATTGCAGGCTGACCTGGGCCACGCTAGATAATTAAGATCAAATTAAACATGTGTACTAGAAAACAGCAGGGGTGAGATAAAAGCACAAAATTTTAATTTGAACAGAGTTCTAAAACTGACCTTGTCTTGTTGGGAGAGAGGAATGTCTTTCTATTTCATACTGAAAACTCATGAGACATAACTTTTTTCTTTTGGTTTGAGAGTATTTCCTCCCCTTTAATCTTTACCTCCTGAATATGGATACTTATAATTCTTTATTTGTATAAAATCAAGAAATCTAAAAGCCCACCTCAAACCATTTTTTAATTTATGATTTAAAATATGAACCGGAAAATACTCAAGGATAACAGAAATATTTACCTCAGTTTTGGAGATTTTGTTCTTTTTTTTTAATTTTGTGTGGCCAGCTCATGATTTTGAACATTGGCAAGCCTTGTTTGGATGCTGAACAAACACTGCAGACTCTCTTCAGGTACTTATACAAATTGATAGGAACACTGCCTGGAGCCTTCTCTTTTCCAGGCTAAACAGTCACAGTTCTCTCAGCCTTTCCTCATCTGAGAGGATAATTTTTTTATTCTCATGATCATTTTTTGCCTTTTTCTGAACTCTCTCCAGTAGCTCCTTTGTGTTTTGTACTGAAGATCCTAAGACCTGGATACAGGGCTCTAGGTATGGCCCCACCAGGGCTGAGTAGAGGGGGAGGATCACCTCCCTTGACCTGTTGTTTGCTTCCGAAGACCTTGCTGTAGTGAAGTTTGGTGGCTGTACTTATAAATTCTTCACCAAGCCTAAAAGATATGCTCAAATAACCCAGATCCTCATGGAGGACTCGAGGACATGCTTCAGCTATGAGTGAACCACTCTGTCTGGAACTTGTTTGAGCGCATGCACTTTCTCAGCACATGAACATATTTCAGTTCTCAACAATTTCCTCAGTTCTCTCAGCATTAGAGAAAACAGTAGTATAGCTAAGTTGTCAAATTTTTCTCCTTAACTTTGTATATGCAAGAACTACATTTCAGAGCTCAGTCTCTTAATTATAGGAAGTGTTGCTAGAGCAGATGGAATGCTTGTTTTCCCTTTTCTATCCACTATGGGAACAATTCAGACAACAACCTTTTCTTAATTTATTGTGCTGTGTGAAGAAGCAACAGGCCTTTTCTGGCTCCTGAGATAACTACTTGCTGAAGGGCTTCAATGACCCATCCTTCACTATTTCTGTGCCACAAAAAGTGGGATATAAAAACAATAAACATTTTGGTTTAGACAGCTTTCCCTCTGCTGCCACCATATGGCTCAGCACCAGTAAGCCAAGAGATTATGAACTTCAATGTGTTTTTAGAATTGCACTGCTCTGCTTTTTTCTGTTTTTTTTGTTTTTTTCTTCTCTCGGTGCATTCACAGAATACCTCAGATGGTAGATGTGCATTGCTGATTTTGCAGTGAAAATGTTCCAGATACAAACTGTCTCGAGCAAAAGCTGTGCTAGCTCAGGAGAGAGGCACCATGTGTTTGTTCCTTATCAGCCACTTTTTCTTGACTCTAGGATCTGGGAATCCCCACTCCTCCAGGCTGCCAAAGAGAACAACCTTGCTGCCATTAGGAAACTTCTCACTGACGGAACATGCGATATCTATCAGAGAGGTAACTGGATTACTTGAGAAAAATGGTTTTCTGTGGAAGGAAAGAGCTTCCTACAGTGAGCAACTTGTTTGTTAAAACATTTGCATCAGCAGACTTGGATGTCCTAACTCTATGTCAGCAGCTTTGCAACAAAGTGAGTTTTCTGACTTGGTTATGCTCATTCACTTCAGGCCTGAGGTTGGCCGTCACTTACAGACACCTGAAGTTTCTGCTCAGTTTTCAGATTTTGTTGATGTGCAGGAAGAGACTGTGCAGTTGTGTGGCTGTACCAGGCACTACTCAAGGGAGGACATAGCCCTCCTGTAATACCCCACCTCAATGAATCTATTCTCAGTGATTCTCATGCTTGTCCTACTGTTTCTAGGTGCAGTGGGAGAGACTGCCCTTCATGTAGCTGCCATGTACGATAACTTGGAGGCAGCAGTGGCTCTGATGGAAGCAGCTCCTGAGCTTATCAATGAGAGGATGACATCAGAACTTTATGAAGGTAATATCACTGGGAATGAGGGTGGGCAGGATTCCCTGCAGGAAGGGAGAGGAAGTACTACTTGTACTTTTGGGAAACTTAGGCTTATACAGTTCCTGGTTCAATATGTTGCTGAACTGTTACACAGCAAAACCAACATGCAAATGGCTTCTGACCTTTCTTGGAAGGTGGAATTATATTAAACATGTGCAAACATGCAAAGGCCTTAAGCAGGGAATTGCAAGGGATTGGAAAGGGATTGTAAGGATATATACAGTTTGCTTTCTGAGCTACTCATTTATAAAAAAAGGGATATCTGCCTGATCTTCCCTGAAAGGAGAAAAAGTAGTTATTTGGTTGAGAAAATGAGAAATGTGGCCACTGCTTTTGAGGCTAGACTCTTACCCATATTTTTAAAGAATGCTTCTGGTTGAGTACACAGAAATTCCAGTCTGAATCTCAATAAAATAATAATAATGGGGGTTTTTAAATTCTAAAGCCTAGTTTAAAAGATTAGAGGAAGTCTTTGGGAGTTTTGTCTTGACCTTATCTTTATTTCTTATGAAGGAAATCATAGTCAATCTCACAAGTTTCTGTTTGCTTCCCAGGAGAGAGTGACATGTCTTGATTTTCCCTAGGAAAAAATCTAGAAAGTGAACCCTGTTAGAGTTTTTTGGCAATTTGTAAAGTCAGTTTTAATAAATTAATGAAAATATTTACCTAGAATGGAACCTCTGGAAAATCTCTAGCACAGCCCTTTGCACACAACAGGGATAACTTCAAAGCCAATTCCTTCAGCTAATGTCCATCTGCCATGACTGACATGTGAACTGCAGGCTGCTGATCAGCCTGAAGTTGCTTTCTTGAAAGGCAAGGTTTTGTTTCTGTGTCTTGCAGGGCAGACAGCTCTCCACATTGCAGCAGCCAACCAGAACACCATGTTGGTGAAGGCTTTGCTTAAGAGAGGAGCCAACGCCAGCACAGCAAGGGCCACTGGGCACTTCTTCAGGCGCAGTTCCCAGAACCTTTTCTATTTTGGTACAGCCTTAACTTCTCCCCTTGCTGCTATAGGAGGGAACCAGCAGAGTGGTGAGGGGACATGGGGGAGCCTTACTTTAGTCCCCATCTAAAGTGGATAAACAGAGGCTCCTATCTCCAAGTGTCATCAGACACCTTTTAGCAGAGAGTAAGACTTCCTCTGAGCCTGTGAATGTTATGTCAATACAAACAATACACATTTTATAGATTGGCATGTTTGCAAATAAATACATATATAAAAATTGTAATTTAATGTCTTCCTAGCACCAAATTACTTGTCAACCTTCTTATGGAGGTAAACCACTGAAAAGAACATTTCTTCCTTTTAGTGTTGTGTGGGATGGGTCTTCTTTAACCTTTCTGATTAGGATGAGAAGTGGGACAGGAAATTTACAAATTACCTAAAGTAACTCCTCCTTTCATATCCTATGGCTTCATAGCATGGATAGCTTTCCCTCAGCATGCTTCAACCTCTCCTACCTCCTGGATCCCTAATGTTGTTTCTCCCCATTCCTTTCATTTCAGGAGAACATGTTTTATCATTTGCTGCCTGTGTGGGAAATGAGGAAATTGTGCAGCTGCTCATTGAAAATGGAGCTGACATTAAAGCTCAAGATTCTCTGGGTATGTGCTGTGGGGCTCAGTGAATTGCATAGAGTGGATCTGGACGTTTTAATTCAGGCTGTCATCCATGCATGCAAATATTCTTCTCTCACTAGAAACAGCTGTGGGATGAGGGATATGAGGAAAAAAAAAGCCATCAGTCCATTCTCTATCTTTGCACAGGGCTGGGCTATTCCAGAAACTTCATCCTGTCTGCTTCCTTCATAGGTAACACTGTTCTTCACATCCTGGTTCTCCAACCTAATAAGACGTTTGCCTGCCACATGTACAGCCTGATACTTTCCTATGACAGGAACAAAGAGGGACCAGGGTCTCTTGAACTGATTCCTAACAATGAGGGGCTTAGTCCATTCAAACTGGCTGGAGTTGAGGGCAACACTGTGGTGAGTTTGTGTGACACTGGTACCTCTGTTCAAAAGAATGGACACCTTAAAATAACATCATTGAGAGCAAGGGTGTTTGTGCATGTTCTGAGTGGGTAGGAGATACTTAACAAGATTTTTTTTTTCCCAGAAGTCTTATGTAGGTCTCAAAAACCCTTTATAAGAAATTTCTTTATCCTAATGAAAGAAATGAGTGCTTAAAGAACAGATATTTTTCCCCAATTTTTGGACCATTTGAGTTAAACAGGTGTTAACAGACACATTTAACCCAAGTAATTTTTTGAAAGGCTCGCAGAAATTATTGTCTTGTTTATCTAGATTTCATTACTTTAAGTGTGACACATGGGAAACCTCTTCAGGTACCCACAGGCATTTTTTCACAGACAAAATCTTAGAATTTAATGTAAACCCTCATCCTTCCACTCACTGAAAAGTCAAAGTTGGTTAGTGTTTCTTCTGTAGATTCACAAGGGACAGGATCATTTCCCTTGTCACACCTCTTTTCTGATGTCTTGTAGAAGAGTATTAAAACATTTTTTTTCTAATCAACATGTAATTCCATCTGAAGTCTATTGTCAGGAAATATAACTGTGTCAAGTAACTTTAGTAGTTTGATTAGAGTAAAAATAACTCATCCTTTGCGTCAAGCATGAACTAATAATCAAATGGGAATCAGAAAAATTTCTTCCACTTCTTAACCTGCTGTAATTGTTCCCAAGAGATATGAGAACTACAACAGCTACCAAATTCAAGGAAAACACGTAATAGTTGAGGGTTTTGAACAACTGTATTTGTTCTCATTGCAAATACACTATATACTGGGAAGTTTCTGATATCCTTGCCTCCTTCTTTTCTCCTCAGATGTTTCAATACCTTATGCAGAAGCGGAAGCAGAATCTCTGGTCCTTTGGCCCCTTGAGCACCGTGCTGTATGATATCACAGAGATTGACTCCTGGGCTGAAGATCAGTCCTTCCTCGAGCTCATAGTATCCACCAAGAAGAGAGAGGTACTGCACTGCATGCACTCTGTGTGCAGACCATGGTGATTATAGACGGGGAAGAATGATGAGTTTGAAGGTTCAAGCTCACTGATACAATCCATAGAGCAAGAACTTTGTACCATGAGCTGCAGAGGACACATGAAGTATAGGAGTTTATTAATGGTCTGGCTTCATCTGATGCTTTACATACAGTTTCTTCTGAGGTGTGAAAATTGAAGGTTATTGAAAGAACAAACTACAGAAAAAAGTCTTCTCTCAGCAGGCTCAAAGATACGCTAAGAACCTGTAGAGTAGCTCTAGCAAGTATCTTCCTGTACCTGTGATACTGATTAACTCTCACAATATCCCTGTGAGACAGGAGTACATTCAGAAATCCTAAACTGGAGTGCCTTTAAAAACCACTCACTGTTATTATTCCCTTCATTTAATGACAGGTTATGACTCAAAACAAAGTGGGCAAATTATCTCTGCTGTAGGCTCAAAAGCTTGTAAAGGGATTAATAAGACAAAAGTATCTGAGTGTAATGGTGAGCTTTGATAGATCTCCCTAGGACTTTCAAGGTACACAGCCCTATCAGTTGTAATGACCTTAAATAACCCTAACAGGACAGGAAATGAATCAGAAGACACTTCAATTAGCACAGTTCTGCCCATCCTGTATTATTTTCATCTATCAAAATTTTAGTCTAACCTTTCTAACTAAAGTTTGTGCTTCTGGAGAGCTTTGCTGTGGAGCTGCCGTGTCCATAGAGCTCTTATTTGCTTTTCTGTGAAATCCTCTAAATTTCCATGAGTGGGGATACATACAGAAATCCAGGGAGAAGCAGTCCATGTCAAAAAATATAACAGGCTTAGAAGTTGTCCACTTCAGAAGACTAAACCGTAATTCTAAAAAGAAAGCAGAATATTGGGCCTCTCTTATCCCAAAACATTCATATAGTGCATGCAGATCCAAGAATCCTAATTTCAGAAGATAAGATGTCTCCAAATATCAAGAGATATAATGATTTGTTTTCCAGAATCCTCTTGCTTCTATGCAGTTGTAATTTTTTGATGCATAACTGGTAATTCTTTTTTGGAATTGATATGTTTGGCCCAAAATGTTTGCTGTCTCTCTAGAAGAATGCCACGTGTGACCCCATCCCATCATCCCCTCGCAGTTCAATAATGTACTAGAGAAGCACCTTTAGCCCCCAGACAGAAGTAGGTTCCTCTTGTATTAAGGGGAATGCATACACACATAGGTACTAAGATATATTTTCTGATCCTGAAGTGGTTGAAAAGTAAAAAAGTAGATGGCAACTAAGCTACGGGAAGATTATAGTAAGCTTCAAACCTGTATTATCCCTTTGAAAATGACATTTACTCTTCTATGCAAAGAATTTTAGAATACTGACTTCTGCAGAAAACCAGAACACCCATAGGTGGATTCTCTCTCATGCAGTTTTGATCCTTTATGATGTTTCATAGGCCATTCAAGAGTTTTGTTGGAGTCATGTCCATTTATAGAAACATTCCCTGCACTTTGTGCACTCAGCAATTTTTGGCTGACTTAGAGGAAACAGGGCATTGTAGCAAGACAAGAAAAACATCCAGAGTGCATTAAGTAATTTTTCTTTTAAGTAACCCAGTCACAACAATTTGACTCACATTTTCCTCTCACTTACTGCAGTGGTCCCCTAAACAACAGAAAGTAAGTCTAGAAATATTTAATAAAAGTATGTGGCTCAAATTCGTAAGTACACCTGTCTCTCCTACTTGTGCTCTGCCAGTCTTTTAGTATAAGCTGAAGGCTTGGTATAGGCAATTCAGTTAGTTATCACCTAGATAATAAGGCAGAAACTTAAAAGGCAGTATTTTTACATAAGCTGTAGAGTGTCAGACAAGTACAAATATCTTCTAGAAAAAATGTTTCGGTTTTCTTATTTTAAAATGCCTGATACAGAAACTTGTGTTGTTGTCCTAACAGGAATATTCTGTCATCCTCAGTTCTATGTTCCTACACAGAGGACAAATTTATTCCAGTATCTAATATGCTTTTCTTGTATTTCCCATTGGTACTTAACAGCTGTTCTCTGCAGGATATATTTATTTTTTCCGAAGCTTCTTATTGTCAGACTGAGCAAATCCAATGCCCACTAGATCACTCCACTTTTGCAAAGTAAATTCAGTTTCATAATGCTGAATAGGGCAGATGAGAATAGTTTTTTAACACTCTGTCAGGAAAATTTGTGAATGCTGTTTATGAAACAGTGCACTTTTGGCAATTAATTCCTTGTTCCTCTCTTCCTCAGGCACGCCAGATCTTGGACCTAACACCTGTGAAGGAGCTGGTGAGCCTGAAGTGGAACATGTATGGTCGTCCCTATTTCTGTTTCCTGGCCTTATTCTACATCCTCTACATGGTCTGCTTCACCATGTGCTGCGTCTACCGGCCTCTGAAACCCCGCACAGGCAACAGAACCAGCAGCAGGGACAACACAGTCTATGTCCAGAAAATGCTTCAGGTACTGTGACTGTAGGAGTCCGAGCCCCCATTGGGCAATTCCTATCTAACCTACTTAACTGGAAAAGCCAATCCTTGCCCAGTCCTCAGCTGTTGCTGCTGTCCTCCTCCCTTCTTTCAGCCAGCTGACCTTTGTCAGGGAGGAATAGGAGGTGTGCTCTGTTCTCCATTGCTGTGGCTGGGCTGGTTCCTCTGGCATTGCCAGATCTACTCATGTTTATTATAAGTAACAACAGGCTTTCTTCTCCCCCCTCCTCTTTTAAAATTTACTTTCACTTTATTTAAAATTCAATTTTAATTTTCAATAATTTTTTTTCAGGAATCATATGTGGCATATGAGGATGAGCTGAGGCTGGTGGGGGAGCTGATCACAGTCATTGGAGCTGTAGTAATTTTGGTCCTTGAGGTAAGAGAAACAGCTATACAGATTCAAGTTTCATCAAGGCAGATTTTGCTTACTAGGCAAACATGGATTTGTGCTCACTACTTGGTAGGGCTTATTTGCTTAGTCTGAATGCTTCAATATATGTCTATGGCAATACACATTGCCAACAGTATCTATTAGATGAGACAGAGACTGTGGCAATGTCCTGGTAAGACTCCAGGTGCGGAAGAAGCAATTAGAAGGATTGGTCGCACTCTCAAGTACTGTCTGCAGGGTAATCCACAGTTCCTGTAGCACCGTCCATGGTCCAGATAACTCCCAGATGTTGCTTCACCCAGCACCCATAAATATTCCTGTGTTTAGGGGTGCTGGGTGAAGTGGTTTCTGTGCATAAACAGAAAAGTTTGCATTTAATTGGAGATCAGTTACTCTATAGACTTGTAACAGGAGCCTTTCTCAACTACCCCCCACTTGATTTTATTATACTAGCAAATAGAAGATTGAAACTTTTTTGAGAAAACTCAGAAGATGATGACAGGAAGAACTGGAAATAAAACAGGTCTTGTAAACAGCTTTCTGCCTATATGGGGTGCATCAGGCACAGTGTAACCAGCTGGCCAAAGGAAGTGATTGCCCCTCTCTGCTCTGCACTGGTGTGACCTCAGCTTGAGTGCAGTGTGCAGTTTTGATTCTATGGTATGTTCTAGAAGGACAAATCCTTCTTCCTGTGCTTAGTCAGGACTCCGGGGCTAAGGCTACAACCAGCACAGTGTGAATTATAACAAACTCCTTTGATTCCCCAAGAAGGTCTTTTTTGTCTTTGTTACTGAGGCACCTCTCTGTGACAAGTCTCTCAATCTGCCCAAGCATTCTTAGATTTTAAAGTAGCATAGGAATTGATCCATCAAAGGAGATGTGGCTGACCCTAAGAACCTGTGAATATTGGTGGTTGCCGTGACATTTAGTGGTGTTGTGGAAACTGTCTGAGTCCTTAAGTTTACAGGTTGTCTCTCTTAGATTCCAGATATCCTTAGAGTTGGAGCAGCGAAATACTTCGGACAAACAATCCTAGGAGGGCCTTTCCACATAATTGTGTAAGTAGAGAACATAATAAGTCTAATAAATACATTGTCTATCATTTTCCCCACTGCTCTCTTTTGCCAGATAAGTCACTTTCTCCGTTTTTTTAGAGTATTCTTTCTCTGGGTTTATTTCTCTTAATGGCTCGACTAATATTTCCTTTACTGAACTTCTTTTTGCTGTCTCTTCTTCCTTGCAGCATCACATATGCTTGCATGATCCTGGTGACCATGGTGATGCGTCTCACCAGCACAACTGGGGAGGTGGTGCCCATGTCCTTCGCCCTGGTGCTGGGGTGGTGCAACGTCATGTACTTCGCTCGGGGCTTCCAGATGCTAGGACCTTTCACCATCATGATCCAGAAGGTGTGAGACACAAACAAATACAGGTTATCCTGGCACCTCTTTGCAGATGGGGAGAACTGTAAGAATACTTTTTTCCCTCCTCAGGACTATTTGCTTAATTTCACATTCATGTCAAATGGACAGGTTCTTGTCTGCACAGAGCGTTTTAGAACTTTCACATTCTCTTCAGTGCAAAGGTTTCCTTTAGTTCGCTCATGGTCTCAGAATCTGGAGAAAGGTTTACATGGGGTGGCACTGTGCCTTGGTGGAACAGCTGGGCCTCATGGTGGCTCTGTCTTTGCTCTACAGATGATATTTGGAGATCTCATGCGCTTTTGCTGGCTCATGGCTGTGGTGATATTGGGCTTTGCATCAGGTGAGTCTACGAAGAGAAAATAATCATATGTTACCCCTGCCAACTGCTTTGGCAGGAACTAAGAGTGTGTGTTTTGATTGAATCTCTGATCGACTTCTGAATAGCTGGGAAAACTGATGATGATGTTTAGCTTCTGTTTCCTCTGAGCGTGGTCACTTTCCCAGTACTGACTTCAGTTCTCAAACCATGAGTTCGGTTTTCAATTCTTGCTCTTTCCAGGGTAATAGAAACTAGGATAATTCAGATAATTCCATATATTATTAAGTCAACATTTAAGAACATACTGCATTTATGATATTTGTCTATGGAAAATTTGATTAACACACATAGCTTTATTATATCCTTGAGGATGAAAAAAGTCACTACTTTGAGAAATGAATAAATCAAATAAATGAGAAATAAATAATCAAAGTAATTTTGGGTCATTTTATCATGGAGACCAGTGATTCTAATCAGGGATTTGTCCTTGCATAGAAGCACATGCAGGTTCTGCCTAGACCGTTTTTTTGGTCAGAATCTCTTATAGAATTCTGTTATTCCTCCTGGAATGTGATTCCTGTTGTTAAACTCTCTTTTTTACTCCTGATTTCTCTCTTCCAGCTTTTTACATCATCTTCCAGACGGAGAACCCTGAAAACCTTGGGCAGTTCTACAACTATCCCATGTCCTTGTTCACCACTTTTGAGCTGTTCCTCACTATCATTGATGGCCCTGCAAACTATGATGTGGACCTGCCCTTTATGTACAGTGTGGTGTACTTTGCTTTCGCCATCATTGCCACCCTCCTTATGCTCAACTTGTTAATTGCCATGATGGGTGACACCCACTGGAGAGTGGCCCATGAGCAGGATGAGCTCTGGAGAGCCCAGGTAATCTAGTTAAGGTGGGCATTCCTACCTTATTTCAAATAGCAGCTAGAAGCCCATCAGCCTTTCTGTCCATGCTGCGTCTCCCTAGAAGTTTGTTCCCTATGGATGGAATCTCTTGTTAAATAGAATTTAAGTTGCATCTTTTTTTTTTTTTTTTTTTTTTTTTTTTTTTTTGCAAAGCACATTGCTGTGTAACTGAGAGCTAAATTATAATTATAGGGATCGAATGAGTGGTGATAGAACACTAGGTAATGGTTACAGGAAGGCCAGAAATGTCTTTTGATCCACTAAGAGAAGTTGGCCTGACTGTCTTGGTCAAAAGGCAAACACACTCAACCAGTTCTATAGCTAATCAACAGGAAATCCATTTCCTCTGCTTTTCTGTGAGAAAGAAGTCAGAAAATGGTAACATGTGGTCATGTGGCCACAGTGGCAAGTTCTGATGACAATTAAAGTGGGTATAGATACTGTCCTCTTCTCTAGCTTGCAATTAATTACCCTAATCATTTCCATGAGGTATAAAAAGAAAGAAATGGAACAGAGTTTTAAGACCACCATTACTTCTTCATAACATGTCACAGTTAGACCTAAATTAGTGACAGCCTTATTTGAAATGGAGTATAGACTCTATATTGTTTCTTCCTTAAGATGCTGTAATGAAGTACAGTATGGGTCAGTGCTCATGAAACTAATGTTTTTGTAAGTGAGTCTGATTTTTTTTCCTAATTCCTCTGAATGCTTTCCTTTTTCTCATTACAAAGGTTGTTGCTACTACTGTGATGTTGGAACGGAAACTGCCGCGGTGCCTCTGGCCTCGCTCGGGAATCTGTGGGCGGGAGTTCGGGCTGGGGGACCGATGGTATCTCAGGTGAGTTCTCTTGGAGTATGTACATGCCAGGATGCAATGAGAAGAACCCAATGTATGGATGTCAATAAAGAGTCTTTCCAGTGGTCTGGGGGGTGTTAGAAGTGCTGTCCTTACAGAATACAGACCCCAATCTGTTTTCTGTCTGTGACTGATAGATAGACAAGCACTGTCCCCCTCAGAAAGCTCTGCTGTGCATTTCCTTGTGAAATCAGCTGATGCCTTCTCATCCAGTAATCACATTGGACAGACTCCCAGAAACTGCATGCGTTATAAGACCTGAATTTTTCTTTCAAACTTCTTGTACTGAGTATCACTGAACTTCACTGCTGTGCTTGGTTGGCTGTCCCTGTCCCTTGGATACGTGAAATGGCAGAGGCAGAATCAATCTATCAGGCATTCAGCAGCAATGGGCTGGTCTGTGAATGACTCAGAATCAGAATAGGAATAATTAAAGTCAAAATTCCTCTCCTGAGGGAACCCAGTAAATATGTTATACTTTGCAATGACTATGTGTCCTAGTTTAGGGCAAATTTGGGAGAAAATCTACAAAAGGAGGCCCCTTCAGAAAGCAAACCCACACAACCCCTCCCTCCAACCGGTTCGGGAAGGATTCCTCAGAGAGAAGTGGAAAGAACCTGTTTATTTAACAGGCACAGCACCCCCCAGCACACAGAATGAACAATACCAGATGATAACACTCCTTCACCACTCTGAAAAGGATGACAAATTCAGAAAGTCTCTCTTGGGGGGTGGTTGCTCTGTTGTCAGTCCCTCCGACGCTGGAGATGGCTGCTACAAGCCACGAGGTGCAAGCTCTCGGTGTTTCCAGGTCCCAGTCCAGAGCAGGTTCAAGTAGTTCCAAAAAGGGGAGGAAAAAAAAAAAGGAAAAAGGAAAAAAAAGGAAAAAGAAAAAAAAACAGTCCAGGAAAAAAAATTGGACTGCTTAGCTAAACTAGCTAATGAGCAGAAGCAAAAGCAAGAGCGAAGCAGGAGCAAGCAGAAGCCAGAGCAAGAGCAAAGCAAAAAGCCCAGCAAAAAGCAAAAGCCGCACTATGTACTCCCTGTCTCTGTGTCCCGCCAGCCGTGGGGGAGCGGGCTGATAACAAAACCCAAAACAAAACATTCACTCTTCAGAGCCAGTCTTGAAGGCACAGAACATAATATCCACAGGTGGTAAAGGTACAAGTCCAGGATTTCAGCTTAGGCACTGAACTAAAAACCTGTTTGTAGTCTGGATAACACAAAATTCCTCATTATTTCTGATTTTAATCAATATTTATTCCTGGTGAGAAAAGAAATAACTTTTGGGCATTTGCCTTTTCTAACTGTGCCATCTTTTGCTGATGAAGCCAGAAGGGGGAGTGGTGGCTATATGAATCATAGAATCATAGACTCATAGAATATCCTGAATTGGACGGGACCCACAAGGATCATCAGATTCCAACTCCTGGCCCTGCACAGGGCTTTCTGTAGGTTTTGCAGGCAAACTGAGCCTTGTGGATTTTCATATTTAGTGGGCAGAACAAGCAGACCTGAAGTGGTGCAACACTTTCAGTCCAAGTCATGGAATTTACATTGCAAGAGCAATGTCCCATAAATTCACAGGGATAATTAGGAATGCCAATTATTCACTGGATGCTGTGAGAAAAGAGTGCTGTGATTAAGTTCTGTCAAATCACATGGGTGTTCCTTATATGTGTGTGGGATAGTAATTCAGAAGGCAATCTGTAAGTAATGTAGAAGATTGGTGGAAGTGGAGCAGTTAAATGAAAGTTCAGCTAGAGATGAGTGACATCCTGAGGCTAGCAGCCATAGAGTATCAGGGGAGGAAAGTCAAGAACAGAGAAAATAAATTAATACATGCATATATATGAATATATGCATATATCAAGGTCTGCTAATTGCTTACAGCTGGCAAAATGGAAAGGGCAAATCATAACTGGGAAATGACTTAAAGGACAAGAAATCACGGACAGACAAAGGTACTGAAGACAATGATGAGGATGAAGGTCTAGGAGATGACTGTGCTAGCAGCCCCTAGCATCCTGCCTATTATCAGTTTCCTGTGCCAATTTTTCTGGAGTATCTGTGTCAGTAGGCTTGTTTCTTGGAGAGGTTTTGTTGATAAACTGGCACTTTTCTGCTTCATTCAGTTTATATTTTCTAATCCTCTTCCAGAATTGAAGACAGGGTTGATCCCAACAAGCACAAGATGATGCGGTACACAGAGGCATTTAAGGTTCAGGATAGGGATAACTATGACAAAGGTTCAGAAAAGCTGGAAACCAATGGGGACACCTTGTTCAAGAAGGAAATGTCTGCTCTGTCACTGTCACGAAGCACATCCAGAACTAGTTCTCACCGTGGCTGGGAGATACTGAGGCGCAACACCTTCCGCCAGCTCTGTGGAGAGGTCGGTCCTGCTGTGGATGAGGAGGTCTATGATGTCTAAGAAGCCTCTATTTTCACTCCACAATATGTGAAGTGGCCCTTTTGCCATGACAGTTGTCTTCTACAGCTGTTCATACACTCCCATTGTGCCACACACATTCATCAGCCTTGGAGAACTCTGCTGGTGAAGATTTTGTGAGCAGTTCATGACATCTGTGCTATGACAAAAGAATGCAATTTTGTCTCTCCTACTTATAAGCGTCTCTGCAATTGCACTGATATTTGCACCGAGCTGGTGGGCTTGTTGAGCTGTGTTATGCAAATGATCAAAAGAAGCCTGCAGTGGGATTTCATCCATTTACAATGAAGTGATCACAGTAAGCCCTCTTCCAGACTTACATTGAGTATCATCCCCCCCAGGTTCACAAAATTGCAAGGCTCTCATAGCAAAGAATGACTAAAGTTCTGATTTATGATTTGACGCAGAACAGAAAAAAAACCCCAAACTCCCCAAAATCCCACAAATCCTGTAACTGATCTCAGGAATGAAGGTAGTTGTTGACACTGTGATGCTTGAAAAGGACTGTAACTACTCAGCTGGCATTCAGGGCCTGACAGACTTGCCCTCTGAAGAAAGGCAGTCTCCATTAACTGCAATTTCAACATTTCTGGCTTAGCAGGACTGTTTTGGTTTTGGTTTGGTTTGCTTGTTTGGATTTTTTTATTGGTGATGGATGTTATTGTTTGTTTTAATTTTTTGTCACATGAATGCACTTTAAACTTTTGAAAAGATGTGATTGCTATTCCTGGGAGGATTTTAAAGTGGGAACTTCTTTTCCAGTTGAGAGAGTGTATGACCTGGTTAGGTGACTTTCAGCAGTGTGAAATTTCAGCAGAGATATTTATCTCCCAAGTAAGCTAAATCTGGTCTTTTGTTTTTGGTGGAAGAATAGGTTTCTGAACCATAGTTCCCTGACTTACAAATGAGCCATCAAGGTAGTGAGTTCTTACTTAACACAGAAAGAAATGGTGAGGAGTTGCTGGATAGATGCATAAGAGCTATTGCAGAGACAGTTCAGAAACTGGTGCTCTCTCTGTCTCTCTCTGAAAGTCTAAAACCATCCAATGAACAATAAGTCTAAAACTGTCCAATGAACAACTATCAACAGTTCCCTTCCAGGCATGTGCCAGTCTGTCAGTTTATCATCTGCCTCAGGCCACTTTAAGAAAAATGAAGAAATGTTCAGAGAAATGGACAGTCATTTCAGGTTTTTTTTTTTTTGCATTCTCAGGAGTGTGGAGTTTCATTCCAGTAGCAGAAGTTAAGCAGAAAGCAATCCACGGTCTTAACATTTCCTTCCAATGGTACTAGTAACAGCAACTTTGTTCTTTAAGAAATTAAAGATTTTTATCTAGCACTAGACTTTGAGCCAAGTCACCCTGTGATAATCAAAGCAGACAATGAAAAAACTGAATCCAGTGGATTTCTGATTGTATTGAATTATCACTGCAAACCTCTCCTACACCTTCTCACTTGCAGGTGCTGTAATGAGTATCATGATCTTTGCAATCGTGTGTATTTATTTAAATGCCCACTTTCTCTTACTTGAATGCTTTTTTTTTTCTTTTTGTTTGTCTGCCAATGGAAGACAGACAGAAGGATGTCACTCTGGAATTCAATTGTATGCTTGTATGCTTTTGAGTTGACTGATGTTATTGAATTGAAAGTGTTGCCTGGTCTCAGTCACTGAAGTGCTGTCAGTCCTTCCCAAAACCTTTGGCCTTTTCACTGGAGATCTATGGAAACGGGAGCAATGTGGTATGTTAACCAGAACTGTGAAATGTTGCTCTGATTGTAGATTAATTCTATTTCATAGTGAATAGGCAATAGCCAGAAGGGGAGAACTAAGGATTTCCAGGTTCTATCCCTGGCCCCAAATATAGAAGAATTTTTACTAGTTTGAAAACTGCTAAAATACAGTTACAATGGAACCACATACTGTCATTTCTATGAAAGAACTCCCCCTTGTGACAAAATAATGATAAGGATGATAATAAATAATAATAATAATAATGGTAGTTTGAAGTACCAGTTGTGTAGGCCCTGGTTCTGATTTTGCATTCTTCTTCTTTGCTATAAACATTGAGTAATTTGATCTTAGGTATTTAAACAACACTTTGACGTGGCAGGAGGCAGAACATAACTCAGTTACCAGCCCTAGGCATTTTTTTTAATTTTGGTATCTGCTCTCCAAGTGCCTCCTTCCCTAAAATTGCATCCTGTGATACTCAGCTTTCAAACTTCCTGCATAGAACCCCTGCAAACAGCAACATCAGAACTGTGTGATTGATGTTCTGACTTTGGAATTGCCTAATGTAAATAGGATAGAGAATCACAGAATCATAGAAGGAAGGGACCTTTAAAGGTCATGTAGCCCAGAAACTGAGCAGGTACATCTTCAACTGGATCAGGTTGCTCAAAGCCCTGTCCAACCAGACCTTGAATGTTTCCAGAGATGGTGCACCCATCACCTCTGAGGAAAACCTGTTCCAGTATTTCCCCACCTTCATTGTGAAAACATTTCTTACTGGCTCCTATTGGAATTTGACTTCCAATTTCCTAAAATGACTTACATATTTTAAAAAAACCAGAACACTGGAGAAAGACCCCCTTGTGCAAAAGGGGGCAGAATATTTTACCAATAGTAAATTGATTCCCCAGTCTTTTGTTGATGATCGGTGATGCAGACCATTTTTAGAATTATTTTATTTATCTGTAGGATAAATGGCTACAGAAGAAAACTAGAGGTGTGGAAAATTGGCAGATGTAATGGGCACACCAGTTGTTGGGAATATTAAATTTAATATGTAAATGTGGACTACCTACCCTCTTTCATTTGGACATAGATACATGAAATGCACCCGTGTGAATCTCAGGTGGTGAAATAATAGGAGGCACTGGAATAACCTTTGAGCTGTTTCAATGCAATCTGGGTCTGACTCAGCAACAGCAGTGACTGCAGTCACACAGAGGCCAAGCACTTTCACTGTAATATTCTGCATGAATGTGCTGCTTCAAGTTTTGTGCTTTTTGGTGTAGTTATATCCTAAAATTCTGAAACAGTATTGCTGCTCCTTGCTGTTGCAAGGTGTCTTTTCTCTCTCTCCTAACAATATTGCAACGATTTCAAAGCATTCTTCCCCTCTCTGAAAGTGATAACCTCAAACTGTCTTCTGCGTTACTGAAGTTTATGATAATGTGATGAATGAATGTTTTGATCCACTTGCTTGTAGTTAAATGAGATATATTTTGCTGACAATAAAAATATGGAGTGCCTTGACTGCTTCTTTGTGTCTAAAGTAACTATCAGGAGCCAATCTTTGTGTTTGCTTTTCTAGCAGCAATAATAGGCATTAGCTGACCAATTGTTTGTATTGTCACATATGGGTCCACGCTAATTTTTTTTTTTTTTAATTAAATCTGTTGTTCCACAGAAATCCACGTCTGGTATTTCTTTATACAAAGTTTGTATAATGTTCCAAATACTTATTTCTGGCTCAAACTATAAATTGCCAAGGCCCTGTTTTTTAAAGTCATTGAGAGTTTAGTGAAAACTGCAGGGCAGTTTTCTTCAGGGAAGAAGTTGTCCTTTCATGTTCATGGAATGATGTATGTTGGACAGTGAGGCAACAACTCCAATAAAATACACATTTATGCAGAGTTTTCTCAGGAATGCACATGCAAAACAGGTACAGATAACTCAGTTTTATAATGTGCCAGTGTATAATCATGGTTCACTGAATTTGATGTTTGCACCACTTCTTAAATGTGATTCAAGTTGATTTTTTGAAAGCTTCCTAAATGGGAATGAACCAATTCAACAAATACTTGATTCATAGAGGATTAGGGTAATACTTAGAGCAATTAACTATTGATTTTAAGAATAAGGTTAACTTTATCTCTGAAATTGCAGAATTTAAATCAAGCTCTCAATTGTGCACTGAGAAGTCTCAGGCAAGTGTTGTGTCCTGACAAATCTAAAATCCAAGACAAGAAACTAGTAAAGATGTAAGCAAGCATCTCTGAGATGGGCCATATGAAAACCCTCTGGTCTTGCTATGGTTTTATGCTCAGTTGATAATTGTGAATTGTTTCCTCTCTGCTGCTCCAAAAGAAGCACACTCTACCATCAACCCTCTGCATACATGAAAACCTTGTCCTTAGAACACCTTCCTACTCCTTAATCAAATGCATTGGTTGGCTGAAGTTCTCCTTTTATTGCAAAGAATTCAATGAGACTGTATGTTGGAAATAATCAGGATAGGAAAGAAAACACTGTTCTGAGAGCTCAACCAGCTTAAAGTATCAGAATAAATTATTCTTTATAATCTCAGAGAAATTCTAAGTTAATCGAAGATTTTTAATATAAAATATCAATAAATCCAAGCTTCCAGAGTGACAATATCTGCAACACATACTAATCAACTCTTTTATTGGTGTAGTCAAGCAGCTGTGACAGCCACTTGTCAACACCATACTGTGCATTGCTCTGTCTGGGTCATGGATGGAAAACTGAGGAGAAAGTGCTTGCTTCCTAGAATTCCCAAGGACATAGCAGGGCAAATAATTCATTTCTTTGCATTTCAACTAAAAGATAATAAAATGACAAGAATAGGTTTTAAGGAGGTACAAGGCAGATACAGCTGCATATATTTTCCTTCTGCACATGGATGTCCATAGTGTTTCCTCTTATTATCTTTTATGTCAGATATGAAACAGAATCCAATGAATTCAGATGAGAATTAGTTATTTTTTCAAGCTTATAGTCCTGTTAATTTGCTTGGTCTCCTGGGGAAAGTGCCCTGGACTGTTAAAGCAGTAGAGGCTGGCTCTTTCTAACATGATACTCTGGAAATACTGCTGAGATGCTTGACAATGCTGGCATGCTTCTTCCTCCTGTGGCTCAGTGTTTGGGATGGGCCTCACCCACTCCCACTGGGAAGACTGTACGATATTCCATGTATGAAATAATCAGGAATGGATCCTAAATGTCAGTGTGCAAAAGGTCAGCTTCATTGCATTGTGTCAGCAGCTGGCATTGGCTGGGGATGTCCTGCACACACGTATCAGAGTATCGATCTTCATTCTAAAGCAACTGACCTTTAACAAATACTGATCTCACTGGGGCAGGGCTGGTGGAAGGAGTGGCTCACCAAATAGCTGATGGTGATCCTAGCTGCTCTCCTGGGCTTAAAGCATAATAGTTTCAACAGACTCATGGTCTGGAGGAACCTATGCTGAAAGAAGACATGTAGTCAGTCCAGGTTTTTTGGTTGTGCTAAGATCTTAGCCACCACCTTTCCACAACCAGCCTCAATGCTCTCCTCCTATTCTCTATGAAGGGCAAGGATAGGATGTTTTGAAATGCTTTTTACATATGGTACCAATGCGTTTCCACCTCTCCTTCACTTCAAACAGGAGTTGTCCTTTATGTCTTTCTGCAGCATTTTTCCTTCAAGATTGTTTGATGCATAATGTTGAACACTGTTCGGGTAAAGCAAGATTCAATGAAAGTGATTCTGAGCATTTTTAAGATGACTTTCCAGAATTAGTAGTTGGTGAACAGGGTGCTGGGAGAATCTGAAGCAGCATTGCCTTAGCAAACTACAAAAGCAACCACCATGGTGCTTGTCTTCTTGAGCCATCAACACAAATGATCAAGTGTCAGAGCTAGCTCCTCATAATACACAAGAAGTGACCTATTTATAGACAAATATTATATGAATTCTGAAAAGTGAGGGGCATTTTTGAACCATAGCACAACTGATCACTAATTATAGGAAAAGGGTAAAGTGATATAGTCAGGAACTCTTATCAGGAACAGTATCTTCTTGGGAAGATCTATTCTAAAACCTTACCTCTCCAGTAATTTCCAAACACTTGAGTCCAAAGATTCAGGCATATAATTGAATGCTAAATAAATAAAATATTTATATTTAATTGTGCCTGCTTATGAGCCACCACCTCTCCTATTGACTGGTCAGAAGATGTTGATAATATTAAATAATATTAATATTTAATATTAATAATATTAAACAGATCCCTTACTTTACAACAGTTGTGTCTGTGTTGTTGGTCATAAGTGGTTCTGACAGCCATTTTGATGATCTATGCTATGCAGTACTTCCTTTAGATGTATATTTGTCTTCATATTTTATATACCTCTATATATGGATTTTCTTTAGTAGGAAGGAGGGAAGAAGTTTTCTGTTTCCATCTACTCTCTTTCTTCACTACTTCAGCAGCTCCTTCCCTAAATACTTTCATATAGTTCTTTGAGTATGAGATTTGTATGAGATTTTGCCAATTTGTCTTTTAAAACTTTTTCGTTTGGGGCCACTCCCTGACAGGAAAATATACAATCAAAACCTTTCCTAGTTTTATTACATGATAGACCTGCACACTGGTTTGGGGGTTTTGCAGCTCTGCAACAAATAAATTCCCTTTTCAGCATCACATTGCAACCTAACACTGAAACTAATGTTCAGAGCCAGTTAGAAAAAGAAAGATATTTTCCTGGGGCTAAAATACAGAAAAAATCTCAAACTTGTAAGATATTCCTCATAGCTTACAATTCAAAGAAGCCTAGAATTAACTTGTCTGCGCAGCACCTCCACTCATGCCCTGAGCTCTGTGCTAAAGGTATGAAAACGAGTACAGTCAGTATGGGCCCATAACAAAAAGTAAAGGAATTCAATTAAAAAAACCCTGAAATTAAGGCAGACATAACTGCACCTGCTGTAGTACAGTAGTATACTAAAATGGTGATGCCTATGAGAACAAAGGCATAATCATTTTTTCCCCACAGCACGGGGGAACAGCACTCTGTTATTCAGATTGACATTGCTGAAGGTCAGAAATGAGATAGATCAACAATTTACAATACAGTTTTTCATTATCATCTTCACAGACCCCTAACCACTGAGATCCATTTAAAGGTCTATGTATATACAATCACTTTTTCAAGACACCTACACCCAAGATCTCTTCTGTTTATGCAAAGCATATTTGCTTTTTTTGAAACTCAGGAACAGCAGGGTTTTACTCCTGGACTTACATTCATGGTGAAATGATGAAATGCTGCATTATTATTAGTATCTTTGTTTTTAATAGTAATTGCATAGCAGATTCAAAAGCATTTTGAGAACTACAGAGTTCAGGCTTACAGGAAAGGTCAGATGATTTCCAGAGTATTTTCTGTAGGCATGCGTGAAGAGTATGCAAACAAGGTACAGAAACACGTAAGAGAACTGGGTACTTAATGCAGGTTGCTTTAAATATTTTTTCCAGGGTTTCACATTATTTCATTGGACATCTGTGCTGAGTTTGGAAATATGGGAGCTGGATTCTTGTTTCACATTATTACTGTGCCAACTCATTTGGGGATTTCTTCCACACTATCTTCCGTTGTGATTTAGCCATCTAGGCTTCCTGCACAATAATATTTGCAGAAAATTAATTTAATATGCTTGTTTGGGTTGGGATAGAGTTAGTTTCCTCACAATAGCTTGTATGGTGGTGTGTTTTAAAGTTGTGATTAAAGGAGTGTTGACAAGACAGAGATGTTCTGGTTGTTGCTGAGCAATTCTTGTACAGTGTCAAGGTCTTTTCTTCTTCTTACAATGCCCCACCAGCAAGGAGGTTGGGCATGCACAAGAAGCTGGGCAGGGACACAGCTGGGATAGCTGATCCCAGTTGATGAAAAGGATATTCAATACAATATGATGCTGTGCTCAGCAATAAAAGCTAGGGGAAGAAGTAGGAAGAGGGGCAGACATTTGTCTTTCCAGAAACACCCTGTTACATGTGGTTAGTGTATTTCTATTCATTTTGGTCACATCAAACACACACCCAACACACACAGAAGTGAGAATTGCTTGTTTGTAACCACTGAGCATTTTCTTCACTTGCCAACTTCAGTACGCACACAAGTAACCCTTCTCTGTTTGCATTTGCCACCTACGTGCATATTTTGCCTTTGAGACCTGGGAAAAACCCTGTGACACATAAAAAAATAGTCAGCAATGGTGAGAGTCCTGTTTGACTAGTTCGGCATGCCAATAAATAAAACAAAATCTAGAAAGGACAGGAGAGTTTTTAAAAAGTGATTAAAAGGAAAGCAAATGCATGGAACAAATCCAGAAGTGACTAACCACTGTTTAACTTTTCTGCAAGTGATGTTTTATTCATGGGTTTGTCACTGAAAATTTAGAAGAAAAAAGCTAGAGATGTTTAGTGTGAAATACTAAATTTCATGAGTATTTCATTATATAGAACATAAAGATATAAGAGAAGAAAATAGTTAGTTTTCAAAGAAGACAAGTTTAGTTCAACTTTTCCTTCCTTGTTGCTGTATGGAACACAGCCCATGATCCTATTAATGGAGATGGTTTTACAGGGGGAAAAACCACAAACTGCTATAATAAATATTTCTTGACAATGAGCAGGAAGATGCCCAGGCCCTGTTTCACTTGAAGCTGAAAAAGAACATGAAACTGATATTACGACATGTAGCTCTTCTGGAGAATGTAAAAAGAAGTATTCTGTGGCAGTTAACAAAGGGAACAATGGAAATGTTGGTGATCTGTCATGTTGGGAGCCAAACCCTTTCCACTTTATTCATGCAGATGCCTGGAAGATTTCCAATATAACATCAAAGTTACACTACACTTATATTTAATTGACATGAAATCTTGTCAGATCAATTCCTAAGTATCACTCAAAAAACCCCCAAAACCAAAAAACAAAAACAAACAAACAAACAAAACCCCAAAAAACAAAAACCAACCAACCAACCAAAGGAAATTGAAAATCATGAGGAAAATAATATGAAGATAAAGTTTTCTTTGGATCTGAAAATAGCACTAAAGAATTTTCCCATTCTTCTGGCTGAATCATTTGCACAGGTGTTGTCTAATACTGAAGACTTCCAAAAACTATTGACCCTATGTTTCTGCCCATGAGACACCCTGATTTCCATCATTCTTCAACAAGACATGCATGCCACTATCCAAAATCTGGTAGTATGGATTTTTAAAGTATTTTAAACCTGGAGGGATTCTTAGATTCCCCTGGAAATTTCATGTGCAAAACAAGTGTCTAGGTATATTCTTCGGTTGTGTTAAAGGCCTTCACTTGGGGAGGTGCAGTGCTACAGCTCTTACTTTGATATCCTGTTTGAATTTGAAGTTATATTTTCTAGACTGGCACATAACTGAGCAGCTGTCATTTATTTCAAGCTTTTCTACTTAAAAAATCCCTATGTGGCTCTCTCTCAAAACATAATGATAAAGAGGTCAGACACTGGGCCTCTAACATTACCCTAACTCTTCATTATGTCAGCTCAGTAAGTCAAAACATTTGCCTCTAGAAACTGGGAACTTATGCAAAATTTGTTTGCCAAGTCTCATAATTTTGTTACATTTTTACATTTCAGCCAACTAGAAAAGTGTTTAAAAAAAAACCCCAACCCAGAATTATGCAGAAAAAAAGATGTTAGAAATAACTTTTAGCAAATAAATAAGGGGCATTTTTATAATCAAAGCATCACAAAGTTGTCAGAGACTCCTCCATTTCACTTTTGTTCACTTCATAAAAAAGCAGTTTAAATTTCGGCCCCATAGTGTAGTTGCTTCATTCAGGCACTGCTGTATTTGAAAACTACCTTGTTCCCTGTACTTATAGTACTACTTGTATATTTTCAGATGGCTTTGTGAATGTGAGGCTGGCAATGCAATAATTTTCATTGTAAAGGAAAATTTTCTGCTGAGCTCAAATCTACGCTTGAGAAAACATATTTGGGGCAATCAAGAAATTATTTTCCAATCTAGTTCATTTCAGTGTGTTTCCAAAGATTGTTTTACAAAGTTAAAGTTAAACTAAGTAAACTTTCTGATGTTATCTTTTTCTAAAATCTATGAAGAAACATTAAAAAAGTAGACTCCTGAAAACCTCAAGATAAGTCACTTTGGCCAGGAATTTTGATATCCTTCCGACAATCTGCAAGACTGCGCAATGGATCTCCAAGCCTTGAGCCTAGAAATTGGGCTCCAAACTGGAGGGTTAGATGCAAGACGGCAGAAATGGAATTTTTAACTGTAAGAGGACAACTGTAGGTTCAGAGAACTGTCTGGCTAGAACAACCAGAATTTCTCCATTCCGTCTTTCTATTTTCTTGCATTCCACATTTTTAATAAACGTGCTGCTTCATGTGGGAGAAGATGAAGGAAAGGAAAAGAAATAATGATCAGACTAGAAATAGAGATATAGAAGACAGACAGAAATAAAACAGATAAAAAAGAGAAAAGAGAAAGTGATTCCTAAAAAGTTTAGATCATGTCTGTATTTTACGCCAACATGAAAAGCAGGAAAAGTTTCTGTACCATCATCACAGGTGGTGGTGAATGCTCCCCCTAAAACAGCTGGAACACTGTTTTCACAGTACAGGGGATCACAGACCTGCAGGGAGTGATAAACTTTTACACTGGACATGAAGGCATTGACTCAGATTTCCATCTTTCATTTCACACACGCAGGATGTATGAGTTTGGTAACACCTAACTGAAACGTGTAAAACATCACAGTCTGAGACAGAAGAGGGGAAGTGCCTCCATGGCCCACAGTTGATTTTGCCTTAATCTTGCCTTGAACAAGTGGAGCGTGTCATGGATAGGGAGTTGTGTTAGCCTTGGAGGAGTCATGAGTTTCATAGGATATTTATGCATGAGCAAGTGAAGGTGTGTTCCACATCAGTGGCTGAGCTGTCATTGGAATGGTGATGAAGGACTTGAGTTCATTCAGCCTTGACTTAACTATCACAGAAAGGGAAACAACTTCTGTAGACACGCCAACAGAGAGAGGATGAGCTCCTGCCACAGACAGCAGAGCATTGCTAACTCCCAGCATTCATTCTTTCTCATCAAAGCAATGAAGAACATCTGAGATATTTTCTTTATTAGCTGAAAGGACAGCTTGGAGGAATTTGTTTAGAGTCCCTTAAGCTTGCTCCAGAGCTGTGTACATGATTTATTTTTCATTTGAGAAAACAAGATAATCATTCCATCTGAAGATGTGTTTTCAATTATTCCTGTTCTTCTACTGCTATGTGGCTTTGTTTTTGCCAATTTTCCTGTCCAGAAACTGTTTCTTCTTTCTGTCAGACAATACACAAGACAATAGACATTGTTTCACATTGTCTATTGTCTAATTACAACAATGTTGGGGGGCTTCCAGGCATTATCAAAAGTACCCAGTACTTAGAAAATAAAGGCACTCATTATTCTTTCAAGCTACAACTCAGTATAAGTCGGTGAAAAAGAAAGGAAAGAATCGATGATTTGTTAGGTCCAATATTTCCCATATTTACTAGAAGAGAAGTGCAAATTATTTTCATTAATACATACTGAAATCCTGGCACAGCAGAGATCAAAGTGAATGGGATTAAGAGGCACTCTGATTTTTCCATTTGTGGCTGAGTTTTTCCTGATCAGCATCCTTGGCTAGCCCATGGCTAAAATGAGCAATGAAGCTAAATCTCATTATTCTCTCTCAGCTCAGAGACTGCCAGTGCATATGTGAGAAAGAGATGTTTCCCAGAGACATGTAGCAAATGTGACAGGAAACCCTAAAACATTGTGACATGAGGATGGATCCAATACATTGCACACATCAGATTTTGCCAGGCCTTTTTCTTTTTGCTTTGTGCTTAAGGCATAAATAGAAGAAAACAACAGTCTTCAGTGACTGGTCTGCCAGACACAGTGTGAAGTATTGCTTTGCCTTAACCTTAAAAATTCTTACAGATAGAAGAAGAAGATAGCAGAGGATCACAGGGGTTAAAGGCAGATACACTATTTATGTTTCTTCCTAAGAACTCAGTGACTCCAAAGAATGCAGAGATGAAAAAATCCTGCACAAGATGAGGAAGGTAGAAGGAAAAAATTGTTCTGATTTCTCATTACAGACAGAGAAATGGCCACGAGGACATGGAATGAAACAGAAAAATGCAAGCTAGAAAAGCTATTGATCATTGAGGGGGACAATGAGTCCTGGCTATTCCCACAGTGCTTACTAGGGACAGCAATTTCTTTACAGAAGATCAGAAAAATAAATGTTGTCCTCTAGATAAGTATATAAAGGACTCTGAGATTTGGCCTCATTCATATCTGTGTGCCTGTCACTTTGTGAATATTCATGTGTGCACACTCATGTGTACGAACTCACTTTCAGCTTCTGTAATAATATTTTCCTTTCAGCACTTATGAAAGGTATTCAGTCTGGTGGCAGTCTTTTAGAGATGCCTTTATATCTGGATGATGCTTTTAGCTGAGTGGTGTCAGATTAAAAGCTTTTTCTCATAATAGCTGCCTAATTTACTTCATATACTGTCAAATTATAGTTGACATTTCCAGTACCTGTTCATGTTGGGCCATGTTAGTATTCAGATCTCCCTGCTTCAAAGAGAAACAACATATGAATCAAGCTTCTGCTCTGAGGAAAATATGAGTGCTGCAGAATAATAATGAATAAGTTGAACTGGGGAAAAAAAAACCCCAAGAAATTAAATGCATTTAGTAAATTCAATAAATTAGGACTCAGAACTGCAAAGTTAACTTTGAAGTTAAGTGTGGGAAGAAAGAGAGAATAGAATTTGTGTTTATGTGTGTATGTATAGGTGACTGCTGTCTCTGCTCAGCTATTTAGAGGGTAATAGAAAAATGGAATAGAGAAGACAATGGGTTTACATTTCTCCATATTTCTGCCTTGCATACCTTTGATAGAAGTTGCTTTGTAAATGTAAAACATCTTGAAAACATTGAGCTTTTTGTCTTAACACACAACTCTTCTTCAGCATCTGTCTCTAAAAGAATAATGTCAGAATTGGTACTTTTAGGCAACAGATGAAGCTCATCAAAAGTCCTGTGCTACAGAGCTCCCATTCCCTGGCTGTTCTGGTAAAAGCTTTCCTCAATAAGTGGAAGCATATGCAGATGTACAGTGCTAGACATATGCTCCCAATTTGTGATTGCATCTTTGTCTGCAAGACCAAATCATGCAGTCAGTTCACCTGAAAATCTTCCTCATGTTTGGTTTCTGGAGTGTGCAATATGTAACAGGCTTTCATCTAGCTTCCTGTCAATTTCTCTTGACTGTTGAGTTGCCATTAACATTTTACATTTCTATATCCTTAACCATGCAAAGATGTCAAAACACTTGACATATCCTATGGAGTGGGACATAATTGTTCCTCCTAGCAATAGTCAAATTTAAGGACTTGAAATGAAGACTCATTTAAAATTCCTGTACTTTAGAGGGAGCTTACTTTCAAATCAGGCACACAAGATTTGAAGACCCTTACATGTTCAAGATAAACACTGTCCAAAATAGCACAAGAAAATACTACTGGACCTCAACACAGAAAATTGCCTTTTGTTCTTGCATGTTCCAACCACAGAACTCTCTTCCCATCATGCCTTTCTATAGCAATGTCATGTGGTCCAGTTTTACTGAGATTTTTAATTTGGCTCTTTGTGGAGAGCCCTAGAAGGAGAGGATCTAGAATAAGACTGACTGGCACACTCATTAGTAATGAGCATTTCCTGTACCACAGTATCTGACTGAATGCAGAAATTTGGCTCTTTCCAGGAGCAGCAGGT